>NC_033800.1:55511142-55568642 GCF_001876935.1 Asparagus officinalis | reverse complement strand
TTTTGGACTTAACAATAATCATATACATCTTTTATTAAGTTTGCAAAATTATTTTGTAATGTTTCAAAATATGGTTAAGCTAAAATGTCAAAACTCATGTGTTTACATTTTTATATTTTGGACTATTTTGTAAAATGATGATATTTCTCATTTGGGAGGTCCTTTTTTGAAAACCAGTTTTTGTAGCATGTGTATTATTATATCTACAATTATTTCCCAAAGTTTTATATTTTTCTGAATTTATTTGATATTTTTAAACATGGTTTCAAAATCAGAAAACTGCTTCAAAAACCTGTTAAATCCATGTATCTGTTTGCGGTTGACCGCCTTGAGTCCAAAGACTCAGTATGTTTTTTGATGGCTTGCAGTCGACCGTGGTGGTCAACCGGATGAAGTCCAGAGAGTTTTACGGTCGACCGCCACGGTCGACCGACTGATGTCCCGAGCCCAGAATCTGTTTCTGACCTGCTCGCGGTCGACCGCGCGTTTTCCATGGTCGACCGCCGAACTGTCTTTCAGCTTCTAACGGCTAGTTTCCAGCTGTTTTTCTATAGGCTTTTTTGTCATTTCCTTGGTGTTTTTGACTGATGTTTTGGGTGGTTATATATACCCCCTTGCTCTCATCCTTCATAAATAGCTAAGAGAATGTTTTAAAAGAGTTTAACAAGGGTTTAAGCTTGTTTTGTTTTTGTTTAAAAGAGTGTTTAAGAAGCTTTTAAGCATTTGAGAGTTTGAGTACAAGGGTTTAAGCTTGTTTTGTTTTTGTTTAAAAGAGTGTTTAAGAAGCTTTTAAGCATTTGAGAGTTTGAGTTTGTGAAATTAATTTCACAAGAGCTTGAGGAGATCTTATTGGTGCTTGAGCATCCAACTACTCTTCCTCGATCTCTTGATCTATTGAGAAGTTTTCTAAACTCCATTTCTAGCTCTTTTATATATTTGATTTTCATAGTTATTAGCTAGAATTATCTTGAGTTTAGTTTTGATTTATATCTCTTTGTTCACACACAACCTATTGAGCTTATTGTATTTACATTCATAATAAAATTGGGTTGTGGGATTGTGTAACCTAGAGAGTGAGCTTATAATTCGTTCTTATCCATTGTTGAGAACAAACACTTTGTATTGTGCCTTATTGTGAGATTCACTTTGTATTACACTAGTACACCAAGAGGAATGTGTGGTGAGAGACGGGGTTGCTTCCAAGAGGAGTGGCGTCGGTTGACGAACCTAGGGAGAGGTTGTATCCGAACACTTGAGGAAGGACACAGAGTGACCAACACTTAGAGGGTGTGGAGTGTAGTTACATTGTGTTATTGTGAGTGTGAGTTGTAGAGTTTTCGGTTAGCTAGAAAACCGAGTGTGTAGAAGAAGTTCCGGCTTCCAAACCGGATTGTGTTAGTGGATTTCTCCCCGGGAGTGGGGAGCAGAGACGTAGGACGGAAGGTCCGAACTCCATGATCATATTATGTGTTTGCATTGTTTATTTTACCCTTGTGTTAGTTTATATATCCTTGCTCATATATTTATAATATCTCATTGCTAAGATATATTTATTTGTTCATATTGCTTATTCTTGCTTATAACATATTGTATATCTATCTTGCAAATAATTTGATAATAAGTTTTAATTGGCATATAAATCGGATTAGATTAGCATAAGACCCTAATCACCCCCTCTCTAGGGTCTAACAATTGGTATCAAAGCTTGATGCTCTTTGATTTAAGGTCTAATCACCTTGAGTTAAAGATCCAAGTTAGCTTGTTGTGCTAATCTTATTTTGAGCTTTATTGTAAATTGCTTGCATACATATGAATATTATGGGCATGCATAGTGCACCTTGTTTAGGTTATACCGTCAATATTGCTCCTAGATTAGATAAATTCCCCTATACCTAATGGTGTGTTAGATTTAAGTTATTTGTTAGATTTAAACATTCTGATTTATGGAAATTTATAGATGATGCTTATATTATGCCCACTTCGAAGAAATTTAAGTGAAACAAAAATGATAAAAAGATGTTTACAATGAACAAGCTTGTGTTAGAGTTTTTATTAAATGCGTTCGATTCATCTTTTTCTAACAAGCTTGATTCTTTTGATAGTGCTTACATATTGTGAAAACTTATAGAAGCACATCAAGGGAATTTGGAGGTAATCCGACAAGCTTTGGAGGATTCTGCTTCTAATTCATGTGAAGCTTCATCATCATGCACCGGGCACTAGACGATAGCCCTAGTGAGGTTTGCGAGTTCGAATCTATTAATGATTTACCTAATGATGAACTTGCTTGTGCTAGTGAAAAGTTATTGCATGCCTATAACAAATTGCATAAATATTTTATTGATTTACAAAGTGATGCGACATAATTATGTACTAAAATTACAAGTGCATAATTAATCAAGTTATAGTATAAAAAGTTATCGATCCCACGAGGAAGGTGATTTTAATAGATTATTAGAATTGGTTCTTATGTTGTGTGCGTGACAAAAATATGATTAAAGAATAAGTGTGATTATGGAGAGAGATATGATGAGTGATTGTTTTGAACATATGCAAGTGACAATAAATTGAATTTGAGCGAAGAGAAGTAAGAATCAAAGAATAGAATAAAAAGCAAGAATAAAAAGAGAAAAATCAAGAAAACAAAAGATGGAGGATTCAATTAAAGATATGAGAGATCTAGAATTGAATCCACTAGCTAATCTCAATTATAAAATACAAACTATTCTCTTTTTATCATATTTCAACTTAGATTTATTAAGCATAGACTATCAAACCATTTAAGGAAAGTATAACCTATCAAATTATCATCTAAGTCAAAATAAAAATCATGATAAGAATAACAACAAGATAGTAATCCTAGAATTCATAAGTATAACCTATCAAACCATTTAAGATAAGCATAGATTATCAAATTCTTCTTCTATCAATTAGTTCTCTAGTTGATTATCCTAAACATGATCATTTTAAGTGTAAGAGAATAATTCATACAATATAAAGGAAATTAGACTAGTTTTATATAATTCTAAGATTACTACAAGAATTAATTTCACATCTTAAGAAATAAAAGCAAGAAGAAAAAGAACTAATTACAAAATAAAAAGAAAAGAAAAAATCTAAACTATGAACAAGAAATAAATCTAACTACAAAGAATTAAAATCTAAACTATAAAATAAATTGCAAAAATTAAATGCAAGAAAATAAATCTACTCTACAAATTAAAGTGCAAAAAGAAATAAAAAGACAAGAAAATAAATCTACACAACAAGCATGAATGTAAATCTAACTAATAAGCAATATTAAAGAAATTACTAAAAAGAAATAAAAGAGAAAAATAAAAGAAATGCAAACCTTCAAATTGCTCTTCATCTCCATCCTCATCATTCAACAAAGAGGAGAAAAGAAAAATTTAAAGTGGAGAAATTTTTTTTATTAATTGTAACAGAAGTTACAAATTTGGAAGGTCTTCTCAATTAAGAGTAACCATCCTCTCTAAATGGAGTTACAAAATTTTTCACACCCCTAACTGTAGATGGTAAAAATCACCTCTGCAAACTTACATGAAATCCGCCTGCGATTCAAAAGTCGCCTGCACGACTTGAGGACAGAGGCTCGCCCATGAGTTTGACTCGCTAGCACGAACTCAGACCGCGCTTTCACCAAATCCGCTTATCCATGGTTATCACAGGCTCGCCTGTATGATTGACTCGCACGCATGAGTCAAGATCATCCTAGTGATTGAAGTCCGCCTGCAAGAAGCTCATCTCACCTGCACGAGTCAAGAGCTGGATCCGCCGACAAACGGCAAGCTGGCCAAACTCACTCGAGTACTGGACAGCTCCAATAGTACGTACGAGGAGACGCCTTCCTACTCCTCGCGACGTGAAGGGAAGGAGTACAGGACCCGATCCCATCAAGCAGTCGCTCACAGTACGAGCGACCAGTCAAATCCATGCAACCGATAAATCCGCCTGCAAGAAGCTCATCTCGCCTGCACGAGTCAAGAGCTGGATCCGCTAACAAACGGCAAGCTGACCAAACTCATTCGAGTACTGGACGGCTGCAATAGTACGTACGAGGAGAGGCCTTCCTACTCCTCGCGACGTGAAGGGAAGGAGTACAGGACTCCGAGCCCGTCAAGCAGCCGCTCACAGTACGAGCGACTAGTCAAATCCATGCAGCCGATAAATCCGCCTATTACAGATTAAGAAAACGTAAAAGAAAGTAATAAATTACACCTGTGGAAAATTCAAGGGACTCGTAAATCTCCGGCCACCTTCGGCCGACGACTTGGTGGGCTGCCTGTTGACGCCGAAAAAATAATTTGAGATTAATAAAAACTGTATTTTCGTAAAGGTAACATATATTGAGAATAAGAATAATCCAATCAATGGAACGAGAACAATTTCGTCCCCAAATCTGCCACAAATTTCGTAGTCTAATAATTGTGCCAAACCAATTTGACCAAACCTAAATCAATTTCATATATAACCCACAAATTAATTTCACAAAAACTCCTGAATATTTTCACCAAACCCATCAAATTTACAAAGAAACCCTAATTTATGAAGAAAGGGAACGAGTTTTACTTGCCGAGGAGGAGGCTTAGTTGGTCGGAGAACTGTTCGGGAAGAGTGAAGTTCGGTTGAAACAATAGAATCCCCAAATCAATGTACCCCCAAAACGTTAGGGAGAGTTGAGGAGAGGCAAGGCGGTGGAGTTGGGAGTTGGGGATGCTGAGGAGGAGGCATAGCCCGCTAAGGTTGAGGGTGGAGAGGAGGGAGGGGGTGGCGTCGTAGACACAGAGAGGAGGGAACGAGATCTAGGGTTTTCACGCAAAAAATGAGACGGCGGGTAAAAGAGGAGAGAGACGAAAATGGGAGAGCGGTGACTATAGGGTTGGGTCTGGGATCGGTCTTCAGGATAACGAGAGAAGTTTGCTGAGGTGGATGTGTTTTGTCAAAGATCTAGCCCACATCCTCTATGAAATGTGGGATTTTACAAATCCTAAAAACTATTAGTTTTTTATAATTTGGGGATTCAATATTCTAAAATATGTTTTGAAACAAACAAAGTTTATGAAATTCTAAAACCCCAAAAAAACCCACTTTTTGATCCTAGAATTTGAAATCCCACCCAAATGCCAATTTTTTTTTAAACAAACACCCCCTAATTAACCCTGTGAACTATGAGGTGCCTCATAAGTAACGTGAACCTCTAATAGTGCTAATGGATCAACTAGCTGCACGTTCAAAAAAAATGATCAACACCACCCTTCTCACTATCCGGCGGTCTACTAGGAAGTTTTGAAATTTTAGAACGATTTTGTAAGATACTCCAAGGTCGAAGGGAATTTGTTGGTTGAAAAAAGTTTAGGGATGCAAAGCTCAGGGGTTTTGCGCAACTTACCCGTATATTTATATGCAAAGAAATGTTATATACCGTTTTATACTTAATGTTTGTATGGTTGGGGGTAGAAAAATTGGACGTCGAAGATTTATGAGACATTTCAATAAATATCAATTGTTGGGCAATTTAGTAAATATTGATGATGGGTATGTTACATGTAGCCAAAAAATTATTTATAAGAAAAATAGAGAAATTACAAGTGGGTTAAATTGCCCGCTACACGTTACCATAGTTTTCTTTTCCCCCTCTGGCTTCATTAGACGAGTAAGAAAAATAGCACGTGCAGCCTGTGATTATAAGATGAATCTTATGTTGCAACTTACTGTAGGGGCCGTGCTTTGATTCTAGCTGGTGTTGCCGAGTCCTAAATTTCATCTTTGAGGAGCGGAGAATCGAGATACATGAGTGCGTTCTTATTTATTTTATCAAAAATAAATAAGATTTCGAATCAAATCAGTATGTTTGCCTATTCAGACAAAAAGTCGAATATGTGGAGAAGAACTTGGAAAAAGCAGATTTTTGGTCATAAGTCGACTCATGCACAGGCATAAGTCGACTTATGGTAAGTTGACTTATGTTTGTGTCGTAAGTCGACTTACGATCTGCTGTGGATTATTGATTTTGGGCTCTGGCAAGTCGACTTATATAGACTGTTAAGTCGACTTACGATCTCTTCTCCAGTTGTTGATTTTGGGCTCTGGCAAGTCGACTTATATAGACTGTTAAGTCGACTTACGATCTCTTCTCCAGTTGTTGTTTTTCTCTCTGCCAAGTCGACTTATGGCCTCTGTTAAGTCGACTTACGACGGGTTTTTTGGAAAGTTCAGGTTCCTATTTGCAATCTGTTTGGATTTCTATTTTGGTATAAATACCAATACGATTTGAGGGTTTTGAATGAACATATTTGGGGATTTTGGAGCACAGAAAAGAGAGATCTTTCTGAGCTATTGGTTAGGGTTATTGGTTGAGAGGTTGAGAGATTTGTTAGTGAGATTAGTTGGTTCGTTTGAGCGATTTGTAATCTCAATTTGTACTCTCCTTCTCTATTAGTGGAAACCCTCCCCCTTCTTGCCCCGTGGACGTAGGCAATTGCCGAACCACATTAAAATTGGTGTTTGGGTTTGTGCATTGATATTTGGTTGTTTTTGGCCTTCTTTGATCGGCGTTTGTTTTGGTTCCTCGGCACCGCCGTCCGTCACAACAAGTGGTATCAGAGCACGGGCTACGCTTGGGCTATTTAGAGGAGTAGATCGCTTTGGAAGTTCATCTAGGGTTTCGTTTGGTGATAAAGGTGGGATTTTTTTTAGTAAAAATCTCGTCTTTTTAGTTTGGATCTATTTCTCGTTTGTTTTCGCATTGGTTTGGTGGTGCTTTGAGGATTATGGCCGAGAAAGAAGGAGTTGTGGGCAGTACTTCCAGCGTGAAGACCGTCCAAAGCTTGAATATCCACTCGATGAAGATTGACGTGGAAAAGTTCAATGGCACAAACAATTTTGGACTTTGGCGATGCGAAGTCATGGATGCGCTCAACGCGCAAAATTTAGAAGATACGTTGGAGTTGGATGGGAAACCAGACAATATTGATGAGAAGGTTTGGAAAAAGATAAATCGAACGGCGTGTGGTGTGATTAGGTCTTGTCTCACTCAAGATCTAAAGTATGATGTGATCAATGAGACTTCTGCAAAGAAGATTTGGGAGATCCTTGAGAGCAAGTATTTGACCAAGAGTGTGGAGAATCGCTTGCATTTGAAGAGGAGGCTTTACCGCTTCCAGTTGAAGAAAGGAACCTCCATTGGTGATCACATGAACCACTACACGAAGCTTCTTGCGGATTTGGCGAATGTGGATGTTAAGATTGAAGATGAGGACAAGGCGTTGTTGCTATTGAGTTCCTTGCCTGACGAGGAATATGAGACCTTCGTTCTTACTCTTATTAATGGGAAGGCATCTCTTTCGTATAGTGAGGTCACCGCTGCACTTGTGAATTATCAGCTTCGAAAGAAGGATAATGAGACTTCGATTGAGTCAGTAGCGGGGGCGTTGGTCGTAAGAGCAAAGGGTCCAAACCGTAGTAGGAGGTCGCAGTCTAGAGGAGCACATCTTAGAGTTCGTAAGAATCAGTGTGCCTTTTGCAAAGAGGATGGATATTGGAAAGCCGAATGCCCAAAGTTAGTTGATCGAGCCGGGAAGAATAAGGGAAAAGCTATTCAAGCTTCAGAGGCAAATGTTGTCAAGGCTAGTGGTAACGATTCAGATTCGGATTCTTCAGGCTACTCATTATCTGCACTGCCGTCAGTTTGTGTTGCCTACTCTACAGAGTGGATGTTGGATTCGGGGGCTACATATCACATTTGCCCTAGAAGGGATTGGTTCTCCAGCTTTCAGGAGTTGGAAAGAGAGGATTTCGTGCTCATGGGGAATGATCACAAATGCTCTATTCGTGGTATCAGTACCGTTCGGATCAGGATGAGTGACGGGGTGATTCGGGAGTTGGTTGGAGTGAGGTTCATTCCTCAGTTGAAAAAGAACATCATTTCACTTGGAGCTTTGGAGGCAGCAGGCTATAGGGTGACCTTGGCGGATGCACGCTTGAAGGTTACATTTGGGTCCATGATTGTGATGAAGGGCGTCAGAAGGAGAAATTTGTATTATTTGCACGAAAACACGGTGATTGATAGGGAGATGACGACTTCATCAGATTCGGCTAGACTGTGACATTGTTTGGTGCTGGGGTATAT
This sequence comes from Asparagus officinalis, assembly GCF_001876935.1. Taxonomy (NCBI): domain Eukaryota; kingdom Viridiplantae; phylum Streptophyta; class Magnoliopsida; order Asparagales; family Asparagaceae; genus Asparagus; species Asparagus officinalis. The sequence goes on along the minus strand of NC_033800.1, from coordinate 55,560,493 downwards.
GATTGGTAATGTCGTGCATTGGTTGTTGAGGAGTGCTAGACCTGCAGATTGAAGTCATGTGAGCACATTGGGATGAGAAAGACCGTGGTGGAGTTTGGCACTCCTATCCATCGAGCGAGGGGTCTTTTAGGAGGTGTTCAGTCAGGCATTTGGGGGCCTTCTAAGGAGGCATCATTGGGAGGTAATCGTATCTTGGTTTCCGCAGTTGATGATTGTTCTAGGCATTATTGGGTCGCGACCAGTTCCCGTTGGTGTAAAGTCCTAGAAGTCAACAACAATTGGAAGAAGTGTATTGACATAAATGTAACTCGTTGTTCCAGCTTTGGTAGAGGCCCTTTCTTGCGTTTGTGTCGAGCTCACGGCAATAGGAGACACTTCATTGGTGTGGAGATTTTGGGGCGACGAGATGAGATGACAGTTTCGATGGGTCGTTCCTTTCTGGAGGAGGATCGGCGTTGGTTGTCGAGCATTGGTTCTGGAGCTTCGACATATTTGGGTCATCTTAGTCATAGGTCGCCGACTGCTGCGTTTGGAAATTTTGGATCTGGTGGAGCTGCTTCAGATTTTGGGTTGCGTCGGATGTTTGGATACCCAGCACTTGGTCACATCGTGGATGTGAGATTGGATCCGATTACAAGTTTAGGGTTCGGAGGCTCAGTTGATTATCATTTGGGAGCTTCTGATTTTTTTCTGAGCAGTTATGTCACATTGGACTCTCAGCAGGTGGAGAGTGTTGATTAGATCGTTCGGATGTCGCAGCAGGTGGAGAGTGATGCTACTCCACGTTGGGTGGAGATTACTCCATGTACTCCAGGTCAGCTAAGGTGACACAGGTTGGAGATCATTTGGTTTTGGATGCAGATGATGGATTGGTTTTGGATTCAGTTGCAGCTGGTAGATATAGTTTGGATATGGCCATTGGTTTACCTCAGGTGGAGGTGTTTGGATTGAGTCAGTTCGGGGCCATTGGAGGTGCTATCAGTCGCAGATTTGGTGATGATGGAGAAGGGTTGCGTACTCTTCTATCGGATAAAGGGCCTTTGGAGGCCGTTAGGTGAACTACGTGAATGCTTGATTCCTTGGGCAAAGGATACGTAGGCAGTCATTTTGATGCAGTCGATTTAGTGAGCGACATCGACATTTGGGGTGAGTGTTCGCACTCCCATTTGGGTCTCAACATGTGAGGCATTTGTTGGTTGGTGTCGGCTCAGTTTTGGGAAAACTTCGCCGAGGTGGAGAATTGTGAAGAAGAACTTGGAAAAAGCAGATTTTTGGTCATAAGTCGACTCATGCACAGGCATAAGTCGACTTATGGTAAGTCGACTTATGTTTGTGTCGTAAGTCGACTTACGATCTGCTGTGGATTGTTGATTTTGGGCTCTGGCAAGTCGACTTATATAGACTGTTAAGTCGACTTACAATCTCTTCTCCAGTTGTTGTTTTTCTCTCTGCCAAGTCGACTTATGGCCTCTGTTAAGTCGACTTACGACGGGTTTTTTAGAAAGTTTAGGTTCCTATTTGCAGTCTGTTTGGGTTTCTGTTTTGGTATAAATACCAATACGATTTGAGGGTTTTGAAGGAGCATATTTGGGGATTTTGGAGCACAGAAAAGAGAGATCTTTCTGAGCTATTGGTTAGGGTTATTGGTTGAGAGGTTGAGAGATTTGTTGGTGAGATTAGTTGGTTCGTTTGAGCGATTTGTAATCTCAATTTGTACTCTCCTTCTCTATTAGTGGAAACCCTCCCCCTTCTTGCCCCGTGGACGTAGGCAATTGCCGAACCACGTTAAAATTGGTGTTTGGGTTTGTGCATTGATATTTGGTTGTTTTTGCCTTCTTTGATCGGCGTTTGTTTTGGTTCCTCGGCGCCGCCGTCCGTCACAACAAAATAGACATATAAAACAACTAAAAAGTGCAGTGTATAAGTAACCACTTATGAGAGAGGTGTTCTGTAATACTTCATAAACTCCAAATTCAAGTTCTCTTATTAGACCAAATAAAAAAATGCAAGTTGTGCGTATATATGAAATTACAAAGAAATGACAATAACATGAAATATCTACCAACATTTCATTTAAGTCATGGCAGCAAGAGTATTTTACATGAAAATCTTCTTAATTGAAAATAAATTTAGATAAAATTAGGTGGAGAGTGTTTACCTTTTTGGATAGGGGTGTTAACGGAGCGGATACGGCTCAGATATGGTACTTACCATATCCATATCCGCTTACCCATCTCGGATACGGATACGAATACGGATATACGTTGGTAAGAAAAATTCATATCCATATCCGCCAATATCGGATACGGTTACGGATATAGATGCGGATATATAAACGGATATGTATGCGGATACAAAAAAAAACATGAGAAAACTAGATAGTATTCAGAAAAATATAGTCATGTGATACAAAAAGAGTTCGTTAATATGTTCATTATGATTGAAAAGCTAAGATTAGACATCTTGATCATCAAAATTAACCACAAATCCATAATCTAAGAATCGAAACTATGGTAAGAGTATGACCAATATGTATTCGGATATTTTCGGATACGGATACGGATATTTCACTACAAAACCATATCCGTAACCATATCCTATCGGTTATAGATTTGAGTAACCATATTCGTATCCTAATGGATACGGTTACGGATATTTCCTCGGATACGGATACGGTTTGACACCCCTATTTTTCGATCAATTTTGATTGCTATCCGATCTTTAGGAGATGATGAAAGTAAAATTGTTGAAGTTGGTGCAAATAAATATGAAAATTCTTGGCAAATCAATAAGGACATGACTGTGGATGTAGATGCTGGCAATTGGAAAGATGCTCACAAGATTGAGAGGTTCAATTACTGGCCAATGACAAATTACTTTTTACAAATCAGAGGGAAATTTTCAAGAAGTTCTATTTTTTATACAAATCAGAGGGAAATTTTCAATTACTGGCCAATGAAAAATTACTTTTTACTAAAAATAATTAATTAGCTCAATTATTTTTAGAGGGTTATTTAATGAGGACACCCAATTACTATACGTAGAAATATAAAACTCATAATTACAATTACTATATATGTATACCCCACCAAACATGTAATTGAGCTCTGCCGACTGCCCAGCCCGTGCAACCCCCCTTCTTTTCTAAATGTTAATTTCAGAAAAACCCCTAACTTCAAGGGCTTTTTCATATAATTTAATTTTAGCTTTTTTTTCATCCCTCGTAACCCCTGAAATTCAATGTGTCTAAACAATACTCAATTTTCAGTTTTTCTCATTACTCAATTTTCAGTTTTTCTCATGCTAATCCTCTAGCGTGTAATTTTCAAATTAATAAAGTTTTCTTGAAAGAGGAAAAAAAAAGTTTAAGCATTACGGGAGAGTATGCGTTGCATAAATAATTAAGAATATTTTGATTTTTTTTTTCTCACGACAACTCACTTATTTGGAATTTATATAGACCCAACCAGTTAATTAGCTACTAATTAATACCAACATCACGACACTTTGCTTGTTCAGACAATCGGATTTTTAAAACATTAACTCATTATTTTAACCTCCCTATACTACTTTTCACACCGTAAGAAACTTTTGGTGAAATGTAGTGATTTACTTGGAAATAATATTACTACGAAGCAAAAAAAGATCGAATAGATTGCCTCGAGTCAACTTTATCATACAAATCCATTTTCTTTCCTTTTTCTTGAGGGAGAAAAACTGGCATTAAAGAAGGAGAAAATAAAAGTCAACGAGCTTCACTCAACCAGCCTCTTCAGCAAAGCCCGGACGCCCTCCTCCGCCAACGCCAGCATCTCCACGACCTCCCCCAACCCCTGCTCATCCACTCGCGCCACTTCAACAACGCGGGAAAAACAGCCAAAACGCTGTCGTCAGCCCACAAACCCCAGCCGTCGATTGCGACGACCTGCCGCCCCGGTGCATGCATCGCCTCCACACCCATGCCTTCGTCTCGCCTTCACCTCCCAGAGCTACTTCAACCCATGCACACGGAAGAAAAACGTATCACCTCACCGGTCGGCCTCTCCGACGTCATATAATAGAACACGGACCTCATGCATTAGCCCCGGAGACAATAAACGCCGCAACCACGCCCGCGCCCGCGCCCGACCGAGACCGGACCGGGTCATAGACCGAAGGCCGCAATATGCCGGTGACCATCAGGTTCCACCGGCGGCCCCAGAAATCCTGTAGTGAGTCGGATTTGAAGGGGTCGTTGGCCTGGGGCTCAAGGGTGAGGCCGAGCAGAGTGCCGACGGAGAACTTGGTGATGGAAAGGATGAGGTCTAGGATGAGATAGGTGTAGAGGGAGTAGAGGGCGAGTACCGCCCAGGGGTGGATTTGGGATTTGTGGCGGTAGATTGGGGTGAGCAGAACGAGCAACGCCAGCTTGATGCAAAAAGGAATGAGAGAGGGGTCAGTGTCGGATTTGGGATGACAGCTTGTTTGGATTTTGACGGGGAGCGAGGAGATGGCGATGAAGGTGGGGAGGGGGAGGTGAGGGGAGAGGGGGCCCACGCCGAAGGAGAGGAGGAGGAGCTTGAAGACGCCGAGCCAGGCGAGGAAGAAGGCCGTAGTGCCTCGGAGGTTGACGGAGGTGAAGCGCCAAGGGAGGCACGGGAGGAGGAGGATAACTGGGAGGAGAGAGAGTAGCCGGAGCTTTCCTGGTCTGATGCTTGAAGACGCGAAGCGAGCGTAGGTCATTGACGCGACGAGCCATGCTGTTACCTTGATGAGGGATTCGATCAAGATTCCCCCCCGCTACCATCGGTTTGAGATTGCCTGCTGGGACCAAATTAGGGATGAACAAAAAAGAGAACAGGAAAAGTCAAGCTGAGAGGCGCTATTAGAAAATAGCACGAGCAGCACGCAGGACAAGCTGGGCCTCGACTTTCAGGTGCAGATTCGCGAGGGGGGTATAACAAAAAGTATCGGCTTCATTCATCCAAGAGGCGTTTGAATAGAGATTTAAGTGCGCTTAGTTTGTACAACTAAAGAGGAAGGTTTATTTTAATTTCGTGTTTGGAAAATAAGGAAACGATAAGAAGGTTGACCTCTTGATTTTGTTTAAAAAGTGCTGTCCAATGAAATTGACTAGACAAGGGCGGGAGGCGGGAGCTACATAGATTGTGAAACCTATTAGGTATGAACCCCATTAGTTACTTATTTACCTCGTTATACGTTTTTTTTGTACTTTTCTTTTTATATTGTTAGTTTTCATTTAGTTCGAGGTAGATAAACTCGTATAGGAAATAGACATGTTAGATAAGTGTATAAATATTTATGTGAAAATTGAACAAACATACATGGATTTCTTATGAACATATGAAATGAAGATACATTCACATAAAAAAAATTGATATATCGTATGAATATAGAATGATTAATATGAAACAGTAGATAGAAACTTATTAATTATGATCGAATTCATATGAAAGGTAGATATGTCATATAAAAAGTAAAAAAAATATATATTAAGACTAAGGGGAATAAAACACGTTGGGATGGAGCAGGGGAACAGGCGATTCGGCGACCAGGCGGCGGTACGGAACCCAAGGCGACGTCTAGTCTCCATTCATGATGGTAAGATCACAATCTCTCCTCCATCTATCCTCTCCCAGCCTTTAGTTCCACCCACTCCCTCTGCTGTTCGTCACATTGCCCATCCGAAGCCCCTCCCCCACCGTCCCAAACCCTTTTCTTCACCACCGTCCTTACCTTTTCACCCTACTCAAAATCCTGCGCCTTCTTCCAAACCCTCGTTCGTCGATATTCTCAAGGGCCCCAAGGCAGCTCAAACCCCTAAAGTACCTTCTTCAACCTCCAAAGGCCTTCTCCCTACCCCAGATCTAGGTTGGACCACAGTATCCTACAGGAAGAGTCCCAAAAGGCCCAGATCTGTAGCCTCTTCATCCAAGCTTCATACCTCTAAAAAGCTCCAAAGGTGCTACCTTTGTGGCAATCCTAATCACATGGCAAAGAACTGCTCTCTGGGAGGCTTCAAATGCTTTGCATGCATCCTCATTGGCCACACCTCAACTTGCTGCCCCAACAGAAAGCAACCCCCTTTGCTCAGCATCCCCTCATCTCTCTTACCCTCTTCCCCACCGCCCCTTTTTCTCCCAAAGATCTCTCTTCCCCCATCTGTTATCTCCAGCTTGGAGGAGTTCGCGAGCTACGCACATTTCCAGATCCAAGTTGGAAACCCTTCATATGCCGAGTTGGTAGAGAACCTAGAGCTACATTTCAATGTAGAGAAATGGTCCCAGGTGATTAGGCAAATGACGGCTGCTTCCTACTTCATCCAGTTCCCTGATGCGGAGACCCTGGACCACGCATGCTCCAAACCATTCTTCAACATGGGAAATTTTAGGGGAGTCTTCTCCAAATGGACAGAATCTTCAGGCCTTAAAGTCCTTCCAAAGTTTTATTATGTCTGGGTAGAGCTCCTTTACCTTCCCATACATCTATGGGATTCAGAGTTTATTACCAACATTCTAGTGGACATTGGAGACGTCATCTCCTTCTCTGATGATGTCTTGCTTAAGAAAGAAGCAAATGCCTGTAAAGCCATGTTGCATGTTCGGGATCCATCCGAAATCCCCCAGGAAATTATCTTTCGTTATGAATCTCCCAACGAAGTTCACATTATGGAAGGTGTGGTCAAGCTGAGAGTGGCTGGGGACCCTCTCCCTGCGGAGCAAGGCAAAGACCGAGATCTTTTTGAAGCTTTCGTCCGTAGAGAGGGAGCCCCACCCACCGCCCCAAGGCTCGCTCCGCCCAGCAGAGACGCCAGCAAGTCACCCCATCCAGATGCCCCCTAAAGCAGGCCCAGATCCAAAAGGCAAAAGGCCTATGATTGAGAGTGGAGACTTGCATCCCTCTTCCCCCATTGTAGCAGACCCAGCAGCTTCCTCAGATTTGATAGCAGTATCTTTCAAAGGGATCACCATAAATATCTCCAGAGATTCATGGGCCATCCTCAATGCTGCCTTCCCAAACCTCGAAGAAGTTTCCACCCTACCAACAAAAGCAGATCGAGTCAACCTGATCAGTTTATCAGACTCGACGGACCTTGTTTCTACCTCAGACCCACCTCCAGGATTCGAGAAAGCTAACAGCAAAGCCAAGAGGGTCAAAAAGAAAGCCTCCAGTGGTCTCCACATGCCTATGCCTTTCAAAAAGCATCTCTCCAAGATGAAGAAGGGTAAGAAATCAGGTATATCTAAATCCACATCATCTTCCTCTGTCTCTACTCCCCCTTTCCATTCCAGTGTGTTGGAGAAATTAGAGGATATCTCAGTCAACTGTGGCATCCAAGAACCGATAGATCCTCTAGGGTTGCTTGACATCCACAAAATGATGTCTGAAGAAGCCCTCCCTCTTTGAGCCCCCCCCCTCTCAAGTTGTATCTCATCAGTTTTCATGCGTATCGGATCTTGGAATGTTAGAGGGTTAAACAACCCACCTAAACGTAGGTTGGTCAGGGAATGTCTCTCCTTGGCTAAAATTAATCTTGTCGGACTGCAAGAATCCAAATTGTCTTCCCCTAGCCCCTCTCTTATCAAATCCTTAGGGGCAGAAATATCTCATCTTGGATTTCTCTCGACGCCAATGATTCCAGGGGAGGTGTTTTATTGGGGTGGTATGATGACCTTTTCTCCTGCTCTTCCTCATCAGTAGACATCTTCTCTGTATCGGCTACCCTCACCCACAGACCATCTAACTGGAGCTTTGTAGCCACCTCCATTTACGCTCCATGTGATTCTTCAGAGAGGGAGGTATGTTGGTGGGAATTAGAAAAAAATAGAGGTTCTCATTCTCTCCCATGGGTGGTTTTCGGAGACTTCAACATGACTCTTAGCATTGAAGAAAGAAGTGGTCGTTCTAGCTCCATTCGAGACATCAAAGAATTCCAACATCTCATTGATTCTATCCAGCTTACAGACCTCCCCCTCAGTGGGAGACTATTCACCTGGTCCAATCATAGATCCCCCCCTTCGTTAGCCAGATTGGACAGGTTCTTAGTCTCCTTGGATTTTGATTCCAAATTCCCCCAAATGGTTCAGTTCGCCTATCCACCTTCGTGTTCAGATCACTGCCCCATTATATTGGACACTGATTCCCCCTCCTTCCCCTCTCCTCTTTTTAGATTTGAAAAAATGTGGCTTTCACTCCCATCTTTCCCATCCTTCATAGAATCCAACTGGAAATCCTTTTCTCTGCAGCATGATAAAAAAATTCCCCTTCTTTTCAAACTCAAACTTATAAAAAGAAGAATCAAATGGTGGAGGAAAAACTGCTTTGGATCTCTATCCCTGTCCATCTCTAACCTCCCATCCCAAATTCACTCCCTCAACATCAGCGAAGAATCAAGAAGTTTAACCCCTCAAGAGTCTCAGCTTAGATCTGCCTTGAAAGATCAACTCCTCTCTCTAGCTAAAGCTGATGAAATCAAGTGGAAACAGAGATCCCGCATTCAATGGTTGAAAGAAGGAGATAACAATTCTGCTTTTTTCCACAAAGTAGCTTCCTTCCACCGAAGAAAGAACTTTATCCCACACCTCCTCATCAACAACTCTATTATTTCTTCCGACAGTGCCATCAAACAAACCTTCTTTTTTTTCTCTAATCTCTTTGACCAACCACCAACATCTAGACTATCCCCTAACTGGGGTCTTCTTTACCCAAATGATAACTTTGACCTTTCTTCTTTAGATCTCCCCTTCACCCCTCATGAAATCTCAGAGGCTGTTTTTGGCCTTCACCCTGATAAATCTCCGGGGCCTGATGGATTCCCCATCCTCTTCTTCCAGAAATTTTGGCACGTCATTCAAGCGGACGTAATTGAATTCATCCAAGGCCTATATTCCCAACCTCATCTGTTACACAACATCAATTTCTCCCACATTTGCCTAATCCCTAAGAAAGACAGTGTTCTCTCACCCAAGGACTTCCGCCCTATCAGCCTCATTAATAGTTCTTGTAAGATTTTCTCAAAGATCCTGGCAAATAGACTTAGAAAAGTTCTACACCTCCTCATTGACAATTCCCAATCAGCTTTTCAATCTGGAACATCATCTCTGGACTCCTTTCTGCTAGGTCATGAGATGATCAACTTCTGCTCTTCGGGGAAAAAAGAGATTTGCGCCTTTAAGGTTGACTTCTACAAGGCTTTCGATTGTGTCAACTGGTCCTTCCTTCAGTCTCTTTTAAAAGCTAGAGGTTTTGGCCCCAAGTGGTGCCTTTGGATTCACAGCATCCTATCCTCCTCTAAATTAGCTGTTTTAGTTAACGGCTCCCCTACCAAATTCTTCCGATGCTTTAGGGGTCTAAAACAAGGCGACCCACTATCCCCCCTGCTCTTCTTGTTGGTGGCAGACGTTCTCAGGAAATTGCTTAATTGCAGTGCTAAATCGGGGGATTTATCTGACCTTAATCTGAAAGGGCAGCTCAATACTATCAGGTCAATCCAGTTTGCGGACGATACCATCATATTCTCTAGGGCCACCCCCTCTGATATGGTTACTCTAAAAACTATTCTCTCCATCTTCGCAAACATATCAGGCCTGTGTGTTAACCCCCTCAAATCAAATCTCTTTTACCTTGGTAAAACTCCTCTCAAAGGCAAAATGCTAGCTGAGATCCTCAAATGTTCTGTTGGCACTCTCCCGTTCTCATACCTGGGTCTCCCCCTTAAAAGAGGATCTCTCTCCAAAAGAGAGTGGCAACCTCTTTTAGAATCCTTTAACAAGAAGCTTTCGCTATGGAAAAACAAATCTCTTTCTATTGGTGGTAGGTTAACTCTCCTAAATTCAGTCCTATCTTCTCTTCCACTCTACTATATGTCCTTTTTTAAGCTGCCGCAGTGGCTTATAACGGCCATAAACAAAATCAGAAGAAACTTCCTATGGAATGGTAGTCACTCTCACTCGAGTATTAAATGCCTTATTAATTGGAGGAAAGTATGCAAGCCAAAGGCTAAAGGAGGTCTGGGGGTCATTGACATCGAAATATTCAACAGAGCCCTACTATCTAAATGATTATAGAGACTTTTTGAAAGAAAGTCTCTTATTAGCAAAGTGGTTTTCTCTGTTTACTCCAAAGAAGGATCAAAAGAGACTTTTTGAAAGAAAGTCTCTTATTAGCAAAGTGGTTTTCTCTGTTTACTCCAAAGAAGGATCAAACCCCTTTGTTCATCCCCCTAAGAGCTCGGCATCAAGGTTCATTCAAGACTTATCCTCCATAAATTCCACTTTTTCAGCTTGGTTAAATGGAAAACTGGGGACGGCAAAACTGGTAGCTTTTGGCACGATAAATGGGCTGCGACAAACAGCCTCAGCAGCCTATTTCCAAAAGCTTACCAGCTAGCTCTATCTCAGAACTGTTGTATTAGATCTCAGGGCAGAATGATCAACAATTCATGGAACTGGCATCCTCTTATCAGAAGAGGTATATCGCCCCTAGAAAGGTCTGATCTTAACCTTCTTCTTTCTCTCTTAACATCTTCAAATATTAGCATCTCCTCTACTCCAGATGAGCTCTCGTGGACTCTTCATTCATCGGGGATTTACTCAGTTAAATCATACTACTCCCTTGTTAACCCAGGGGGCATTAAATCCAAGTTTTATAGTATGATTTGGAGATCTCCTATCCCTATCAAGGTCAAAGTTCTATTCTGGATCATCTCAAATAAGAAGTTAAATACGAAGGCAAACTTGATTCTTAAGGGCTGGACAGGTGACCCAAGATGCTCTTTCTGCCAATCTGGCGTTGAAACCCATGATCACCTTTTCATCAAATGCCCTTTTGCCCGAGCTATATGGTCCTCCATCTTCCCCTCTATCCCCACAAACAGTTGGCCACAGACGATTGAGGAGTTGATCTTTTTCCAAAAATCCAACACACTTAGTAAGGATGCCAAAACTATTTGGAAGATTCTGCTGCCCTGCATTTGCTGGTGGATTTGGTTTAGCAGAAATGTTCTCATATTTAAGGATAATCAACCTGATCCTCTACAAACTGCTGCTAATATAGGGAGATACACTATATTTTGGACAGGTGCTGCGGATGAGAGGCTGGAAAGGAGACTCCAAAGGGCTGCTTTAAACCTAGGACTCCAGGAGCTCGCAAACAAGAACGTCGATGCCTCTGGGGACAACTTCCCACATGTCCTCTAACTTTCTCTTCCTCTTCTCTGCTGGTCTTGATATTCTGCTGATGTTATGTTCCTTAAACTAAGCTGTTATGTTTTCTTAATATGCTTCAGTGAACTCTAGTATGTAAGTATGTAACCTGTGCATTCTAGCTGAAGTTCTGCTGAGGGTTCAGTTTGGTAGGTGACGACATAGGTCCGCTCCTTACCTGCTCCACCCTTAGTGACTCTTCACCTAGTAGTGATGTTTTTTTGTTTATCAATAATATCCTAATATGAGCAGGGCTTCTAACCCTGCTTTTTCAGCTCAAAAAAAAAAAAAAAAAGACTAAGGGGAATATATGAAAGATGGCTGCATAAAACTGAAGAAAGTGTGGGCTTTGCTAGTTTGAGGTATGACATGGACCGGGTGTGGAGTGGACCTAGAAGGTCCGGGATTCTTTGTTAGAATTGTTTAAGTTCTAGTTTTGACTTGTAGGCTCGTAGAAATAATTTCCAATTCCTATTTCTCTGGGCTTAGGCCCAGTAAGAATCCATAAATATAAGAATTTGCTGAGCAACCACCTCGTTGCAAATGTTTATTCCAAAATAAGGTAATTAAGGTATCACAAATGAATATATATTTAACTAAAATCGGATTAACAACACCCGACATTATAATAGTGATAATAGTGAGATCAAATATTGATTTGTGCTATACTATTGTTCCCATTTGTATATGTTGAGATGCTTTGCGTTCTAACTCGTTAGTGATCAACACCGCTATGATTCAATTTACTCCATATGATTTACAATTATAAATTAACCACTAAGTATATTTTAATAGACATTTCATCTATCAAATACTCTGGTCATGCCTTTTTGGTAATAGCATAGTGAATATGTACGTACCAGTATTACAAAAACTCGGAAAATGTCATCCCGAATAAATATCAAAATATATGGCTACATAGATAATCCAACATTGGTATCCAGACCTAGATCAGAACTCCATGACTCTATGGAATCACGTGAGCTAACGAGCAAGTGGTGAGCGCTGGACAATTAAAGTGACAGCGGATTAACACGTTCGGACAAGGTATGGGCTCCGAGGATGTCAGAGCCATACCAAAAGAGAGTAGTCCTCGTATGCACACATGAGTAGATCCATAGATGACCTGCCTCTGGTTGACTGGGGTCTGAATTGGATCATGAATGGATCCATCTAATAGTAATACCGTATACAGACACAAGTTACTATTTTGCTTTTTTTTCGCATTAACAAGAGAACATAGCTCATCTATCTTACAAACTCGGTGCATTGAATCTCGTTTGACATAATCCGATGGAGCTTCTTGTAGGGTGAATATTTGATTTCCCGAAAGAGGGAGTTTCGTTTGTATTTATAAGAAGGCTTATTACAAACTAATGATCAAATAGTTACAACAGAAGCAGAGGGAAGGCCCTCTTTGTTTTGTGTGGGGACTTTTAGGTGGCTACAGGATGCTTCGCTCGATGCTCGGGTCGAGTCTGCTTCCCTTGGACCGTTCGAATGAGGTTGCTGGAGAGCTTCAGTTCGCGGTAGAAGCTCAACTTGAGAGAGTTCGGGTCTGTTTAGTTCGCCGGCGATCGGAGCTCGGAACTAAGCAGTAGTGCTGCAATGCAAAGAAAGTTGTGCAGAGAGCTTGGTCTCAACTCTTTTTCCTAAGTTTTGCGACCTCCTCTCCAGTGTGCCGGAAGAGGCTTTTAAATGGGAGAAGGACAACTTGACTCCTCCTTGAATTGTGGGATGTGACCACATCTTCTTCAGAGACGTCTAGCTGTTCCTCGAAACCATGATCGGTCATTCCAGGGATTGTGCTTTATCTCCTGTCACCTACGATGGGAAGGCCCATTCTTGTATGTGAGGCAACAAACGACTACTATCCGAGTGGATTTGACCAGCATTAATGAACCGCATTTATGAGTCCGCAGATCGATGAGGCGTCTGTCCGATCACCAGTACTGTGCGTGACCGCCCGGCGTGCTTTGAGCACGACGCTTTCTCCTTTTCGGTCAGGAGAGGCGGTGAAGTAGGTGTACAGTACTCGAGTGAGTCTAGCCAGCTTGCCGAGTGCCGGCGGACCCAGCTCCAGACTCAGACAGCCGAGGTGAGTCGCATTTATGAATGCTCAGGTTGACTCGACACCTGTCCAGCTCCTTCGCGCTGTGCGCACTGTGGGCGGCCGTTTTGACGGCCCTGGGGTACTGTGCTCTCTCTCCCTTTGGGTCGAGAGAGGTGGGAAGGCCCACCTCAGCACGTGGGGTAGTGGATACCCAGCTGTACTGACGGTTTTGGGGCTTGCTGGCGGATTCGACTCCGAACTCGGGCAGGCGAGTTGAGCGAAGAGCAAATTTCCGCCATCCTGATCGCTCCTGACTCATGCTGGCGAGTCGACCGTTAGGCGAACCTGGATTTGAGCACAGTCGACGTCTACGCGGTTTAGGTCCGTGTCAGAGAACTGGGCGTGCGAACTCTTCTCGTAGACAAATTCCCTGTAGACCCATAGAGGTATTTTTTACCGTCTACAAGACCCCCTTCAAAGTTTTCGGACCTAAACTGGCTTGCGTGTGGTCTGGAACACTTTGAATGAAGAAACTGTTGGCGAAGCAAGTGCCTTCGATTTCTCTTAGGATTTTTAGCAAACCCTCAGCTATCAACGGGTTTGATGTGCCTTTACCGATTACCGTTTGAATCGGGCTAGCCATACTATTCTCCTCAGTATGATGAGTTGTCGAACAGTTTCTCTTAGGCTTAATGCTAAGATTTCTGCTCTAACCCTTAGCCATCTGGGGCGTGGGTTTCAACCGTTTAAGCAAGGTCATTCTTTTGGCTTTGTTCGTAATTTTACCTTTGAGGGCGAATGCATCGTCAAGGCGAAATTAATTTTTGAGAGCCAATTCTCGCGCGACTCGTGGGGTTATGCCCAGTATTTGCAGGCGAAACCCTTCCTTTTGTAGGCGGAACCGGATCTGACGAGAGATGAGCCACGCGTCTGCTGACAGAGCCTCGTGCTTCCCAGCTAAGACATTGGATCGTGGCGATCGTGACTTGACAGCACGATCCTCGTGCGTTTCGCCCTGCGACGTATCGTGGCCGTGGTTCTCGGACTCAACCGTCGGATTCCAACGCTAATCTCGGTCCCTTCGATGCACTGAGGGTGATCTGGGCCGTCGAATTTGATCGTGGCCCCGTTTCCTGTCCGTTAGGGTTTTCGCCTTTCGAGGGCAGTCGTGGTCACGTGGGCAACTCCGCCCTTCTAAATCAGCCGTTTTCCTCCATTGGGATTTACCGTGCTTTCAAATCTCGAAAGGGAACATCCAAGGAAAGAATTCCCGCTTCCTCTTACAATGGCTCCGAAACCTAAGAGGTGCAAAGTGAGGGGTGCAGGTCCCGGACGTTACTCCGACCGTCTCTCTGCCGGCATGCCTGCTGGTGCTCTGGAGTCGTGCCCAGGTACGTTGATGGATTCGTTGGGCGATCCCTTGCAGGCCTTAGGCGTCGGATTTAGGGAGATGAGTGTTGCTTATTTCCCCGATTTGGGGCAAAGTTTGCCCTATTTTGCCTTTAGAGGATGAGTACTGTCCCCGCGGGCGAATTCTCCAGTGGGGAGGAGACGAACCCCTTTTTCGTAAGGCGAGTTCGGCCCTTCCCATTAGAGGGGAGTGTAGTCCGTAGGGACAGACCTCGTTCGAAGTGGGTTCCCCCTTTCGATAGGCGATTTCGCCTTCCTATGTTCGATGGGCGATTTCACCTCTACAGCGGATTTTGTCTCAATTGACTTTCTATTTCTTGTTGCAGCGACCTTCCCTGATGAGGCTTTCCCGGAGGGTGTGGCCGTTGGCCACGTCGGGGCTAAGAGCTACACGGCCCCTTCTCGTTTTCCCTCGTTGGCTCCAGTACCCTTGTTCACTGCTGATAAGCTGCATGGTCTGGTACAGAGGGTCACGGATGGTCATCACTTGACCCTGCGCGAGCTGACGACCAATGCGGCGCTGACAGATGAGGCCAGGGCAGAGCTGCCGAAACCTCAATTTCTGTTCGGCGACTCCATGACCGACCCTTCTGCCCTGTTGCTCAAAGAGAGCCGGTGGTTCCGCACGGTAGAGGGGACCCATTATTACCTCCCCAGCATGCCGAGAGGGTTTTCGATTGTTGAGCTGCGGTCCCTCGCGATTCCTCGGACGATGAACTGGGATTTGACCCCCACTCAGGACGGGGTCACTTGTGGCGTCTTTACGGGTTCTACGGCTGGGTATGGAGTGGAGAGCTCATGTAAGCGCGTGACGGGTCTGCGCCCTGGCTTAGTGTCTGCTGAACCGCCCGTGGGGGAATCGACAGCGGTGGCCGGCGTGCTTTGAGCACGACGCTTTCTCCTTTCCGGTCAGGAGAGGCGGTGAAGTAGGTGTACAGTACTCGAGTGAGTCTAGCCAGCTTGCCGAGTGCCGGCGGACCCAGCTCCAGACTCAGACAGCCGAGGTGAGTCGCATTTATGAATGCTCAGGTTGACTCGACACCTGTCCAGCTCCTTCGCGCTGTGCGCACTGTGGGCGGCCGTTTTGACGGCCCTGGGGTACTGTGCTCTCTCTCCCTTTGGGTTGAGAGAGGTGGGAAGGCCCACCTCAGCACGTGGGGTAGTGGATACCCAGCTGTACTGACGGTTTTGGGGCTTGCTGGCGGATTCGACTCCGAACTCGGGCAGGCGAGTTGAGCGAAGAGCAAATTTCCGCCATCCTGATCGCTCCTGACTCATGCTGGCGAGTCGACCGTTAGGCGAACCTGGATTTGAGCCCAGTCGACGTCTACGCGGTTTAGGTTCGTGTCAGAGAACTGGGCGTGCGAACTCTTCTCCTAGACAAATTCCCTGTAGACCCATAGAGGTATTTTTTACCGTCTACACTTCTCTATGCTCTATCATCCCATATTTCTGGGAAAAAGAATCCCTTAAACAGTAGCAAACTTTGTTCCTAACCCATTGCCGTTTCTATAAATATGTGAAGCGATGGTCGATTTAACTAGGGCTGGCGACAGGACCGGGCTGGGCCAACTCGAGCCCTGCCCTGTCAATTCCGAGTTGATCCGGGCCAACCTTGAGTTTGGTTTGAGCTAGGTAATCCAGGCTTGGAACACAACCCAACCCGGCCCATTCACGTCGGGCTAGGTTAGTCAACCCAGCCCACTATTTTCCTTTCCTTTTATTTTATTTTCCTTTGTTTTATTTTTTGACTTTTTAAAAACTTGATTTAGATGAATTTGGACCAATCGGTAGAGATTTTATTGCATCTTGAGGAACGTTTTGGATTCTACTAACTAGTTTTTTACTTGAAAAATACTAAATAATTAATAATAGCTAGCTAGCTAGTTAGTTACTAATAACTAATCCACTTTACTAAAAACTATCGTCACTATGGAGATTGAGTGCGAGTTAGGTTCCAGGCCCAATTCGATCCAAGCTGGGTCAGGTTCGCGGGTCGGGTTCGACTTTGGGCTTTGACACATACCTAGCCCACTTTGAGGTCGAGTCGAGCGAAACCCGGCTCACAATCCATCGGGCTGTGTCAAACCTGACCCAGAATGTGCTGGTTCAGTACGGGTTTTAGGCCAACCCAGCCCAGTCGTCACCCTTAGATTCAGCATAGATCACACGGCCTCATCAATCATGGTCATAGCCTTGTTAAGTACTTTCATATATTATGTAATGACTGAATTAACAATTTAGAGTCTCCTTTTTCCTTTGGTTAATTAATATAGAATAGCTATATAGATTTCAATAACTAGGTTCAATTAGTCTTTTTAGCCAAGCAGTGACAGAAGTATGAATACCGAGATAGATGTCTTTTCCACGATCGAAGTTTCCCCTTCACTTTTTCACTTTCCCTCACTTTCCAAAACCCACTTTCCTTTACTTTCTCTATTTTCCTCCAATAATATTGTGACAACTCATCCCATCACATCTCATTTCTTACTTTTAAAAATAAACAAAACACAAGAAATGAGTCACATCAATCAACTCATCTAACTCACTTTACCCCACTTTTCTTCATTTTCTATCATCTTTAAAAATTACTCACATCATCCAATAATATGGTGACAACTCATCACATCTCATTAAAATTTCCTTCCAACACTTTACTCTAAAAAAACAAGTAAATTGATTTTCCTAAGTATGTGTTACATCATCCAATAATATAATGACAACTCATCTCATCTCATCTATTTTCCCCCACTTTTAAGAATGAACCAAACACAAGAAAAGAACCTAAACAAGGAAAGTGGAGGAAAACATCAAAAATTACTCACATCAACCAATAATATGGTGACAACCTAAACAAGGAAAGTGGAGGAAAACATCAAAAATTACTCACATCAACCAATAATATGGTGACAACTTATTTTCTCCCCCACTTTCGGTTATACCTTTGACGAACCAAACCTCTGAAAGTGAAGGAAAACATCAAAATTCACCTTCTTTTCCCCCACTTTCCCCCACTTTCGTTTTTTTTTCCGAAACAAACAGGTCCTAAGGGTGTCCCGTGCATCGCTAAGGATTGGCCCGTTGGACTGCGACAAGTGATGGGTAGGGCGTCAAATCTTTAGAGGTCATGGCGCGGGTGGGGCCCATGCTAGTGAACCATCGACGTACAATCATTGCCTCCGGTGGAATTTTTTGCATTAAATGATTATGGGATGCATGCACGCATGTAGGTGATCAATTGCGGTGCAGGGCATTGAAGGATTTACTGCCACCCACCCGAGCGAGGACTTGGATAACGCTTTTTGATAGATTGATACTGTTGTCTCCTGTAGTTCGATTTGGTTGGTGGCATTGAGGGTCACGGATTTAGTACGAGGATCGAGAGGTAGAGAGTTCATTGAGAGAGATGCGCCATGGATTTTTTTTTTGAACTGAAAAAACAGGGAGAGATTCCCTGTTATTCATAATATATATGAGCTTACTAAACCGTAAAAATACAAACTGAACAAAATGTGTAGGGAGAAAACATGAGACTAATTGTACGATGAGGAGCGGACCTTGCCGTCACCTATCAGAACAAGAAGTCAATGATTCGACCCCTACAGCAGATAAAACTACTATATTACAAGGAAACCATCAAAAGAAAAACCCAAACCATTGAGTTTGAGGGAACTAGAAGAACAGAACAAAAAAGACATCCCCATGTGACCGAAACAAAAAGAAGATGAAGACAGAGACTTTGCCTACTGATGGAGGGTGAGGCCGACAGTCTCTCTAGAAGTTATCCCCTGCAACGTCAACGTTTTTCTTCTTCGCTATTTCCTGGAACTCCAACTTGGTGGGATATTATTGATAATACTTCAAGGTAATTGCCTGTGGATCGACCGAAATTGGATGACCCGTTAGCTTTCGGTCTTATTGATAATACTTCAAGGTAATTGCCTGTGGATCGACCGAAATTGGATGACCCGTTAGCTTTCGGTCCAAACTCGGCATCCAAA
This sequence comes from Asparagus officinalis, assembly GCF_001876935.1. Classification (NCBI taxonomy): domain Eukaryota; kingdom Viridiplantae; phylum Streptophyta; class Magnoliopsida; order Asparagales; family Asparagaceae; genus Asparagus; species Asparagus officinalis. The sequence goes on along the minus strand of NC_033800.1, from coordinate 55,541,825 downwards.
ATTCTTTAATTAGACGGCCCCAGCTCTTTGTGGACTTACGTTAGCTTTCGGTCCAAACTCGGCATCCAAAATTCTTTAATTAGACGGCCCCAGCTCTTTGTGGACTTACCTTTAACATGGTTAACTGTGTCCTTGAGAGGTTTTTAGGCCATGCGCCAGCATGTGGGCTGGGGAATGGGCGTGCCCTTTATTACAGGAAGTATATGTGGTACCAACTTGACCAAAGTTAGGCTTTGCACCCTTGGATTTGGACCACATGTGACGTCAAAAATGTAAATTACTATTTTTAATCATTTGCAGTATTCTTTAGAATTTGAGTCCTCGTCACCAGTCACCGTGTATAAGAAAAAAAATAGTGGAGAGACCAATATTCACAGCAGCAGTTGATTTGTCTAATAGAGGGTCCTCAGCCAGAAGAGCCTGCTGGACAAGATGGTGCGTAGGAGCCCGACACACCAACTCCGATATTAAGAAGATCTTCTCGTCCTCCTGTACCCAACAGGAGATACATGAACTATCTGTTATTGACAGATGGTGGGGAGCCTGAAAGCTTTGATGAAGCTTGTCAGTATGGAGATGCGAGCAAGTGGGAGCTTGCAATGAAAGATGAGATAAAATCTCTCATATCAAACCAGACGTGAGAACTAGCTGAATTACCCACGGGTAAGAAGGCACTCCACAACAAATGGGTGTACCGGGTGAAAGAGGAGCAGGATGGTTCCAGAAGATATAAAGCCCGGCTAGTTGTCAAAGGTTTCCAGCAGAAGGAAGGAATTAACTACACCGATATTTTCGCTCCCGTGGTGAAGCTAAATACTATCAGGACCGTGATGAGTATTGTAGCAATTGAAGATCTTCATCTCGAGCAGTTAGACGTGAAGACGGCGTTTCTTCACGGTGATCTAGAAGAGGAGATATACATGCACCAGCCAGAAGGTTTCTCAGAAGAAAAGAAGAAGAACCTGGTGTGCAGACTCAAGAAGAGCTTGTATGGCCTGAAACAAGCCCCAAGACAGTGGTACAAGAAGTTTGACGGCTTTATGCACAAGGAAGGTTTCCAGAAGTGCAACGCCGACCACTATTGCTACTTCAAAAGATATCAGTCCAGTTATATCATCCTACTGCTGTATGTTGATGATATGTTGGTTGCAGGAGCAGATATGAAAGATATCAAGAGTTTGAAGCAGCAGCTATCAAAGGAGTTTGACATGAAGGACTTGGGTCCAGCGAAGAAGATCCTTGGAATGTAAATCACGAGAGACAAGAAGAAAGGGTTCTTGCGGTTGTCTCAGACGGAGTACATCAACCGTGTTTTGCAAAGATTCAGCATGGGCGACGCTAAGCCAGTGAGCACACCCTTGGCCAGCCATTTTCGTCTGTCGAATGATCAGTCTCCTGAGTCAGAAGAAGAGAAACAGAGTATGGCTAAGGTTCCTTACGCCTCAGCTATCGGAAGCTTGATGTACGCTATGGTCTGTACGAGACCAGACATTGGCCATGCAGTGGGAGTGGTCAGCCGGTTTATGTCGAATCCAGGAAAAGCTCATTGGGAAGCGGTCAAGTGGATTCTGAGATATCTACGAGGCACCACACAGAAGTGTTTGCACTTTGGTAAGGGAGAGGTAGAAGTGCAAGGGTACGTAGATGCAGACTTTGGAGGTGAAGTTGATCACCGAAGAAGCACCACCGGCTATGTATTCACCGTTGGAACTACAGCTGTTAGTTGGATGTCACAGGTACAGAAGATCGTTACCCTATCCACTACAGAAGCTGAGTATGTTGCAGTGACTGAAGCCAGTAAAGAGATGATATGGCTTCAGGGCTTGTTGACAGAGCTGAGATTCAAACAGGAGAAGAATGTTTTGCACAGTGATAGCCAGAGTGCGATACACTTGGCCAAGAATTCAGCATTTCATTCTAGAACGAAGCATATTGCGCTTCGGTACCACTTCATCAGATCCCTGTTGGAAGATGACGTGTTGAAACTGGAAAAGATTCCAGGAAGTAAGAATCCAGCAGACATGTTAACCAAGACGGTGACCGTTCAGAAACTGGAGTTGTGCGCAACTTCAGTTGGCCTTCATGCATAAGATGATGAGGGCGGAGCCACACAGGAGAGGAGCTTGATGAGATAGCCTGTTGATGGCGGTTTGATCTCCAAGTGGGAGATTGTTAGAATGGGGGTGTAGATCAAACCTCATTTCCGATGAGGAGCGCCGGCGAGGAGCTCCGACGAGCTCGATGTCGACGCAGGCGAAGCCACAGGCGAGGTCCAGGCGATCTTCGACAGCACAGGCGAGCTTGAGCTCGGCGTTCGAACCCCCCCTGCCAACCTCTGCGTTCTTTTGGCGAACCCGACCTTTGCGTCAGGGTTATCCGCTGGCGACAGGCTGGCGCCCGCCCTCCACATCCGCCTATATAAACCCCCATCACCTAGGGTTTCGGTTGCTGAAGCTTCCCCCCCTTTTTTCGTTTCTCTCTCTGGCGGCGGCGGAAAACCCCCAAAACGCAGCAGCGTTCCCAAATCTCCAGCTCTCAAATTGTTTGAGGGGAGATTAAAAAGAGATTTAAAGAAGAGAGAGAGATCATTAAAGAGGGAATTTATTGTGGACTTCATTTATTCTCAAGTGAGACTTGAAAGGGGTTCATACCCTTTAATTATTAACACTGTAGCTACAGTATTCATTTTTGAGAAATCTCAGTTTTGAGATCTGCTCTAGAATTGTAATTTCTTGTTTGATTAATAAGAAATTTACTGTGTGGCTCCCGAGGACATAGGCAGTTGCCGAACCTCGTTAAAACTTGGTGTACTTTTTCTATTCTGCGTTTCTGTTGCATTAGGGATCAGTTGCCGAACCTCGTTAAAACTTGGTGTACTTTTTCTATTCTGCGTTTCTGTTGCATTAGGGATTTTAGCGTTAAATTCCCAACACTATCTAATTATATTTTAGTATAAAACGTGTGAAGTGAGATATATGCACGATAAATAACAGTGATTGCCGCCCCAAAACGGTTTTGTTTTTAGTCGCTAGCTCCGATAAATTCCAAAAGTCTTTAATAGGTTAATACATGTTTATTAAGAACCTAATTAATTTTTAATTTACATTATACCATTCATTTAATTTCTTAACCCTCTATTATTTTTGATAATCTTTTTTCCATTATATATGTTACCTATCATCAAGCTAGGACATAGAAGGAAACATTTAACACAAAGTGTTTACTTTTATCCAGCCAAAAAAATTGCTACAACGAACTTAAAAATTTCCACAACAAATTAAAGAAAGATTAATTTGCTTTTGATGGATCCAATCCATCTACACACCCAACTCGAAGGCAAAAAGAATAAAAATGTGCAGCTTAATCCAGCTAGGTACCAACTTGAGCGAGTTCATACATGGGGAAATAAAAATTTGATGCTTAATAAAGCGTAATAATGCGTGTCCATAGGATTTTGCCGCCTGTTGCCGGCCAAAGGGAACATGGAGGTTGTTGCATTGTCTCCGGAGATATGCTACATATATTACATTGGAGATCTCAACATTTGCATAGTTCGCATTCTAATTTTGTCCGGCTCCGGTTTCAACTTTCAACCCATTAAGAGAGGCATCTCCAGCCCATTTGTAAGCATTTTGGGAGCTTGTTTTATGCAAGTAGTCAAGATTAGATTTATTATATATTGAAAAATTTCAACCCTAGAGAATCTAGTGTTACGTAGTAGAAATAGAATATTGAAGGAGAGAGAACATACAAGAGGTAGCTTGCAATTTCAGGGGTAGGCGCCTCACGTGATGGGTAATTAATCAAATTAAAGGGTTAATGCTATTGGTTGATTCTCTAATTTATGATGGTTAGCAGTTGTTTATTAACTTGAACGTGTGGCAAGTGGTGCTACCACACAACCATGGAAAGTTCTGGTTTTAAAAATTAGGAAATTTTACTACTTCCGCCTACCAAGGTTAGTTGGATATTAAATATGGTAGTAAATCAATCTAATTAACTTAAACCCTTGACGTGTTTATGTATTAACCACAATTTTTAATTTAACGCGTGAACACCTAACAATCTCTCTCTTAATTTGTGGATGTATGTTTTGATCCATGGGAAATCATGGATCAAAGAACCATCCATCACCTGTGGATAATGACTTGAGCTAAACAGATGATCATGAACCACAATCATATGACCAGCAACATTCATTAAATCTCCAAATTAACTCAAGAAAGATTGAACTATTGGTATTAACACTAAATTTTGATTAAATTTATCTCCTTTTTAGAATACAGATTTATCAAAATAGTTAAATTTCCCTATTAACCCTCTACCCTCACGTGACATACATCTCCCTATTTTACAGGGGTGTTCTGATAAAACTAACCCTGAGCTCTGTGAATTACACTAAACCCCCATAAACTTTCAGTGTTTTGCAGTAAATCCCTATGAACTTTCAAAATCAAACCAACTGCCAATAACTTTTGCAGAAAACCCCCAATACCTTTTGGGTAAATTACACTAAACCCTCAACAACTTTCAAAATGCCTTTTTATGTTGTTTTCTAGTTCTATTTTATGGAGGTTATTTATAAAATGCAAAAAGTTATTAGGAACTTTCTGTGAAACAAAATAGCTATTAGAGGTTTAGTACCATTTGAAAAGTTCATCATGGTTTAGTTCAAAATACTGAAAGTACAAGGGGGTTGACAACCCTAATAGTAAGGGTGGCAATTTATGACCCGACCCACTAACCTAACTCGACCCGACCCGTTATAAATGGGTATGAGTCACTTTATATGGGTCAAGTCATAAATTGGTATGTGTCACTTTATATGGGTCGAGTCATAAATGGATCAACCCAAAGAACCCATTTATTAATCGGGTCATAAACGTCAATGCACCGACCTGTTTAAATGCACCGACCTGTTTAACTTTAACTCATTTATCATTCAACTCTTAACATTCATAATTTGTAAAAACACACCCATAAAATATCAATACATAAAATATCAATATTTATAAATACTATAAAATCCAGAAATTACATAGAACATTATGAAAATTTTACAATTTGTAGAAAACACGTTTAGCGATTAAAAAATTAAAAAACATCCTCAAAATTTAGCAAAAAACATGAAAATAACTTACAAAACAGTACAAAAATCTATAAATTATAAACAACACAATAAACAGTTTAAAAATTTGCAATAAACACCCTAATAGTTCCAAAATTGTAAACTACATCCTCAAAAAGACAAATTTAGGAAAACACAGTCAAGAAATATCAAAACCTACAAATAGTACAAAGTCTAAAACTTATAAAGAGCACCATGAAAATTTTAAAATTTATTAAAAACATCCTAACAGTTTCAAAAGTTTTAAAAAACACCCTAAATAAGTCAAATTTTACAAAAACACACCAGAAAAATCAAAATCTACAAACAACTACACAATGTATAACTTAAAAATAGCACCATGAAAATTTTAAAATTTACAAGAAACACCTAATAGTTTCAAAAAATGCAAAACACCCAAAATAAGTCAAAATTTTAAAAAACCAAAAAAAAAAAAAATTAAAACTCACGAAAACGTGAAATTTTTATAATTTATAAATTATAAAAACCAGCTTAAGTTTTGAGTTTTGTAAAAAAACACCCTAAATGTTTGAAAAATTGCAAAATACATGAAACATGCTCTGAAAATATCAGAACTTACAAAAAATATGAAATCTATAAGTTATACGTAGCACCATGAAAATTTTAAAATTTGCAAAAAAACACAGATGTTCAAAAAATTACAAAATGCACCCTTAAAAGTCAAAATATTATAGAAACACACCCTGGAAACAGTGAAATTTATACATAGTACAAAGCCTATAAGTTATAAAACATAGCGTGACAATTTTAAAATTTGCAAAAAACACTCTAAAGTTTCAAAATTACAAATTACACCCTCAGAAAAGTCAAATTTTCAGAAAGACACCACATAAATATCAAAACTTATAAATAATACAAAATCTATAACTTACAAAGAGCGACGTGAAATTTTTTAAATTTGCAGTAACACCCTAAAATATTAAAATCGCAAGATACACCCTAAAAAGGCAAATTTTACAGAAATACACGCCAGAAATATTAAAACGTACAAACAGTATAAAATCTATAGCTTAAAACCAGTAACATGAAATTTTTGTTATTTGCAAAAAAACACCCTAAAAGCTTCAAAATTACAACAGACACTTTCAAATTTTAAAAAATAACTGAAAAGTCAAAACTTACAATGGGTATAAATCTTATAAATTAGAAAAATTCCACTAAGAAAATGATATTTGTAGAAAACACCATAGAGCTTTTAAAATTTATAACAAACACCTTCAAATTTTAAATTTTAGAAAAAACACCCTGAAAATCTCTAGACGTCTAAACGGTAACAAAACCTATGATTGATAAATAGGACCATAAAAAACAATTAAATGGGTCACATGGGCCGACGAGCAACCCGTTTAATAAACAGGTGCACTTGATTATTTGATGGGAGAGGTCGGATCAAAATTTATATGAGTCGAGTTGGATCGACCTGTTTGCCACCTCTACAACTCTATAACCAATACTCAAACAGGCACCTCCCATCCCTCGCCAGTGGACAGGGTAGAAGAAATTTTCAAAACAGACTCAGCACAAGTTTTAATTTTCAAAATCGACAAAAATCGACCCACTTTTTGCCACGTCAGCTTAATCTCATTCCTAAACACTCGGGGTTGGCAACCCCGACTGTTTAGGAGGTTGTTAAACCCCAATTAGAAGTCTTAAACCCGATTTTTTATGCCCTAAATAGTCGGGGTTGGCAACCCCGACTAATTAGGAAATGAGATTAAGCTGACGTGGTAAAAAGTAGGTCGATTTTTGTATAAAAAAAAGTGAGTCGATTTTGAAAATTAAAGCTTAGTTTGAATCTGTTTTGAAAATTTCTTCGGACAGGGTAATGTCCTTGTGTTTCTGCAAACAAGTAGAGCCCAACACTGCAGTCGAAGTGAAAACCATGACAAGCAAGTAGAAAGTAAACGGAAACAACGCCCAGCTGTAAAAGCTCGGAGCAACCAGACCGAAACTATTATCTTATTACCCTCCCTCCCCACTCTATAAAATCCAGCCGCACCCGCTCACCATCCTCATCGCCTACCCTCATCCAGTCAAAACTAATCCACACCTCGCCTCATTTCATCTCAATGGCTTGGTCCGCAAAGAACGCCACCAGAGCCTACCTCCACACTCTCAAATCCGTAAGCTGGCCCAACCCTCAGCCTCAATCTCCGTGGACGTATTCCTCTACCATTTTGATCTCAGTACGAGTCACGTACTAACGTTTACGGATTCCCCTTTTAATTAATTTACAGGGCAACAGGCCGATGGAGCCCGACCTCCCTTTTGCAAGGTAACTGACAAAATTCATATTGCTGCATTTTTCTTCTTATTGTTTGACAATAGAGATTTTATTCCTTAATTTTTGGGACTTGGGAGATATAAATATAATTAGTCCTCCTAGTTATTGTTAAGAAAAATCCTTTAAAATCAAGGCCTCGTATGACACCCTCTTTTCGTGGCTCATGGAAGTCTCACTTACATCTCATAAGTCAAGCAAAACCATTTTTACTGCATTCTAATAAAATTTTTTAACAAAATTTGTTACGAAATTAGAAGCTCTTTTGCCCTTTGTTTACAGTAGAAAAGAAAAGAAAAGTAACAGTAGAGTCCCTGGAAGCTGACATGTTTATTCGATGAAAAATTAATTAAGGTATATTCTTTGATGTTGATGTTTAAAAAAGAAACCCATACTTTACCACATGCTTTATTTCTATGACTTTTCCCCGAAACCTAAAAAATATTGGAAAGCCTTTTTCCGATTTTGACTTATGAACCGACAAACTTCTGTAAATGCTGAATTCAAGCTACCTTTCTCGTCAAAGAGTTAGGTTCTTGTAACTATCAGTGAGATACCTTGCAGTTGTTTCTATCTTATATTTTCAACCCTTTGAGAGTTTTAACAGGTAACCCAAATTAAGTCAACAAAGAGCAAAGAACTAATATGTCCGTGAAAGGAATAATAAAGTTAATGTCTACAAAGTTCGTAAGTTCTTGGAAGGAGTAGAGTACCCATTGTTAGATCTACATCATAAACTTGAGATCTAAAACCATATAGCCATGATTAATTCAAAGAGATTAACAAGGATCTAAAAGAGCGGAAGCTTATACCTGAATCCATTGCTTGATCTTGATTTTGGGTGTTGGATCTTCTAACCTTAGGGTTCTCTCTAAAACCGAATTTCTCTAGCTAGATGGGGGTGTAGAGAATTAGAGAATGTAACCCTAGGTTAGGGACCATAACCCCTTATTTATAGATGTTGTACTTTTGTAATTTAGCCCCTCAATAAATTACAATTACAACCTGGTATCTGCACATATAACCCCATGACTTATTTAAATACCAAATTAACCCAACTTAATTGATCACTTTAGTGGGTTATCCTGAAAGATAGCAATACACATTGATTAATCATATGTGCCCACAAATAGATTTATTAGATTAAATCCAACAATCTCCCACTTGGGCACCATATGATTCCTTAAACTGTGTATAACCTTATGAGCTCAAAAATTGCTATCACTGAAATGGTATTTCCGAACAATCTCGTCCATTGACTATATCAATATAGGATCAAAGCGGCCTTCGTCACATTTATCGTGACTCGACCCATCAATGGTCACATATACCAATACAATCAAATGACATAGATCAATCATGGATGTGCAGCATGAAAATTACATGCAATGTGATCAGTACATGTCTATTTTCAACTGGTCCTCCTTAGTGAGGTCAAAACCAAACATAATGTAACAGAGTGTCTTAACTGAAAACTTTATTCTGATCAGACAATACAAACAAACATAAAGCACCACAAATACAAACTCCCACTAAAACATAATATCCTCAAATAATACCACACCCATATGAGCAGTATGCTCATGAAAGACCTTAGGTGGCAGTCCCTTAGTAAGAGGATCAGCTATCATGGAGTTTGTCCCAATGTGCTCTATGGATATCTGTCCACTCTGTACCCTTTCTTTCACAACCAGGAACTTAATGTCAATATGTTTTGACTTAGTTGAGCTCCTGTTGTTATTGGAATACATTACTGCAGATTTATTGTCACAATATAGCCTTAGTGGTCTTTCAACATTTTCCAAAATGCGCAGTCCCGTGACAAAATTTCGCAGCCATATTCCCTGATTGGATGCCTCATAGCAAGCTACAAATTCTGCTGCCATAGTGGAGGAAGCTACTAGTGTTTGTTTGACACTTTTCCATGATATAGCTCCTCCTGCTAACATATAAATGTAGCCTGATGTAGACTTCCTGCTATCTTGGCATCCAGCAAAATCAGAGTCCGAATACCCAATGACCTCTAATTTCTCTGATTTTCTGTATGTGAGCATGTAATCTTTTGTTTTCTGAAGATACCTCATAACCCTTTTGACTGCTATCCAATGATCCATACCAGGGTTGCTTAAGTATCTGCCTAACATCCCAACAATGTACGCAATATCCGGACGCGTACATACCTGAGCATACATTAGACTTCCTACAGCCGAAGCATAAGGAATCTTCTGCATTTCCTGAATTTCAAGGTTACCTTTAGGGCACTGATTGAGACTAAACTTGTCTCCTTTAGCAACAGGGGTGTCACCTGGTCTGCAATCTTGCATGCCAAACCTTTTAAGTACCTTATCGATATAGCTCTTTTGTGATAATCCAAGAATACCCCGAGAGCGATCTCGATGTATCTGGATCCCTAATATAAAAGAGGCGTCCCCAAGATCTTTCATCTCAAAATTCTTTGATAGAAATCTCTTGGTTTCGTGCAACATGCCTATATCATTAGTGGCAAGCAAGATGTCATCCACATACAGAACCAGAAAGATATACTTACTCCCACTGAACTTGTGATATACACATTCATCAACAATGTTCATCTCAAAACCGAACGAGATAACTATTTGTTGAAACTTATGATACCATTGACGAGGAGCTTGCTTGAGTCCATAGATGGATTTCCTTAATTTGCAAACCATATTCTTTGGGTCTCCTAACACAAAGTTTTCTGGTTGCACCATATAGATCATCTCATCAATGTCTCCATTGAGAAATGCAGTCTTAACATCCATCTGATGTAACTCAAGATCATAATGAGCAACAAGTGCCATGATTATTCTGAAAGAGTCTTTCGATGAAACCGGAGAGAAAGTCTCTGTATAATCAATGCCTTCCTTTTGAGTATAGCCTTTAGCCACAAGACGTGCCTTATACCTCTCCACATTACCATTTGCATCCCGCTTGGTTTTAAAAATCCATTTACAACCAATTGGTTTTGCACCTTCTGGCAATGGGACAAGTTCCCAAACCTTATTGTCTTGCATAGACTTATACTCTTCATTCATGGCATCAATCCACTGTTGAGAGTTAGAACTTTTCATGGCCTGAGAGAAGTTGATTGGATCATCTTCTAACATTCCACTACTTTCCTCATGTTCTTGGAGAAATACAATATAATCATCCGGAATAGCATTTCTCCTTTCTCTCGTGGATCTCCTTAATGGCACTGGTTCTTGAGGTTGTTGAGTTTGTTCTTCTGGAACAGGGAGTTGTTCAACATTATCATCTTGAGGTTCCGGATTTACTTCTTGAGCAACAACAGGTATAGGAACCTGAATATTGTCAAAAGTAACTGTATGGATTGGATCTGAAGCCAATTCCTCCTCAAAACTAATGTCTCTAACCTTATTTCTCCCCCCAAACTCAACATCCTCAAAGAATGTTGCTGTTCCCGTCTCAAAAATATTCCTTATAGTGGGATCATAAAACTTATAGCCCCTAGAGCGATCAGGGTACCCAATAAAGTAGCTGCTAACTGTTTTGGAGTCCAATTTCTTTTCATTTGGCCTATAAGGCCTTGCCTCAGCTGGACATCCCCAAATATGTAAATGCTTTAAACTGGGCTTTCGACCAGTCCAAAGCTCATAAGGTGTTTTAGCAACTGCTTTACTTGGTACTCTATTCAGAATGTAAGCTGCTGTCTTAAGTGCTTCTCCCCAGAGTGACTCTGGTAAAGAAGAATGAGCAATCATACTTCTTACCATATCCTTAAGAGTCCTGTTTCGTCTTTCAGCTACACCATTCATGCTAGGTGAACCCGGCATAGTGTACTGTGGGACGATACCGCATTCCTCTAGGTATCTAGCAAATGGTCCTGGACGTTGTTCACCTGAACCATCATATCTACCGTAGTACTCACCACCACGATCAGATCTGACGGTTTTAATTCTTCTGTTGAGTTGATTCTCAACTTCAGCTTTATAGGCTTTGAACATGTCCAGAGACTCAGATTTTTCATGAATAAGATATAGGTGCCCATAACGTGAGTAATCGTCTATGAATGATATAAAATATTGTTGACCATTCCAGGATTCCGTAGGGAATGGCCCACAAATATCCGTATGTATCAATTCTAAGACATCCGAAGATCTGTTGGCACCTAATCTCTTCACTTTGGTCTGTTTTCCCTTGATACATTCAACACATACGTCGAAGTCCGAAAAATCAAGGGAATCCAAAATGCCATCAGACACAAGACGCTCAACTCTACCTTTTGAGATATGACCTAAGCGCTTATGCCATAATGTCGCCGAATTTTCCTTATTTAATTTACGCTTAGTACCACGTGATTCCACATGCAAGGATTCATTGTAAGAAGCAATTGTATCAAGCAAATATAGGTTGTCATAAATACTCAAGTAACCGGTTCCCACAACATTTGAATTAAAAGATAAACTGAATTGACTGTTTCCAAATGAACAAGAATAACCTGATTTGTCCAATACAGAAACAGAAACCAAATTCCGTCTAAAAGACGGTACTACAAAAGTATCTTTTAAATCCAAATAATAACCAGTTCCTAACAACAACCTAAAGTGCCCAATTGCTTCCACATCTACCGATTGTCCGTCGCCCACAAAGATGTGTCTTTCAACATCACTTGGCTTTCGGTAGCTCAGGCAACCCTGCATAGAAACACTTATGTGAGTAGTAGCACCAGAGTCTAACCACCAAGTGTTTCTAGGTACTGAAGCTAAATTAACCTCAGAACAGACCAAAGCAAGGAACGTACCCTTATTATCACGCCAGGCGTGATATTTTGTACAGTCCTTCTTTACATGTCCAGGCTTCTTACAGAAGAAACAACCCTGATTATCCTTATGTTGTTTCTTCTCAACTGGACCCTTAGCAGCTTCCTTATCATTCTTCCTTTTCTTGCCCTTATCCTTAGAGGCATAGGCCAAATGAGCACTTTCTGTCTTATCTTGCTTCAACCTGTCTTCTTCTTGCACACAGTATGAAATGAGCTCATTTAGAGTCCATTTCTCCTTTTGACAGTTATAACTGACCTTAAATTGGTTAAACTGTGCAGGAAGAGACAACAAAACCAGATGCACTAATAACTCGTCACAAAGATCGAGTTTAAGTGCCTTAAGCTTTGAAGCAATATGAGACATTTCCATAATGTACTCCCTGATATTTCCTTTGCCCTTATACTTCATTGAAATCAAGCGAGCTAAAAGCGTGCTTGTTTCTACCTTATCGTTTTTCGCAAAACGCTTCTCAATTTCGGCAAGGAAATCTTTAGCCTTAGTAATCCCTTCGGATTCTATGCCCCTGAAGGCTTCCGGAACGCCGCGCTTAATGATCATAAGACTCATGCGATTTGAACGCTCCCACTTCTCATGCTCCTTCTTTGCATCAGGAGTGCTATCCGCATTGAGAGGTTGGGGTTGTTCAGTTCTTAATGCATAGTCAAGATCCATGCAGCCAAGAACAATTAATATGTTCTCTTTCCAAACCTTGAAGTTTGTCCCATTTAGCATGGGAATTGAGTTGATGTTAGCAGAAATTGTTGCAGCAGATGCATTAGCTGAAATAAAACAAAAATGCTCACATCAATAACCATAATCAATAAAATTCAAATAATGACAATCCCCATCCAAGATACCGGCACAACATTAATATCAAGTCTTTGGACAGTAATATTAACTTGTAAGTGATACCTTGTTGCAATGATCAAACATTGACAATAACTCATGTCAAATAATGAAACTATCTTTGGATCGATTCATTATTCACATGTAAACCTTATAATTGTCACACGCTTATCATCGCAGATGTGTATACAGTCTAAATAAATATTAACCTTCCTTTGGGCCGATTAAATATTTACACGAAAGCATACACACAAACATCTCACATTCCTCATGAACAATCTACACAAGAGAGGTTACTTTGGCAACTTCTTGTTTCAATTAATCAATTGGAGTGAGAGACAACCTTAATACCTTAGTGTCATAATATTTGAATTAAATAATTGATTAAAAACCAAATTAGATTTAAATTAAAAAGTTTTAATTTAAATCAACTGAATTTCCAAAAACTTAATTGGGGTCTCACAGCTTAATTAGGGCCCATAACTTAATTGAATAAATTAAGTATACCAAAGTGGACCCATGAAAAGCCGAGGCTTAACCATAATGAACACGAAGTTCCCTTAACTTCGAACGCGAGGTTCGACTGTATTGAGTACGAGACTCACTTAAGCACGAACGCGAGGTTCGTCTGAAAATGAACGAACGCGAGGTTCGTTTGATAAAAGAACGCGAGGTTCAACTTGGGAACGAACGCGAGGTTCGTTTAAAAAATGAACGCGAGGTTCGACTGAAGTACGAACGCGAGGTTCGTCTGAAGTACGAACGCGAGGTTCGTCTGAAGTTCGAACGCGAGGCTCGACTGAAGCACGAACGCGAGGTTCGTCTGAAGTACGAACGCGAGGTTCGTCTGAAGTACGAACGCGAGGTTCGTCTGAAGTACGAACGCGAGGTTCGTCTGAAGTACGAACGCGAGGTTCGTCTGAAGTACGAGGTTGAGGGTGGATTTGCTGCCGATCGGAGGGGGGCTTAGGGTTTGTAGAGTGCCGAAGAGGGAGAGACTGAGGAGTCGGTGGGTGGTGAGGGTCGATGAGTTCACCAGAGAGGAGCATGTTTATAGGATCGCACCACCAGTGCAGAGGAAGATGATTAGAGCTTAGAGCCTTTTTAATAGTGGCTCTTCTTGTTGTAGCTAATAGGGGGAATGTAGAGCCTTTGTGTGATTCTAGAGTTGTTGCAAGATGTATATATGCTTTCTTTCTTTCTTTCATCGAACCTAGCCCTCTGGGAGCAACACGGCTTTGACATGTGACCTGTTGGGCCGGCCTTGATCGTTTTTCTTGCTTTTGTTATTGACGTTTGTAGATGTAAATGTTGATATGAAGAAGATTTTTAAGTCTTTAAATGATTTTAAGAGGTGTAGAGTTATGCTATTATGATTTCCAGGGGCAGTTTCTTTTTTATTTTGCATAAATCATAAATAATCTCCCCCAATCATATTTTAAGTGACACATACAATAATGTCTCAACTCCATGTATTACTTACTACTTATTATCCCTCAATTACATTGCAGCGGGGAGAGAGAACAAAAATGAAGCTAATATGTCAAAATAGAATTTATTAATAAATATAATTAACATTTAATTGAAACCAGTCCATTTTTTTCACTTTTCATATGACTTTGCCATTTTCTTGGGGAAATCAAAATTACACCGACAATTTCTCTGTGTTTCAACTTTCACAGTCACTTTGCATGCAAACAAGCACCTTGTTGGGAATTCGAAACAATCAATCGAACTCTTGCCCTTCCGGACCTTGTATTGAAAGTAGGAAAGTAGGAATAATACCACAAAAAAAGATCTAACCTTGCAAAAATAGTAAAGGAGACGAACACATAGATTTAACAAGGTTCGGCAACGTGCCTACGTCCTCGGGAGCCACACCACACAATTCTTTTATTAATTGAAGAAGAAAATACAAGCTCTCAGACAAGGGATTAATCCCTCTGAGATTCTCTCTCTCTTTTCTGTCAAAAAGCTCTCTTTTTCGTGTTATGTAAACCCTAAAACGTTCTCTGAGATTCTCTCTCTCTTTTCTGTCAAAAAGCTCTCTTTTTCGTGTTATGTAAACCCTAAAACGTTTGGGGTATATATAGAATCCTGGTTGAAACAGATTCCTAAACAGACCAGAAAACTGTCAAAATTACTCGCTGTCGACCGCCGCGGTCGACCGCCGGTCTCGCAGTCGACTGCCACGGTCGACCGTCTACAAAACCCAAGACCAAAATACTTACAGGGTTGGCGCGGTCGACCGCCATCAGCTTCAGCTCCTTCCCAGATTCTGTGCACGTTCGTGTTGGCGCGGTCGCCCGCCATCAGCTTCAGCTCCTTCCCAGATTCTGTGCACGTTCGTGGTCGACCACCGCGGTCGACCGTGGATCTGTTTGCTTGTTTTTGTCTTTTTGATTCCAGCCTTTGTCCGGACTTTGGTTCTACACCTTAGACTAACAATCTTCAACTTGGAGACCAAAGTGCCTGCAATGAGTTCACCCGAACTCTCTCCTTCTTCGCATGTATCTTTTCCCTTCGGAAAAATTCTTCCTTCAATCAACAATATCCCGGTGATCTCGTCGATCCTCGTAGTGTGGCTCCGCCTTCGTCTTCTACTCGTGAAGGCCAACTGAAGTTGCGCACAACTCCAGTTTCTCAATGGTGATTGCCTTCGTCAACATGTCCGCCGGATTTTGACTCCCCAAAATCTTCATTAAATGTAACTTTCTGTCCTCAACTAGCGAGAGTATAAAATGGTATTTGACGTCGATGTGCTTCGTTTTGGCATGATATACTGGATTTTTGGCAAGAAGTATAGCACTCTGGCTATCACAATAAAGAACTCCTCTCCCTTGCTTCAGATCCAATTCTTCCAAGCATCCGTTCAACCAGATCATCTCCTTGCTTGCTTCAGTCACCGCGACATACTCAGCCTCGGTTGTAGACAAAGTCACAATCTTCTGCAGACGTGAGACCCAACTCACTGCTGTCGACGCTAAGGTATAAACATACCCCGTGGTGTTTCGCCTCGTATCATGATCACCGGCGAAGTCCGCATCCACGTATCCCTGCAGTACCAACTCCTTCCTCCTAAAACATAGTGGCTTGTTCGTTGTCCCCCTCAAGTACCGCATTATCCACTTCACGACCTCCCATTGCTGCTTTCCTGGATTGCTTGCAAATCTGCTCACAACTCTCACTGCATGGGCGATGTCTGGACTCGTGCAAACCATCGCGTACATGAGACTCCCAATGACCGAAGAATATGACACCCTGCTCATATGCTCTCTATCTGCATCTGTCTTAGGCGATTGCTCCTCAGATAGCTTGAACTGACTTCCAAGGGGTGTGCTAACAACTTTAGCATTCTGCATGTTAAACCTCTGAAGTACCTTCTCAATGTATTCAGCTTGGCTCAAACTCAATGTCCCTTCAGCTTCATCCCTACTGATTCGCATCCCTAGAATCTGCTTCGCTGCACCCAGATCCTTCATTGCAAATTCCTTTGCTAGCTGCCTCTTCAAACTGTTTATCTCTTCTAAACACGGTCCTGCTACCAACATGTCATCAACATATAATAACAAAATAATGAAGCTGGACTCAAACCTTTTGAAATAACAGAGTCTTCACATCTAACTGCTCAAGGAAGAGGTCCTCTGCAGCTACCAAACTCAACACCACTCTGATGGTTGTGAGTTTCACAACAGGGGAAAATATCTCCGTGTAGTCCGCTCCTTCCCGCTGTTGAAACCCCTTCACGACTAGTCTGGCCTTATACCTCTTGCTTCCATCACTCTCCTGTTTGACCCGGTAGACCCATTTATTATGCACGGCTTTCTTCTGCGCAGGTAGCTGGGCTAACTCCCATGTCTCATTAGTGAGTACAGAGTCCATCTCCTCCTGCATCGCATGTTCCCACTGCTGAGATTCACTCACTTGCACTGCCTCTTCATAACACTCCGGCTCTCCGCTATCTGTTAAGAGTAGATAATCAAGTGACGAGAGGTATTTGAGATTTGGTTTGGGTACCCTGGATGACCTCCTAAGCTCCACGCCCTGGGTAGTAGCTTCTGCACCTGTAGTCTCCTCCGTTCTACAGTCAGAACTGACATCGTCACCCCCATCTGGAAGTTCCTCCAAATCCATGTACTCGGATGCACCTGTATTCGTAGTGCTGCTTCCACTGCTTTGGCTATTCTTGGCATTATCCCTATCCTTGTACATCACCTCCTCATTGAATATCACATCCCGGCTCCTGATGATCTTCCTGTTCTTCTCATCCCAAAGGCGATACCCGAACTCATCAATGTCGTATCCAATGAATGTGCACTTCTGTGACTTAGCTTCTAGCTTGTCCCTGACATGGTCACTGATATGAACATAAGCCACGCAACCAAATACCCGCAAGTGTGAGAGATTTATCTTCTTTCCACTCTAAACCTCCTCTGGAATCCCAAAGTCTAATGGAACTGATGGCCCGTGATTAATAAGGTATGCTGCCGTATGCACCGCATCTGTCCAAAATATCTTAGACAGACCTGCATGTAATCGCATGCTCCGCGCACGCTCTGTCAAGGTTCTGTTCATCCTCTCTACAATGCCGTTCTGCTGCGGCGTCCCTGGAGTAGTCCTCTCTAAGCGAATCCCATTCGTAGCACAAAACCTCTTGAACTCCTCCAGCTCGTATTCTCTACCATTATCTGATCTCAAGCAGCTCACCTTCAGATTTGTCTCGTTCTCGACCATGGCCTTCCACTTCTTGAAGATTTCGAACACCTCTGACTTGTGCTTCATGAAGTAAACCCACACCTTCCTCGAGTGATCGTCGATAAAGGTGACGTAGTATCTCGAACCGCCAAAAGAAGACACACTGGCTGGGCCCCATACATCTGTATGAATCAACTCTAGCTTCTGAGCCTTAGGTGGCCTTCCACCCTTCTGGAAACTAACCCTCTTCTGCTTCCCAAAAATGCAGTCTTCACAAACCCCGACTTCCACGATGTAGAATTTTCATCCCTTTCTCGCTCATGTGCCCCAGCCTATTGTGCCACAGATCTGTACTCTCCTTGCCAGCTGCAATTGCGAGGGTGTCACTCGCATGTGAAGTGAGGTAGAGAGTTCCTGTTTTATTGCCTCGGGCAACAACCATCGTACCATTGGAGATTCTCCACGAATCCCCGGTGAATGTCGAAACGTAGCCTTCTCCTCTAAGCTGTCCCACCGAAACAAGATTCCTCTTCAGCTTCGGCACGTGTCTCATGTTCTTCAAGTTCCACTTAGAGCCCTTTATCTGTATCTGAACGTCGCCCTTTCCAACAATATTACAAGGCTCATTGTCCCCCAAATATACTTTACCATAGTCCCCTGCTACATAGTTCTGAAGTAGTTTCCTATTAGCAGTGGCGTGGAAAGAAGCTCCTGAGCCGATGACCCAAGAATCAGAATCGCTATCCATAGCAAGGATCAAGGCATCCTACACGATATGAGCCTCCTGCTCACCCGCATCCTTCTTTGGTGCTTTACAGACCGAAGACATATGGCCCTCTTTGCCGCAGTTCCAACACTTCCCTTTGATAGACCTAACCTTCGAGTTCGGCCTCTTCTTTACTGATTTCGACCGATTCCTGTTCTGGTTCCCTTTCTTCTGGCTTCTGCCTCTCTGCTCGAAACTTAGGGCTGAACCTGAACCTTCTGATTCGGACGATTTCCTTCTAACCTCCTCGGATAGAATCATGCTGACAACCTCACTCAGCTTCAACTTCTCTTTCCCCGCCGAATTGCTGATTGCCGTCACACAACCCGCCCAACTATCCGACAACTGCCATAGTAGTAGAAGGGCCTGCACTTCGTCATCGAACATGATGTCCACGGAGATAAGTTGATCAACAATCGTGTTGAACTCGCTGAGGTGCATTGTGAAGGACCGTCCTTCTGCCATCTTGAGGTTGAAAAGAGTTTTGACTAGATGCACCTTGTTTGCTGCTGACGGTTGCTCGTACATCTTCGCGAGCGCTTCCATAAGCCTCACCGTCGTCTTCTCCTTCAGAATATTATGGGCTACTGATTTGGCGAGAGATAACCGGATTTGCCCTAGAGCCTTCCTATCCAGTACCTCCCAATCACCATCTGACTCCTCTTTCTTCTTTCCCATTTCCTTGCCCATCAACGGGCGATACAAGTCCTTCTAGTACAGATAGTCCTCCATCTGCGACTTCCAGTAGGCGAAGTCTGAACCGTCAAACTTCTCGATCTTTGATTTGCTTTCCTCTGTCACGGCTTTCACACAAATTGTTGAACGAAGCTCTGATACCAGTTGTTGGGAATTCGAAACAATCAATCGAACCCTTGCCCTTCCGGACCTTGTGTTGAAAGTAGGAAAGTAGGAATAATACCACAAATAAAGATCTAACCTTGCAAAAACAGTAAAGGAGACGAACACACAGATTTAACGAGGTTCGGCAACGTGCCTACGTCCTCGGGAGCCACACCACACAATTCTTTTATTAATTGAAGAAGAAAATACAAGCTCTCAGACAAGGGATTAATCCCTCTGAGATTCTCTCTCTCTTTTCTGTCAAAAAGCTCTCTTTTTCGTGTTATGTAAACCCTAAAACGTTTGGGGGTATATATATAGAATCCTGGTTGAAACAGATTCCTAAACAGACCAGAAAACTGCCAAAATTACTCGCTGTCGACCGCCGCGGTCGACCGCCGGTCTCGCAGTCGACTGCCACGGTCGACCGTCTACAAAACCCAAGACCAAAATACTTACAGGGTTGGCGCGGTCGCCCGCCATCAGCTTCAGCTCCTTCCCAGATTCTGTGCACGTTCGCGGTCGACCGCCGCGGTCGACCGTGGATCTGTCTGCTTGTTTTTCTGTCTTTTTGATTCCAGCCTTCGTCCGGACTTTGGGTGTACACCTTAGACTAACACACCTAAAAAGTTAAAAACACCTAAATTGTTAAAAGTTTTTCTCAATTTTGTTTTTGACTTGCATGCAAATAATCACCCCTTAATTCATTCAAAAACAGTTGCAACTAAAAAACTGCTTTCTAAAGAAAGATATAGTGAAAAGCTGAAGTATCGAAATTTGTTTCTTAGTTTCAAAAGTAGTTATATGCGTTATTAGATTCGTTGTAGTTATCAAGCAATTTTTGTTAAGTTCACATAGAAATGAGATAAAATTAGGTAAATTAATAAAAAGTTCGAAATGTGTTTTATCAGCATTGGGCCTTGCAAAAAAAATCAGATCTAATCATTGCCAAAGAGTAAATTGAAGATGATAAAAGGCTAAAAGCTATTGCAGAAATAAATTTCATGTGAATTCATATATTGTAAAAATATTTACAGACAGACTTGTGCTCTTGCAATTTACTGTTTTATCTGTACATCAATGGCAATGAAAAAAAAAGGGAAAAATGCTTCCAGCCCCCAAAACCTAAAGAAACGTGCTTCCCACCCCCAAGACTTTGTCAACGGGTGTTTTACCCCCAAAAATAAAGATTCTGTTCTCTGAGCCCCCAAAACACAAAACCCAATAGATTATAATATGTGAAGACCATAATACCCTTCTCTCTCTCTCTTATTAAAATATGATGAGGATTATTTTATTATTTTTGTTTTCTCTCTCTCTTTATCATGATGTACTGAGATGATAGTTGAAATGATTGATGAGGATTATTTTATTATTTTCTTTTTTTTTATTTTTGTTGTTTGTATTGGGAGATTGTTAAAGTTACGGGTTAATTGTTAATGTTACGAGTTAATTGTTAATGTTACGGGTCAATTGTTAAGGTTATGAATCATCTCTCTCTCTCTCTCTCATAATGTTACTTTGATATTGAAATGATTGAAGAGGACTATTATTTTATTATTTTTGTTTTTTATTATTTTCGTTGTTTGTATTGGGAGATTGTTAAAGTTACGGGTTAATTGTTAAGGTTACGAGTTAATTGTTAATGTTACGGGTCAATTGTTAAGGTTATGAATCCTCTCTCTCTCTCTCTCTCTCTCTCTCTCTCATGATGTTACTTTGATATTGAAATGATTGAAGATGATTATTATTTTATTATTTTTATTTTTTATTATTTTCGTTGTTTGTATTGGGAGATTGTTAAAGTTACGGGTTAATTGTTAAGGTTACGAGTATTATTTTATTATTTTTGTTTTTTATTTTTTTCGTATTTTAGAATATTCGTTGTTAAGGATAATGGTTGGTTGTAAAGGTTATGTATTGATTGTTAAGGTTACGAGTTGGTTGTTAAGGTTTCGGGTTTGTTGTTAAGGTTATGGGTTTGTTGTGTAGGTTACGAATTTGTTGTTAAGGTAACGGGTTTAATTGTTAAGGTTACGTGTTTAATTGTTAAGGTTACGGGTTTAATTGTTACGGTTACGGTTTATTAATTATTAAGGTTACGGTTTAATTGTTAAGGTTACGGGTTTAATTTTTAAGGTTACGGGTTTAATTGTTAAGGTTATGGGTTTAATTGTTACGGTTACGGGTTTAATTGTTAAGGTTACGGGTTTAATTGTTAAGGTTACGGGTCAATTATTAAGGTTATGGATCCCTTCTCTCTCTCCCTCGTAACCTTAACAATTAAACCCGTAACCTTAACAATTAAACCGTAACCTTAACAATTAAACCGGTAACCATAACCATTAAACCCATAACCTTAAAAATTAAACTGTAACCTTAACAATTAAACCGTAACCTTAAGAATTAAACCCGTAACCTTAACAATTAAAACTGTAATCTTAACAATTAAACTCGTAACCGTAACAATTAAACCCGTAACCTTAACAATTAAACCCGTAACCTTAACAATTAAACCGTAACCTTAATAATTAATAAACCGTAACCGTAACAATTAAACTCGTAACCTTAACAATTAAACACGTAACCTTAATAATTAAACCTGTAACCTTAACAATTAAATCCGTAACCTTAACAACAAATCCGTAACCTACACAACAAACCCATAACCTTAACAACAAACCCGTAACCTTAACAACCAACCCGTAACCTTAACAATCAATACATAACCTGTACAACCAACCATTATCCTTAACAACGAATATTCTAAAAATACAAAAAGAATTAAAAACGAAAATAATAAAATAATAATCCTCTTCAATCATTTCAATATCATCAAAGTAACATCATGATAGAATAATAAAATAATAATCCTCTTCAATCATTTCAATATCATCAAAGTAACATCATGATAGAGAGAGAGGATTCATAACCTTAACAATTGACCCGTAACATTAACAATTAACTCGTAAACTTAACAATTAACCCGTAACTTTAACAATCTCCCAATACAAACAACGAAAATAATAAAAAACAAAAATAATAAAACAATCCTCATCAATCATTTCAACAATCATCTCAGTACATCATGATAAAGAGAGAGAGAAAACAAAAATAATAAAATAATCCTCATCATATTTTAATAAGAGAGAGAGAGAGAATGGTATTATGGTCTTCACATATTTTAATCTATTGGGTTTTGTGTTTTGGGGGCTTAGAGAACAGAATCTTTATTTTTTAGGGTAAAACACCCGTTGACAAAGTCTTGGGGGTGGGAAGCATGTTTCCTTAGCTTTTGGGGGCTGGAAGCATTTTTCCCCAAAAAAAAAGGGGTCAAAGTTTTGACTAGTGACAGAAGGTTGTCGTATGGAAGAGTACAGCCTGGAATGGCCTTGTATTGACCAACAGTCTATCATCTAAGGGCAAATTATCAAAGGTACTCCTTTGTCTTTCACGATAAGCAAATGCAAATGAAAGTACATCATGTAATTGTACATTAGATAGTATAAAATCAATAGATGATTAAAAGCTTTATCTTGAAGGTAGGCTTATCATGTAATTGTACATTAGATAGTATAAAATCAATAGATGATTAAAAGCTTTATCTTGAAGGTAGGCTTCAATAGAGTGTATACCTTTCAAATCCAAAAATCAATAGATGATTAAAAGCTTTATCTTGAAGGTAGGCTTCAATAGAGTGTATACCTTTCAAATCCACGACAATGATTAACTTTGCTGATGGCAAAATGGATGGCCAAGCAAATCATGACCTGGACTTACGTTCCATTATGTTACCATCTTCGTTTATTCCGCTTGTGTGCTCGTTATAGCTATCATTTTCAACCCGAAATTTCCTGTGAAGATCTTTGAGAATACGGGATTTATCAGCTTTCTCACAAATGCAGTCTCCGGCTCCCATACAGTATCATATTTGTTGCTGGCATTAATACCTTTTTAACGGAATAATTTTAACATTTTGTCAATCAGGTGTTCCCTACTCCAGTTGACTGAGAGATAATGGTATAAACTTGAAAATCAACACTTAACGTCATCGAATTTAGAGAGTAAAAATATGATGCTTTTAACTCCGTTGATGCGTAACGGATCATAGTCGAACATTGTTGCTCATGCAGGACGTAACCAACGCATAAACCGAACAAATACTAGGGATGCTAGCACATGCCTTGTTATCCATGTTTGCCAAAAGTACTTTACATATCAACCCCCGAACTTTACATATCAATCCCCCAAAAGTTTTCCATTTCAGAAAATTATTCTTAATTTACTCTTACAACAAAATTAATCAATTTTAACAAAATGTGTATCTTTTCTGTCTTTACAAATAACAGATGCCACGGGACATATCTAGAGGAAAACAAGATAAAACACAGCAACCAAAAAAATTACAAGAAGAAGAAGAATACAAAACAAGTTACAACCTCAGTGCCGCAATTGTTTCAGGTTTGAAGTCCAATCTCAGACCTAAAACCCTTCTCACCTCAGAAGGAGTTAGTAACCACGTCATATGCCCAGCATTCTCCCCCCAGAAATCCAAAATCTCAGATACTCTCTCGAAATTCAAAATCGTCGTCATCTGTGACAGACGAGCAAACTTATCTCGTACTGGCCTCTGCGACATCTCAGAGAAATGATTAACCAGTGCTCTAACTTCCCTATCAAGCTGAAGCCCACCAAGCTGGCTGAATCTTTTTTGCATCATGATTACTTCCAATCTCTTCACAATGAAATCAATAACCAAATGAACGAAAAGATCATAGTTGTTTGATGTCATGAAAGGCTGCAGCCAAAATATATTGCTCTCAACAGCATGAAGAAGCTTCTGGACCCATGGATCATTCATTTCATTTTCTTCATATTCAGCATCTGAGAGCTCGTAGCTGATGGTTGCTACAGTGTCCAGAACTGGGCGGATACGAGGTGTGATAGTTGATCCCAGCTGCTCCATCCCTGCATTTAGTACTTGTTTGAAGACATTGTGCATCTCAGCAAACTCAGATAAGCAGGTTTTGACTTTCTCTCTATCTACTGGAGCAGGGAATACCTGATTGACAAAATGTGAAATTGGATGAGAAAGCTAGGAAAGCTATTACAGAAAAGTGAACTTGAGAAAAATAAAACCATTTGACCTGTCTCAACAAACTCAGAGACAAGCTTAGAGATAATGCCATTTTTGGGCTGAAACCCCTTTTCCCATAAATTTCCCAATACAATCTCTTTTACAATTTTCTCAATCACCTCTAATCCTGGGGTGAAAACGCTAATCTGGATAAAAAAAATCTAAACCAAACTCAATCCAACATTAGCATGTTTGGACGGATAGAGAACAGTCAGTTTTGGACCCAAACCCCTTTTTCCATAATTCTCCCAGTAAAATCTCGTTTACAGTACTCTCAATCACCTCTAATTATGGGAATGGAAACACTAACCTGAATAAGAAATCTGAACCAAACTCAATCTAACATTAGTATGTTTGGACGGAAACACTAACCTGAATAAAATAATCTGAACCAAACTCAATCCAACATTACCATGTTTGGACAGACACACGCACGCGCATGCACCCACACACCCACATGCACACACGCACACAAATTGGGAATGGTCATAACTGGGTCAACCCATCTTTTTCCCCTCACAAGGGTATCCAAGTCTCTTGTGCACATTGCAGCCGCTTGGATCAATTCATCTTCTTTTCATAATTGTGAACAAGAAATCTACTCGACAAGCCTTGACAGTGCAAAACAAGAATATCAAATTATGGTCTTATGTACCTGCTCTCTTGATAGCTATTAAATATGGTACATATATTGAATTTAATTGGAAAATTACTCATGTGGATTAAATTAGGTGGAACTACTTGCTGAATCTTCGTCCAGATCCTGGATTCTTTGTTCAAGGTAGCAGAATTGTACTTTAAGATTTTGAATTCCAATGATCAGCCTCATTACCTGGACCAGTATCTGCAGTGGTAAAGTGTTCCTCTTTTACAATAACAAATCCTTTATCCAAATGATTGGGTCAGCTACATGAATCTTGTTTTATTGCAATCGAGACCACCATACTGACATCTTGCAACCAGCATATCTGCCTCAATCGAGCATCGCTTTGATCTAACCTAAATCTAGAAGCATGTTTTAACTGAGGCAACATAACACACTGACAGACAACAAAATCAGAAGGAAGTACATATGAACAACAATGACATGGCAAAAGAGTTGTGTCCTGTGTGCACCTCTGATACGAGACGACTTCATAACAGAAGTTTTTATGCTTTATAGAGCTTACCTACTATCAGGCATGATTCAACATCTAAAACAACCTCAAAGGACTCTTTAGGGTTTATCCTTGGTGAAGCTACCTTTAGACCCTTTAAAATATTAATATATCTTAAAACTTCAATCATGTCTTGACAAAATGTTTCTCAAGTTCCCAAGAAACTGATGCACAAGAGCTGTTAAATGAAATTTAATGATAACAAGTCATCGGCAACAATTCTTCAAAACTTACCAATCTTTCTAAGCCAGAGGCCGATAATACCTCTTCAGAGGCTAAGTTGATGACTAAATATTTTCAATATTAAAGTTTGTTAATAAAAAATCTAAAGAAATTATCCTCACTTGGGCATCCAGAAGTTAATATGAGATAGGTTTTGGCCATTATGCAAAGATCTTTGGATATCACAGATGAGAACGCTGATCTTGAAATTGCTCATCTTCAGGTTCTCAGCTTAAGTCAGAGCATTATTAGATGGTTTCCTCGAGGGTAAACTATAATGCACCAGGACTATTATAATAAAGACTGATAAGTGGTGAGCTGTTGCATCGCGTCAGCTTTTCAGAAGAATGAAAGGATATTAAGCATAGTGGAATAATTTACGTCAACAACTACATATTTTAGCGGAACTGGCTGCGGTAATTCTTCACATTTTCAGGGAACAAAATGAACTTTTAGTGTATATTGAAAATTTAGATGCATGAATTGCAACCTATATACCGGGGGATATGGAAAGTATAGCAAAACTTCATTGGCTCTGCTAGCCTAATAGACCATGAGCAAGACTAGGTACAAAGGAGAACCAACGAGCATTATAAGGATCTAAGGAATGAGATCGAAATTCCAGCTTGTAAATTGTTGCTGGATTATCCTAAGTGGCCAGAGAGGTTAGAGAAAATAAAGAAATAAGATGGTACAAAGAAGGAAATTAGGATGTTCAAAAATGGTAAACAGACGCATCCCAAGTTCGTATTTATATTTACAACCTGAGTTCTCTTAAAATAGGAGAATACTAGCCTGGTAAATATGTCTACACAACCACAGTGCCACACAAAGAAAAACCACTAAAGGCATGGATCATCAGAAAGGATTCACGCTCTAGCTTAAAAGGCGAGACAAAAAATAAGTGTACTCTTCTACAAATATGAATAATTACCTTTTTCCACTAAGACAGGATATTCACATTCAAATGATATTTCAGAGTGAACTAGAATATAAAAAAAAAGGATGTTATACATTCTAAGCAACTCCACCATTGAGTATAATCGGTGAGGAAAATTTTGAGGTTTTTTTACTATTGCAGTCGGACAGATAATTTGGCCATTGCTACATGGTAGGATTACTGGTAAGTTACAACGATTATATATGTTTCAACGTGGTTGTTTAGGTCACATTAAGAGGAATTATCAGAAAAATGGAAAACACAAGCGTTCAGGAGAAGTTGGATGCAATCATCTGAAATTACTAAAATAAAAACTTATTCAACTTTCAAATAGAAGTGTAGAAATCATGCACGTGTTAAACAACCACAGTTGATTTTTTTTTTTTGAGACAAAAAACGAACATAATTGTATGACACTAACATTGAATTTGGCTTCAGTTTTCACAAATCCACCATTAAAAGAAACTTGAGTCATGAATATCACCATAAGCAAGAACTAACAAAGAAATGGAATAGGAAAAACTAAGCTCACCTGCCCACATTGCTCCTCAATTTCATGCCGGAGCTTCAACACATATTCTGCGCTCACATCAATGTTGTTCAAAGCAGTAGCAATCTCCGTCCCGGTCTTCTGCACGCCAACACCCCCCAAAAACAGCTTCGCCCCCAAATTTGGTTCCCTCATCTTCTGCTGCAAAGCCTCTTGGTACTCATTGCTCAAAAGACTGGTCGCCCCACTCAACACTGCAAACACTGAATTCATACTCCCAGTCGAAATTGCTCTCCTGCAGCAGCTCTGCAGCACAAAAAACACATCATCCACCATTGATGTTGTCAGACCATCTAGTTGCTGCTCATCGATTGATATTGCCTTCCTCACATTCTCCACCATAAAGAACTCCTCAAGGACCAAATAATACCCAATTAGCTCCTGCACCACTCCATTAAAACTCCCACTACTTAATCTCTTCACAGCCTTTGAACCAAATTCAGGATCAACGAACCCTAATCCCCTGATCTTCGACATCATGAACTCAGTATAATCCTCCCCCAAATGCATCAACGACAAGATCTCCTCCAAGTAAGTCTCCACCTCTCTCGGATCCGGTCCTTCAGGAACCCCAACGGACAACAAATTCTTGCTGCTAGAATTAATCTCGGTTGCCAACCTCGTAATCTTCCTGTAATCCATATACCTCTTCAAGATCTGCGTCCCCCTCGAATCACACTCCTCCTGCAAGCTAGAGATCGCAAACACAACTCCATCCTCCCCTCCCAAATTCCTCAAAACCTCATCATTCTCCTCAACCGCAAGCACAATATCCTTAAACAAATTCGTGAGGCAAGCAACAAAATTAGATCCAGCAGCGTCCTGCGCCGGATCTGTAGAGATCTCCTTCAAATGCTCGAATTCAAGCTTAGATCTAAAACCTACAACGCTCCTGAGATAATTAACGTAGATCTTGAGTCCATCGTCCTGCAGACCAAGCGCCGGGAGGATCCGAACAAAACGGAGGATGGCGTTGTGATCCTTGGCATCGACGGCAGCAGCGAGTTTCGCTTTAATGATCGACTCCAGCTTCGATTTGAGGGCCAGAAGTTGCTGCCGTTGTTCGGAGGCGGAGGAGGAAGGGAACTGAGCGTCGATCTGGAGGAAGGAGTGGACCGACGCGGCGGCAGAGTCGTAGTCTTCGACGTCGAGCGATCGTCGGGCGGCGTCGAGGGACTGCGAACGGTGAAGTGCGGCGTCGATGCGGGAGAGGGCGAGATGCACTCGAGACTGGGCGAGGTCGAGCTGGCGAACGCGAGAGGAGACTTGATCGGCGAGGGAGGCGGTGGAGGAGAGGGAGGAGAGGAGGAGGGACGAATCGGACCGGGCGAGGGAGAGGAGAGGGGAGGAGGAGCGGCGGAGGGCGAGGAGGCCGCGGTCGAGATCGGGGCGGGAGGAGAGGAGGGAGTCGAGGCGGACGTCGAGAGAGCGCTGGTAGGCGATGCATTCGTGGAGGAGGCGGGTCATCGTGCCGACGTCGGTGAGGGATCGGATTTGGGTTAGGGTTTCGGGGTTGCCGAAGTCGAGGGAGGTTGGGTCGGAGTTTGGGGAGGAGAGGTCTTGGGTTGGGTCTGAGTCGAGGAGGGAGGGTGGGGTGGCCGGCGGCACGATCGAGAGCACCGCCATGGGTGATCGGTTGGTGGTGGTGCTGCTGTTGAGTGAGGAGGAAGCGATGGATCTTCGCTGGAGGTAACTAACGTGGAAATGGGTATGAGGGCTCTCTCTCTTAGTATATATGTATATATAAGTATACTCTCTCTTATTTTTATATATGTATATATATATAATATATTTCTATATATGTATAATATGTCATATGTGTGTGTGTATATATACTCTCTCTTAGTATATAAGTATATATAAGTATACTCTCTCTTATATAAGCATATATATGTATAAATATATATAAGTATACTTTCTCTTATATAAGTATACTAGTATTTAAACCCGTGCAAAGCACGGTTTCTAAAAGATTTTCTGTAAATACTAAACATGTTACCAAAGTAAAGTATTCTGCTTTAGAAATGAAAGAGTAGATGTAATGCAAATAATGACATTCATGTTTGTTAATAAATAAACAAAAAAGAAGCATTAACTATATAAATACGAAAATGTTTGAAAAAATATGATTCGATTAGTCTCCCTTCTCCCTTCCTCAATTTCTAGGGTTTCGTCGCAATCAATGGCAGATCGAGCAATAGCAACATCAGCGACAAAGCCAATATGGATGAAGCAAGCAGTGGGGGCCAAAATCAAGAGCAAGGCCGAGAAACCTTAGAAAAAGCATGCATTTATATAATTCAATGGTGTTAACATGACTAACATAATCAATTAATGAATGCTTCTAATACTATTAACATACAGTACCTACAAAAATATATATTAATTAGTGACATAATCTTCTTTAACCAAAAACTCAAAGAATCATGGTTATATGAGTACGCACTGTGATTTTGCCTTGTATATGTACGTTTTGAGAGTTAGTTAACAATAAAACTAAAATTAAATTAAATGGCTTAATGGCGATCCGTGCAAAGCATAACTTTATATATAATAGTGAAATGACAATCTTTAAAAAATAGACAAATGACAAAGAAACTACAGTTTTATGCAAGAATAAGGAAATGAAATCATACCTCAAAGTAAACAGAGAAATAGAGTGCAAATCCAAGATGTACTGGCTATGAATATGGGCATAAGCAATTTTCTAAGTCTTCATATAGGCAGAGTACTTTTTTCCCCAACTTCTTTTTTGGTAAGTATTCCATGGTTTGTTTTGCTGAATGTATTAAGTTAAAGATCTCTACATCCATGGAGTTGCTTCCAAGCTCATTTGAGGTATGTATGGTTTTAAGAATCCCTCTATGATAAAACCAAAACTAAGCCAAACCAAGAGGTTAACCTTCATATCATGCCAGTTATTTTCTCAACACATTTACATTTACAATGATTACTGCGAGAAAAGTTTAACAAAACATGGTGCAAAGCACAATACATCCTTTTATAATTACCTTTATACTCAAACAAAATTATTATATCCTTGTCCTTTCTTCGTCTCCTCCTGCTCAGTAGGCGGCATAGCCAGCCACATATTCTTGAAACAAAGTACCATAATCAGTACATTTCGCTCCTCAATGATTATCTAATATAAAAGTATGTAACATAAAGTAATCTAAGAAGTGCAGATCAATATTAATTACCTAAAAAAACTAAATAATTACATAATAGTAACCCAACTGACAACCATTACTACTTATAATCAAAACAATTAAAGAGGAATAATAGAGGGGTGTGT
>NC_033800.1:55446240-55511132 GCF_001876935.1 Asparagus officinalis | reverse complement strand
TTGATGAATACTGAATGGTGTTACAATGTATGATACTTCTCGTGACTCATGGACTCTTAAGCGTTAAATGCTCTTAAGGAGAAGCAAGCAGTCTTGTAGAAATAGCAATAACCAAAAACATCATTGAGTTCATGAATGTTTTGTTCATGCACCTCAACCCTTAAAAGGGTCCAAGACACCAAAGTCTATCAACTGGGATGCTCAAGCACTTTAATCCTTAAGGATCCACAACAAATAATTGGTATATCAAAGATAAAGGAAAAAAGAAGAAAACAACCAAATCATAATTACTGAGATTGATACCAGAAAACCATATAGAACATAAATATTGGAACACAAATAACAGTGTTTATTCTTATCACGCTCAATAGCAAATAATGAGGAAGAGGCTTTCATGCTACAGGTTGTTGGCAAAAACTACTTCATGATACGGATGAAGCTAATGCTACTAACATATAGAGAGAATGCTACACAGTGCTTTATGAACAGTGACTCCCTTAACTGATCCGCGATAAAGAATAGCCCTTAATCCAACAACATTGCATCTGGCACATTATCAAGGATTGTTTTGCTAAATTTTTTTCCATAAGAAAAAGATTCAAGGGTCATTTTGGTTATTGTTTGGATTAATCCAGGACTGAAATAAAGAAAAAAGGATTTTTTTTTTATAATGATATGCATTATCATTGCACATAAACTATGATAAAGATGTCCGTATCATTTATTATTGGCATCTTAAATAACCATTTCACTTGGACTCATAAGTTCCCCTAACAATTAATCTCACAGAATTACAGACATTAGTACATTACCAAGTGGGTTACTACAAATGACATTCAATAACTATTCTAGAAAATTTTATAGAAGAAATAATTTAGGGATTTTAATGTATGTTGTCTTTCTTTTCAATTGCGTGTTCATTTGGTCGTGGGTGGATACGCTTTAGATTATGAAGAACCGATGTTATAATGTATGGTACTTCTCATGACTTTGTGAAATAAACGTTTAATTAAAGATAAGACTACGTCATGATATCAACTTTTATATAGTTACATATAAGTGAACTAATAGAAGGTGCATTTTTGTATTGGTTTTTATCTAAATCTCTTTATTCAGTATTCTTGTTTTTATAGTTAAATGAATTTGGATGTAATGAGGTTCATTCAAGCAATTCATTAAAGGAACATGGTACAAAAATAGAGTTCTTCGTGATGATCCATAAAGTTGATGTTGATGCAAGCTCAAAAATTAGATACCTGAAAATTTTATGTATAAATGTCAAAAGTTTATAATAGTTCTACGATTAAAAAAATAATGTAATGAATGATCAAATTAACAATAAATATTTAATGAAGTTCTGTAAACACATAAAAAACAAAAGCCTGGTGGCCATGAACAAACTTTAAATGATAATGAATAGTGCTTTACATTACAACTATTGATGCAGGCCTAGTTTAGATGAAGTGAAATTGCTCAACCAACTATTGATGCAGGCCTAGTTTAGATGAAGTGAAATTGCTCAACCAATTCTAAGTCATAAATCCCAAAATATCACACCTAATAAATTATAAATTTAATTCTAATCCATTTGATTTAAAGAGCTTGTATAGAAGTTAAAGGCCATAACACGCTGTTTACTTTTATCGAAAACCACTTTCTTTGGTAGATTATGCGATGCAATCAAAATTTAGAGTTCACTATCCTATTTACAGTAATAAAAAAGAACAAAAGAAATTCTCATGATTACAGTGTGGTTTTTTAGCTCCGACCTGGAAAGATAATTAACAATCTAATTTCTACTCAAACACCGCTTATACGGTTATACCTAGAATACCTTAATAACTAAACACAAATGAAATGGTATAATAGAAAATAATGACAAATGCTAACGTTAAATGTTTTTTCCTTTTAAACATTTGCGCTCAGGAAAATCATTAAATAAAAAATCTTTTAAGTGATATGGTTAAATTAATTAGTAAAGTAATGTCAATACATTCAACAAAGTAGGATAAGTTTTCCCTGTTTTAAAATACAATCTCAATTTCAAGTGAAAGAACATTCAATCTGAACATGATGGAACAAATTAGAAAAGTAAGCATTTGATTATTCAGTTCAACAACGAAGCAAGTTTGAGAAAAATAAAATGTAAAAATCAATAGAAAAAACAGCTAACCACGCTTGAATAAGTGACAAAGAAAGAGGACCATAATCAAATGGCGGTTGAAATGGGAAAACTACCAAAAAGAAACAAATAACCCGAGCAGATCCCAATTTCAAAAAAAAAAGAATTTGCAAAATTCTAGGGATTCGTAACAAAATAAGGAACAAAGGATAAACCTTGTTAAATTTCTCCAATTCGCTGGTTAAGGAAGAGGAATTAGAAGGGGCGACGGCAAGGTTGGAGACTTGGGATCTACTCGGGTTTGAGTCGATGATGAAGACGTAGGATCTGCTAGGGTTTGAGTCGATAATAGCCAAAGTATGATGCTAATGTGATTGAGGTCAGGATTGTTGAAGAGGGAAGAAGATGATATGGGAATTTGTTGAAGAGGGAAGAAGATGAAATGGGGAAAGGGGAAACCACAACGGAGCTTGAGTTCTCAAGGCAGAACGCGATGTCTGAAGTTGAAGAAGACGAAGTGGAGATTTAAAGAAAATGGGGAAAGGGAAAACCGCACCGGAGATTGGGGAAACGTGGGAGAACGTGGGTTGGTTAATCATTTAATTTTTTCATTGTTTATAAAGTTACTGTTCATATTAGCTGTTTTGTTGTTCTCCTTTAGTAATAAAGAAGTAGATATAAGAATACTCTTTCTTATATATGTATAATATATGTATGTATGTATATATATACTCTCTCTCTTAGTATATATGTATATATAAGTATACTCTCTCTTATATATGTATGCTCTCTCTTATATAAGTATACATAAGTATACACTCTCTTATATATGTATAATATATGTGTGTGTATATATATATACTCTCTTTCTTAGTATATATATATATATAAGTATACTCTCTCTTATATATGTATACTCCCTCTTATATAAGTATACTCTCTCTTATATATGTATAATATGTGTGTGTGTGTGTGTGTGTGTGTATACTCTCTCTTAGTATATAAGTATATATAAGTATAGTATATTACAACGGCTACTTCTTCCTCATTGGCCCAACAGGCAACGACTACTTATGCGATTCTCTCTCTCTCAAGTCATAACTTATAAATATATAAAATATATTTACATATAATATACGTATATATAATATATAGTTACATAATAATTTGTAAGTATATACTAATAAATATATTTACATATAATATACGTATATATAATATATAGTTACATAATAATTTGTAAGTATATACTAATACATAATTATATAAAATATAATATTGTAAGTATATACTAATACATAATTATATAAAATATAATAATGTTAAACTAATTTTTAGCATTTTTTTTATAAAAAAAAAGAAAAGAAAAGAAAATTAAAAAAACCTAGTTGGGATGTACTTATCTATTGTGATGCGATGAATTCCAAAATAAATTTATAGTTGTAATAAAGAATTTATTTTTATAATTTTTTATTTGTAATTTATGTTATTTTAAGTGATTAATAAAATTATTATTTTTTATTAAAAATTTTTGTCTTTTTTTTGTTTAATTTAAATTTTAAATAGAATTAAAAAAAAAACTTGCCGGCCCGGAACCCGGCCCGGGCCGGATTGACAGGTCTACATAATGGCTAAATTTGATTTCTTTTTTTTTGTCTTTTTTTTCTTTTCTGGACTGAAAATAATCCAAAAGTTCAAAAAGAAAACTAGGTTTGATTAATACCACAGCAAACTGCTAATTCATTTTGAGGTATCAAGGTTACAACGTTCTTGACATTCCCGCCTTTTTTGTTGGAAAAAACGAATTCTTTCATAATACCTCATAGAAAGGGATGATCTATAGTGTTTATGAGTAGTCATAGAGTTAGCTTAGAAATTACAACTCTTCTTTTTATGATATAAATCACCTCACCCCCTATAAAGATGTTCTAATAGGATCTCTACCTAGGAATTAAAGGTGGTGTGCGACGTTCTAAGTAATTATGGAAATTAGAATTTGTAGAGAAAATATAGGTTTTTTGTTTTCCATTAATGTGATCCCAAATTAATGTTGTTTCTCATAAAAACTTGGAAAAATTGTGTCAATGTCCCAAAAATCAAAATTTGATGTAGCTTAGTCTCCCTAATTATTTTCATTGTATATTGGCCCTGAAGATTGTATTTTACCCAGGTTTTTCATTTTACTCCTCTTTTATTCTCCACCCACCAAAAAGCTTCAGCATCTCCCCATTCTTCCTCTTCCTAAATCCTCATCCCTACCTACGACGTCGACGCCACCACTACGTTGTTGCTCCTCCCTCCTCTCCACCTCCTCTCTCCTAAACTTAACTTTCATGGCTGCTCCCCCTCCTCTTCTCATTCTCTCTCCTAACTCTAACCTTCATGTTGCTCCCCCCCTCCTCTCCTCCTACTCTCTCTCCCAACCTTAACTCTAACCCACCACCTCCTCCACTCTCTCTTCATCTTCCCCTCTAACTCTCGTCTCTTTCTCCCTCCTCTCCTCCGTCACCACAGACTTCAAGCTCATCCTCAATTAGTTTGACTCTAACGGCAACGATAATATCTCCTCCTGCTCCTCTTGTAGCCGTGAAAACTCCATCGTCTTCTTTAGCTCCAACTCCTTCTCAAACATTATCTCCATCTTGACCTCCTCCACATTCATCTCCTGTGACTTTACCTTGGCAAAACTCTAATTAGCGACCTCACCTCCAGCATCTCTCTCTCTCTCTCTCTCTCTCTCTCTCTCCCATTTCCTCTCTCTCTCTCTCTCTCTCTCTCTCTCTCTCTCTCTCTCTCTCTCTCTCTTCGCTGCCACCTCCTATGTAGTCTCTTTTTGCCTCTGGCTCCTAAGTAGTCTCTCAGCGCTACCACCTTTTGTTACCCATCAAAAAGAAAATCTCTAGGGTGACTCTCACTACTCCCTTCCTCTTTCCTCATTTTTGTTCCCGCCTCCATTTTCTCTTCACTCTGCCCTCTTCATCAAAAGACCCTAAAAGCTTGGACTTTGGGGCAAATTGGTGTGGGTTTCTTCAATTTATGTATAAGTGTTTGGGAGTGAATGGTAGGAAGCTTGATTGTTTGGGCTAAATAGGTGGCGCTTGATTTGTTAGATATTTGATGTATTTAGAGATCACTGATTATTGTGTGTTGCTAATATTGAAAATTTTGACAAATTGTTACAAGTTATTCCATAGTGCAGGATAATCACTTGTTGGTTAGAAATGTAAATTTTTAATTTGTAGTATAGCTTTCTATTTTCTTTCACTATTTAGCTTTAATATGCTAATATATAACTGAAATCAGTATGTTTGCTAAATAAGCCTTTGACTATTAATGTTAGGTGTTGTGTGTTAAATATTGAGTGTTAAACTTATTCGCAGACAGTTAATTCTTCTCTTATTCTTCAACCACAACGTAACAAAAAACATCTGCATGCTATGAATTATGAATCTCTCTTAAACGAGTTGTAACTTGCAAGACAATACAAAAGGACAAAAAAACACAATATTTAAGAAAAATATTTAAATTCTAGTACTTCATCAACCAACCGCCTATAACCATATCTGTAAAATCTCCCTCCCATTGGATGTTAAGTTTAACATTAGTAGTCAAGGTTACTCATTGGTTATCAAGTTTACCCATTGGCTATTAAGTTTACACATTCGTTGGTAAGTTTACCAATTGGCTATTAAATTTAGAGTATAACCATTAGGGGGTTATTTGTTGGTTCTTAAAATATATAATATTGGTTATCAATGTCAAAGATTGATTATTAAACATATGTATTGACTGTTAAATATGTAATGATTGTTAAACATATTTGAATGATTCTATAAGTTGGTTTTACGCATCTTTAAGCAAAAGAAGACAAATAGTACAACCCAAAATCACACACACACACACACACGTAATGGCAATGGAATCAAGTTGTTTGCTTCACTCTAAGGGTGTGTTTGGATTTCAATGGGGTTAAGGGAAGTTAAGGGAAACTAGGTGAGAGAATGGAAGGGAATGGAAGGGAGTTCCCTTCTCCTTGGTTACACCACAATTTGGGGGGTAACAAATTTTATACTATTAGGGGGTGAACCAAGGGGAACTAGGGTGAATAACTTCACCTCCTAAATGTTCCCAAACAAGATGAATGGTTCCCCTAACTTCCCTTCACCCTTATTCCCCTCAATCCAAACAAGCCCTAAATATTGCTTCAGCGAGTCATGCTCTCTGCAACCTCAAAATCCCACTGCAATCCCAACCCCTAGCCTATTTGACAAAATTCGCAACCCAAACATTAACTATCATTACCTGATTTAGTCTTAGTTGTCAATTTTATTGGACAACCATTGCTTAAACTCTTAAATTGTTAAAATGTTGACTTTGTTCGTTTGACTGTTTGTTTGATTTTTAGTTAACCTATACAATCACCTCTTCAAGTTTCCAAACTACCATTCATACTAAATTTGATCCAACTTGATATTTTAAGAAACAACAAATAACTCCCTAAAATTAGTCCACTTATGAGCTTGTATGTTAAGTATAAACATTTCGGTTGTTGAAAGATTGGTATTATTAGAGCTAATGTGACCCTACATGAAACATTTTAGTTAATAATAGTTAAATATACTCTAAAATTTATTACTTTTAATAGTTACAATCTAACCTTAACAAGTACACCATAGATTTAAAGAGTTATTTTAACAAATAGATGAAACTTAATAGCTAATGAGTAAACTTAACAGCTAATGGTTAAACTTAACAACCAGTGAGTAAACTTAACAACCAATGGGTAAACTTAACATTCAAAGTTTAAAATTAACATTCATTATATGACCTTAATGGTTATGCTATAAATTTAACATACAATGAATAAAGTTAACGTTAAGCAAGTAAGACTACAGCTAAACTGTCATAGTTCACAATAAACCCATATAATTATTAGTTTGTGTAATTTTGATACTTGCATATACACATTATGGATTGTTAGATGGACTATAGCCTTCCACCAATGAAAAAAATTTAGTAGTTCATAGCCCGACACCGTAAAAAATTACAATAAAAAAGAGTGAGAAGGGATAGCAAGTATAATGGCTTTACAATGCAAGATTCAGAAAACTAACTACTAGAAACCAACTAAAGCACTTCTTGATCACAACATAACTCCACATTACCAATCTAAAAATCTTGTCACGAAGACTTGGATCCCTAAACTTCTCCTTGAGAATTGTCTTTCAAGGAACACTTGAACTTCAAGAGCAGTGCTCAATTATTTTGCCACATTTTCCTCAGTGTCCCTTGCTCGTAATGATCATATTCAACAAAGAAATAGAGCAAAATAACTTTTCAGTAAGAGAGACGATTATGATTCAGGTAAAGAGCAAATTGAGCAAAACCAATACCACTTCCTTTACAATTTTGATGCTTGTTTATGAGATAACTAGCGAGCATTTTGAGGTTTGAAGAGGAGAGGAGGAGGAGGGGTGGGCGGGAGGAGGAAAAAAGAAGTTAATGTTTTGGGAAGGGGAGAGGGAGGTGATGGGGGATACGATGTTGGTTGAGAGACAAAGGAGATAAGGACTCAGCTTGAACTAGTTGAGGAAGCGCTCGAGGTCAGTGATGATAGAGGGGGAGGCGGGAGAGGGAGGTGGCAGAATCAGTGGAGAAGATGATGAGGGAGAGGAGGAGGAGGAGGGTTAGAGTTATGAGAGTAGAGCAGAAGAGGAGGAGAGGAGGGAAGAGGGGTAGCTTTAGTGGTGGAACCGACATTAGAGGTGAGGGGGAAGATTTAGGGAGAGGGTTGAATTAGGAGGGGGAAGAGAGAGGAGAAAGATTATGATGGGTAATTTTAAAACTCTTTAGGTTTTTTTTCTAAGGGCAGTGTAAAAGGGGTTGAATCACAACATCTCATTGTATTTTGGCCTTTCACATGGGGAAATTAATACCGGGGGTAGAAGGGCACATATAGTTCTCTATTTTGGGTCTTTGACATAATTTTTTCTAAAAACTTTTTGGTGGAAAAAGTAAAATAGAGGATACTGTATAGCAAAAACCGATGACCAATGCCTCAAAACAAACTAAGAAGGATGTACAAAATTTGAGAAATGGAGAATTTTCATATTTCATTTTGGATTTGAACGATACAGATGTGAATGTACAAGGACAAATCAACAAAAGTCCATATTTACACATATGTTACCCTCTCATTTAAATCAATATGTTAGCACTTTTTATGTTACCCTTCTTATTAAAATCTATGTTTTCCCCCAATATTAGTCCCGCAATTGAGAAATTTTAAAACTAGTTCCCCAATATCTTTAAGTGTTTTGAAATTATTCCTTCAAATCTTCTAAATGTTCTAAAAGTAGTCGTTTAACTTAGCAATTGGTTCAAAAAATTTGGGGGACAAAATTTCAAAAACTTAAGCTGGTTTTCAAAATATGAAAATTTGGGGAAACTAAGTTCAAAGACTTGCATATTTGGAGAAATGATTTGAAAATATTAAGATTTGGGGGCTAACTCAGACATCGAAAAACCCCTAGAAACGCTTTAACTATAATAATATAGTCTCTTTAATTATTACTTCGTAAAAAGAGTAATAGATTTTGTTATGGTGTTTACTCACCCAAGATACAAATATTTGCAAAATGATACAATAAGAGTCATAGCAAAATAAACTCAATCCTTTGGCCGACTCCCACAGCCGTCTCTCGGCCTCAGGGGAAGGAAAGACCTAGTCAACTCTCAAGAGTTCTAGGCATTTGATTCCTCAGTCGAATTATAAATATTTGGCTCTTTATCAAGGTAAGCCCAAGGCACGACATATGGTCGAATCCTCCAGTATAACTCGACCATCATGACTAATTATAAGAACTTGGTACCTTATCAGGGATAAGCCCAAGGCACAATCACAGAGGCATCGGCCCCATCGACTCATCAAGCCGACACTCTGGTGTCGACACGAAAGGTGATATTAGTCGGCACGAGAGATCCTAACCTCCCAGACGAGTCGACATCTCTATATCGACTCGACAGACGGTTCTTAGCTAGGACAAGACGACATCCCGACTAGTCGGATAGGTCAACATTCTTTCATGTCGACACGAATAGCGGGATCAATCAACCTTATCATCGATGACGATCCTACTTAGGGCACTCGACCGCTCACTGGGAAATTCTCAAAAATGACTGGAGGGACATTCCCTGCTGCCGATTAAGTTAAGAACTCGGTCCCAGCCCCAAGCCTCTACCCCAGAGCATATGTCAACATTTCAGTCCACCTCGGACAAGCCTTATCTAGATTTTGTCGTGATAGGTCTCCATGACTTGTCAGGTCAATCACTTCTCAGAAAATGCGGAGACACACTCTCCCATAATGAAGTGACTTCCCCTCCAGTCGCCAACCGACACCTGTAAGACGAGGGATGATTCAGCATGCCTTCTACCACGCTCTCAATCGCTTTTTAGAAAATGTAGAGACATCCTCTCCAGAGCTGAAGTGACTTCCCCTCTAGTTGCCACCCGACACTTGTAAAGCGAGGGGTGACTCGGCTCTTAGCCCGCACTCCAACACCGCTTCCCCAGGCTGGGCTAGAGGTGACCTATCTGATCCCAACAAGGGAGAGGGAGGGCAAGACCAAAAAGAAGAGGTAAAGAATTCCTCCTCCTGACCTAAATGAAAGAGATGATCATCTCTAAGGCACATAAAAAAAGGGCACACAGTTCTTCATCAACACAGAGGAGCTCACGTAGATCCTCTGGGCATGCACATTGCTACCTTAAGAACCACATCGGTTCCTGACCTTCCCCTTCCCCACTCGGGTTTCACTAACTTGACCGTCGGAGGAAGCACGGGGGAACCAGTCTCTGCCCTCTCACGAGTTCTTCTTGTTTGTGCAGTGTGGACATCAAGCCCTCGTTCAAGAACCAAGCATAAAATCGAAGAAGGGAGTGGGCCCTCCATCATCCTTCATCACTCCGCAACCATCCTCTTCTGGATTATTCTGTTTGATATTGAGCATCAACAGATTCAAATGTATAAAAGGACCAGATCCTCCTTGAAGTATCGTTAAACTCTCTAACTCCGCACTCAACAATTTGTTTATTTTCCTTAAACTATGTGTATATGTTCAACAAGTTTATTTTCTTAGTAGAAGATTAAATATTTAGCAAATTGATGATGCGACAATGTTGTTTTTACATTTCTTGTATTTTTTTGCAATTTTAAAAAATTAAAATTTCAATTCCATAAAATAGATAAAAATAAAAAGTTTTGGAGGAAAGTAGCTAGAAATTTATTTTTGATTGGGGGAAAGGAGAGCAACTGATAAAAAATCACGAGGAAATACAAAAAAACATTGCCACATCATTTATCAGTTAAATATTTGACTTTTAAGCTAAAAATGACACATACAAGAATTAATGGGAAAATGAGCTGATTGCCTGATTGGTATTTTAGGAGGGAAGTTGAGAACTTGTGAATACTTTAAGGATCAGTTAACTATTTTAGCCAATTGTAATTAAAGTGAGACTAAGTGAGGAAAACATCACTTTTGCAAGTATAAAAAAGTTTCCAGTTGTCTCAATTTCTTGTGTTTGTTTCACCTAAAATTTTAAAGAAACATTTTCTTAAAAGTGAGGAAAACATCACTTTTTGCAAGGAGACCAATTCCTCTCCAAAAGTATTGAAATGGGAGGAAATATGGTTTTTAATATTTAAATAATGAATGATATGAGGAGTTTGTAAAATATAATAGTTAAATAATGAGAGAGATGTTTTCATCTCTATTAGTTTCTTGTTCTTGACTTTTGAACTAAACAAAGGAATGAGAAAGAAAATGTTTCCTCCCCATGTTTCCATGCCGAAACAAATAAAAAAAATTGCTTCATAGAAACACATGGAAATGAGTGTAAATAGATTTTTTAGGTAGCGTTTGGATACCATGGCGTTTTTAATTTTTCCATGGTGTTTTTATCAAAAATAAAACATCATGTGTTTGGATACCATGACGTTTTTGTTAGGCTACAATATCAAAATAAAAAACACAATTCTTGTTTCAAAACACCAAAAAGGTGTTTCAAGTTTGGTGGTTGTGCTTTGAGTTTTAAGGGTGTTAATATAATGTCTAATATAGTATATTAATAATATATTTAATATAAGAGATTAATGGGTATCCTTGTCATAGGAGGGGATTTCCTCCTTGACGCCTCTAAATTCACATGATTGAGTTAAGTATATCAATATTATGTTTAATACCATCAACTAATAATCTATATAATATTATAATTTTATTTTAAATACTATTATATACATTATATTAATAGTAAATAATAATAAATTAAACATAGCGATATAAATATAATAATAACATAAAAATATATTGTATTTTTTACATAATATAACATAATATAAAAATTATATTATATTATTAAAATATATTACAATATGATATTAGTTTCCTAATATATGAATACTATGTTTAATACCATTAATTAATTGATACATATAACATTATAATAAGGGAAAATTGTGTTTAGGCCCCAAAAAATAAAGGGGATGTGACCCAGCCCCTTAATATTTTTCCCATGTTCTTTAACCCCAAAAACCCCAAAAAATGTAATCTAGCCTTTTTTCACACTCTCCCATAAATCAATCCAAAAATGTTTTGAAAATACCCCTTTCCCTTCTCTTCTTCTTCTCTGTTTATTTCTCCTCTTCCTCTCCCCTAACCGCTCATTTCTCCTGTTCTTCTCTCCTCCTTCTCTCTGCATCACCGTCGACAGCGGTCTCAAGATCGACGAGCAACACCGTCTCGATCGCCCACTACTGCTGGCGGTCCGTGACCCTAACCGACTCTACACGTTCCAGCGTGCGAATTGGAGAGATCGCCGGGGGCACCGCGACAGAGTGTGCGGCGATCTACTGATGCGTCCCCTGTGGCGTCATCAACCTCGTCATTTACTCGGTGGTGAAGCTGCCGGCAGTGATCTGCTGGCAAGCGCACATGAAGAGGTAGAGGCGGAGTTGGAGAGATCGCCGGGGGCACCGCGACAGAGTGTGCGGCGATCTACTGATGCGTCCCCTGTGGCGTCATCAACCTCGTCATTTACTCGGTGGTGAAGCTGCCGGCAGTGATCTGCTGGCAAGCGCACATGAAGAGGTAGAGGCGGCGGATCATCGCGATGAGGAAGAAGGCGGCGGTGGAGGCGACGCTGATCTGGTCGAGCTTCGATCTTGACAATGGAGAGAGTGTGAGGATGAGGGAGGAGTGAGGGATTCCTGTGGCGACGGCTCCGTTGCCGGAGGTGGCAGTGATGGAGGAGGAGATGTGAACGAGTTTTTACGAGATGTGATTTTGGAGGAGTCTATCGCAAATGGAAGATATGTGTAGAAGTAATTAATTAAGTTTAAAAAGAGGGGGTTAATGGACAAATTTAATAGTGGCGTTTTTGTGATTCTTTGTTGAGAAAGAATTTAATTGTTATGTAGATCTTTGATAATGTACGTAAATTTTTAAACTAAAACTTGATGTGTTTGAAAGACTAAAAGTCCATCAAGATGATTTATCATTGATATATAAATCTGAAAGGTACCCGAATCTGAGTATTTCTGTTGATAGTGAAGACGATTTGAAGTGCATAGTAGGGTATAATCAAAATAGTGTTAAGTATCATAGCTATATGTTAACTTTTACCAGAACATGTTAACTATAATAGTTATATGTAAAATAGTGTTAAGTATCATAGCTATATGTTAACTTTTACCAGAACATGTTAACTATAATAGTTATATGTTGACTTTTAACAGAACGTGTTAACTTTCCAACTTTTACCAGAACATGTTAACTATAATAGTTATATGTTGACTTTTAACAGAACGTGTTAACTTTCCTCTTAGTCTGTTAACTTTTCATACCGAATGTTAACTTTTCCTGTTTCATGTTAACTTTCATCCAAACATGTTAACTTTCACTGCTTTATTTTCGTAGAAGCATTT
Organism: Asparagus officinalis; assembly: GCF_001876935.1. Taxonomy (NCBI): domain Eukaryota; kingdom Viridiplantae; phylum Streptophyta; class Magnoliopsida; order Asparagales; family Asparagaceae; genus Asparagus; species Asparagus officinalis. The sequence goes on along the minus strand of NC_033800.1, from coordinate 55,498,023 downwards.
AAAAAAAGCTATGATCAAGTCTTTTATCTCATCCTAGATTGTAAGTCTAATCATATCGTGTATTCAAACAATATCAATTGTAAAAATGTAATAATTTTATTATGGTGAACATTAACATGTTCAGTTGAAAGTTAACATATTATTATAAAAGTTAACATGTAACAATTAAAGTTAACATATTATGATGAACGTTAACATGTTTAGTTAAAAAGTTAACATGTTTAGTTAAAAAGTTAACATGTTATGAGGAGAGTTAACATATAATGATGAAAGTTAACATGTAATAATTAAAGTTAACATAGGAAACATATCATGTTCTTGCTGATCATGGGATTTGACAGCTGATATTGCTTGAAGGACATGTACAGATTATGTACAAGTGTTGAGATTTAATAGGGTAGCATAACTTGAAGATTATGTACTTAATCTGTATATATTATGTACAAAATAACCTCAAGATTATGTACATATTATGTACCATAATATTCAGGTTTTGATACGCATAATTTATATATAATCTTCAGTTTATTATGCACATCAAGTTCTATTTGAATGAACTTGTACATACTCACATGACAACCACAATACATTTCACATACAATCATAATAAATTATACCAAAATTAATCACTAAATAGACACAATACATTTTATTAAATTTTGATCTAAGTACAACCTCATCTAAGCAATAATAAGCTTCATGTTCTTGTTTATTCAACTTAAACTCTTGTTTGAGTTTGGAAATTACCTCATGACATCTCAGTCTCATAGTACTTTTCAATCAACTAGTTGGATTGTACGTGCAATGCACGTGGTAAAAAATTATATTTATTTTAATTTTTTAATTTTTTTAGGGATTGATTTGATAAAAATTATTGAATTTAAACCATGTAGCAAACATATAGATAGATGATAAAAATTCACAGTGTTTGAATAATGAAATTACATTTATGGATCAATTGGACGATAATAGAGTTTTTACATCCCCAACAATAGAAACCATGAAGAATTGTATACAAGAATTTTATTTGATATACAAAATTGAGTTTCAATTTTTATCTTTCATCTCCCTAATCTGCACATTATTTGTTTTTGGCAATAATTAGTAGATGAAGATCATCATGATCACACATCATCTAGTGAAGTAGAATTGACCAAACTTCATCTTACAGCATGATCAATACGAAGGTGAAGAACATATTGACTGACGCATTGATGCTATGTCCTACAGATTGAATCTCCAATGAGCATCTCTAGTGGGAAAAATCTCTCTCTGCACAAGCCAACTTAGTGGAACCTAGGTTCACACGAATGCCACAACATAGATGCAGATGAACATAACAGCAAACATGGCATATGTTTTGGGTATCACCGCCTCTTGTCGTACTGGATTTTATGGCAATCAAAGTCTCAACAATAGCCTATGTAAAATTCATTAATAATGGTTATTTGAATATCTATGATCAATATTCAAAGTTATAATTAATTTAATTAAATTTTGGATGTATTGCTTACCTGACCAATGATCATTTGCAGTCGACCGTCGAGGAGAAGTTTGTGAAAGGCCAATCCTGTCTACAGTGAAGATAGAGACAAGAGTAGCAAACATATTAATGATGACATTGATGATGACAGACATAAGAGAAGCATCATCTCCGAACCCAACAATCTTAAACAAGATGGGAGCACAGAACATGACAATGTTGACACCCATGAATTGCTGGAAGAAGTTGATGAGCATGCAGAGCTGTTGTTTTCATTGTTCAAAGAATTAGTTTCATTCAGTTTTGGTTTAGGTGCTACATAATTATTCAGTTTCCTTCTCTTTGTAGGTTAAGTTTAATGTTACGCAGATGGCTACTGGAAAAAGCAAATGAAAGGTAATAAAGATGTTGTCATTTTAGGGAAATACGCTAATTTTAATATGATGTGATTGCCTAAAATTATCGAGTGTAAGAAATAAACTTAATTTAATCACAAATTACAGGCAACACAAATTGAAAATTTGATATTTACAGTAATAATGCTACAGATTGTTTAAGGAATATGTTACTCCAAGTAGCATTGAACAAAATTCTTTCAAAAGCCATGTACTTTCCTTTCGATACAAGGTTGCTAACAAAATCAAGATTTACTTGCTTTGATGGATCAGTTAGCATTTTCTAAACAAAAAATAATTTAGATTTACCATTCAGCTAATTTGGCTCTTTGTGAATATTTAACAAAATAGAACAAGGTTCAAACCATACTGCTCCAAGAGCAAAGGACTTTCAAGACCATTCCATAATTAGCGAGCTTCAATTTCTCTTTGTTAGGATGCAACATCATTTGAGCTGAGTTAAAAAATTTGTTAGCCTGTAAGTTGGCCAAAAATATTACTCATTTGTCACACAAACAAATTGCATTCTAGATATATTTCCTTTGTTCAGATTCTAAAAAAACTAATGTTTTAAATGGAAATTCATAATTGTTGTCGTTATCCTATTTCTTCAAAGATTCACTTTATATTCTTGAACTCAAAAACAAATAAAAACATACAAAAAGAGAATTGTATGCGCACATCAGCTGATAAATGAAAATAAACAAATACCTTTCGTAGAACAAGCATATACTCCAACAGCTCATTAGAAGTTCTCTACAGCTTTTCAGTATTGACATCAACTTCAATCAGCTCAGCTTCTAGTTCACCAAGCCTTAGCTTGAACAATATCTAATTTCTTAGATCCAAACCATGCACATCGCACAATTGTACTCCATCGCTCCTCTTCAATGAGCTTCATCGCTCTCTCGAATGTATCTTCTTATCCCATTGCTATTCTTAGGCAAATATTGATGTATGAACCTTATGTTGCTGGAGTTTGCTGATGGACCCATTCCGGAGATTACCAGATTTTGTATAAAAATATAGGCATCGGTTCCCCTTTGAATTGTTTCAAGCTTCAGTCTCAAAGCATGTGCAGGATTTTGTCTTTCTGGACTTGGACAACATGCTTAATAACTTCAGGAGGACAAAGATCCAATCTTGCATCTTCATTTATCACGAGCATATTGGACAACATGCTTAATAACTTCAGGAGGACAAAGATCCAATCTTGCATCTTCATTTATCACGAGCATATTACCTTTGTTCTCAAAATCCTTCAGGAGGACAAAGATCCAATCTTGCATCTTCATTTATCACGAGCATATTACCTTTGTTCTCAAAATCCCACTCTTTTGACTCATCAACATCATGCTAAAAAATAGTAGGGAAAAAGACACTTCTTTTTCATTCTTAAATATTGTAGTCTATTTAGTAGTAAGCAATTAAATTGTCCCTACTATTCTTGAAAACCTAATGCTTGACTTTTAATTCTTGAATTATTATCAAATATCAACTAATTTTTTATTATCAAATAAGAATTATTATCAAATATCAACTAATTTTTTATTTGTACAATATTTTTTACTCGAAAAATTTCATGGCTACAATCTATATTTTTAACTAAAGTAGATAATAAATCATTGGATCATCTACAAAGAATTATATTGAAAGTTGTCTACAAAACTCCAAAGTTAAGGGATTTTCTGAAGAAAATTTATTAAGTAGATATGTATCTTCAAAGAACACATAGCATTGAGTTCATCACTCCAAGTATTTATTCTCAGGTTTTCATTGACGGAACTAAGGAGCCAAGCCTCACCTTCTTGATGGCCAAATTTGATGGCATTCTCGGACTTGGATTCAAGAAAATATCGGTTGATGATGTAGTACCTATATGGTATGTTTCTCTACCTTGATTATGGATATTTATGATGGCTAATGAAAAATAACCCTTCATCACATAATTGTTGGAAGAAAAAAGTAAATATAATAACGGAAAACATTAGGAAAAAGACACAAACATTGAGAGGTCAATTGGAAGAAAATAGTAAATACAACATCTGATACTGTAGACAATTATGGAATATAGATTCTTTGGAATATTTTAGTGTATAAGATGGATTATGTAAGCATCTAACTGCATTTTTTAAAGAAAATCATTTGAATTCATTTGTAAACAGATATCTATCTTAATTACATTTATTTCCAGTTAAATAAGTTGAATGTAAGGCATTTAGAGATTGTAATATTACATAAGGTCATGAATAAAATTTGGAAAAAAACCATAATGATAGATATCCAAGGATCGATGAACTAAAAAATACAAAAACAAACTCAATTATGACCCATAAAATTCTCAGAAGTAGAATACTAGCAGAAAGCAAGAAATTATCAAGTAGGGAAAATATCGCTGAGGATTTCTTTATTAGTGATCCTTGTTTTCATTATGGAAACGTTCGATTTTATATGCTGAGACGATGGTTAATGTGAGCAACAAAAAGCTAAGGGCTAATGGAAATCAATATTCATCAAGTCTCAACAATGTAAGAGAAACCAAGTTAACTCTCACTTAAATATGTTCATTACTAAAAGAAGCAGCTAGTAGCCAATTAATACTTTTACCTTTTTGAGTATTTTGACTTAAAAAAATGAGAATTTTTTGTCTTAAATTTCAAAGGAAAAATAATTTGCTTCTGCAATCCATATCATGATAGTCATAATTGAATATCATGACTATTTTTGAGTTTAGATGTCTGTTATAGCATATTAACATTCAAGGTAGATTTTGATACTATTTTCCCACTAATTCCATCAGAATCTGCAATCAACCAATGTCACCTATATACAAATGACAGTAGACAACCAATTTAATTATAACCATCCAATAGAATTGTTACTAAAATAGTAGCATCATACTTTTTTATTATTCCTACTTATTTCAAATCGTCCAAAGAACCATCAATCAGAACTAATGCTTGCTAATGGGGAGCATACATGAAAAATAATTGCATAACATATTGCACCAAATCAGAATAAAAAGAGCGCATCACTTGAATTGACCATATTTCTTGTGGTCGTAAGCATCTCTAAAATTCCCCATTTTAGAGGCGTGGAGTATTTCCTCCCAATGAAAAAGTAAAACCCAAAAGCATGAGTAGGCATACATGTTATAAGCAGCAAATGTAATAACTCATCTCCAATCATCATGATGATTAGATAATTGTAAATGAAGAGGAATATAGTTTCTTAATCCATACAGCCTACTATACCAAAAATAGCTAACATCCATAACTTCTAAACATACAGCAAGAGAAACATGCTGATAAATTAAGATAACCAATTTTCAATGAAGTAGAAAGATGAAATGGTAACAATAGTCAAAATTGATAAAACACGCCTACAAAATTAGAATATGCAGAAAAACTAAGACAATAAAGCAAACATTTCTAGAATCACATAAGAAAAGCTAATATTGTTGGGTTGACAGATGATACCTTTTGGGGATTATGCAAGTAATCATGCAAAGTATTCTCCTCCCGGATCACAGTCATGCTCTTATTGCAGCAGAGTATGAATAACCAGCAGTTATACCAGATTGCCTCCCAAAAAGCCATTCAAGTTTTTTCCTGCAAAATTTAACCCATAAAAAATGCAAAACAAAATTAGAATAATAGGAAATTCACCTAAGATTTTAAAATCTGCAGATCTCAAATGAGAAATCGAGAAAAATTAATGGACAAAGATCTAATAAATATGAAAGATCAGACAAGACAATAACAAATCAAAATTCATAAGGATCAAGAAAACAAAGTCTAGGTAATGAAATCGAGATTAAAAGGGCCAGATTAGATCGAATAAAAAATGGACTTGCAGATTAATCTTTAAAAACACTAATTAAATCATGTCTGAACTATCATATATCAAATTCATTTTAAACATATGGCTTACCTGCAACTGAGAGAATTAAAACTAAATATTAAGAATATAATGCCTCGAAATCAGGGCTATTTCAAAATTAGGGAAACCAATATATGCCTTTTCGGTACATAATTTGATTGGGCATAAAATTAGTTTTTAGAAAGAATATGACAAAGCATTCAAGAAAAAAATATGAACATAATTGTGGAGTGAAATCCATGCATCATCAACATTTTTAACTGAAGGTGAATATATCAATTTAACAAACATCGTAAATCCAATGACTTGACATACAAATTCAGTATTGTCAAAAATAAAAAAAATAAGTTTCACCTAGTTTAATATCCAAAATACATTAGTTCTATAATAGAGAAACCCTCATGTATGTAACTTATTGTCTAGTTTTATCATATTAAAACAAGCAGTTAAGAATGGTTGAACTGTATCAAGACTAACCCAGATTAGATACATTATCCCTTGAGTTTTCCTAGAAACCACAATTTTGCAGAATTGGTAAGTACATAAAAAGAACTGCCGAAACATGAATGTAATGATTGCATATATTATGGTGAGGTTCATTTAAGAGTCTCCTCCAATGAAGTACAAATAGCTACCACCACTTCCAGGTTCAAAATAAGCTCATAAAATATAATCTACGTTTGATAAAAATTTATGAGTATAGTTGTTAGCGTTACAAAACTATTCATACATGTTGCAAATCTTTTTTAACAAGGCTACAAGTCTGCAGCCCACACATATCTTCATTTTGATACCAAATCAATAAGTTTTATTTCCTAATACACTTCATTTGCTAAATAAGGTTTTCGTAAAAAATAAAATAGTATAAATATAAGTTATTTGTTTATGAAGATATTAATTGCACAACGGATTATTTCCTCATGAACTAAAAGATAAATGTAGAAAAGCATAACTTTCAACATAGTCTAATTGTGTACTAACTATAACCTAAAAGATTTGGACAAAAACTTGTAGTCTAGGGAAGCAGGAAAAAGTTTAAAACGTGGTTCATCTGTCATAAGAAATCAATATTGTGCAGAGACATGATTACTGATTGATCTTTAAACATACTAATTAAATAATGTCTAAGCTGTCATATATCAAATTCACTTAAAACTAATGGGTTACTTGCAACTAAGAGAATTAAAACTAAATACTAAGAATATAATGCCTCCAAATTAGGGCTATTTTAAAATTAGGGAAACCAATATATGCCTTTCTGGTACATAATTTGATTGGTCATAAAATTAAGTTTATAGAAGATATTTAACTAATGATCAGCTACACAAAATATGAACACTATTTAATGAAGTTCCCTTGAAACAAAGTTGGACTGGAAGTATGCTACCACAAGATAGAGTTCATCATTCTGAGTCACTTTTTAAAAGAATGTGAAAAAGCATTCAAGAAAAAAATATGAATAGAAGTTGTGGAGCAAAATTCATGCATCATCAATATTTTTAACTGATGGTGAAGATATCAATTAAACAAACATCGTAAATCCAATGATTGACATACAAATTAAATATTGTCAAAAATAGAAAAATAAGTTGCACCTATTCTAATATCCCAAATACATTAGTTCTGTAATAACAAAAACCTCATGTATGAAACTTATTGTCTAGTCTTAACATATTAAAACAAGCTGTTAAGATTGGTTGAACTGTATCAAGACTAACCCAAATCGGACACATTGTCCCTTGAGTTTTTCCTGGAAACTATAATTTTGCAGAATTGGTAAGTACATAATTAGTAATTACATAAAAAGAGCTGTCAAAACATAAACGTGCTTAATGGTTGTATATATTATGGTGAGGTTCATTTAAGAGTCTCCTCCAATGAAGTACAAATAGCTACGACCACTTACAGATTCAAAATTAAGTTCGTAAAATATAATATACGTTTGATACAAGTTCGTAAAATGAAGTACAAATAGCTACGACCACTTACAGATTCAAAATTAAGTTCGTAAAATATAATATACGTTTGATACAAGTTTGTGAGTATAGTTGTTAGTATTACAACACTATTCATACATGTTGCAAACATTTTCAACCAAGCTACTACAAATTGATCCTGTCGCACACACATATCATCATTTTGAAACCAAATCAATCGGTTCCTATTTCCTAATACACTTCATTTGCTAAAGCAAGTTGTCATAAAAAATAAAAGGTTCCTATTTCCTAATACACTTCATTTGCTAAAGCAAGTTGTCATAAAAAATAAAATAACATAAGTATCAATTATTTGTTTATGAGGATATTAATTGCAAGTTGTCATAAAAAATAAAATAACATAAGTATCAATTATTTGTTTATGAGGATATTAATTGCACAACTGATTACTTCCTCATGAACCGAAAGATAAATGCAAAAAAACATAACTTTCGACATATTCCAAGTGTGTTGTAACTATAACCTAAAAGATTTGGAGAAAAACTTGTAGTCTAGGGAAGCAGAAAAAAGTTTAGAAAGTGGTCCATCTCTGATGTGCTCCAATAAAAATTTTGTTCAACCGTACTGCTTGGTTTCAACCTAATGGTTTAAGTCATAAAAATGTCAAGGAAGGTAGATAATAAACATTAATTGTAGCAAGGTATTGGGATCATGGATCCTAATTGTTTGAATCCTATAGGAGTCCCCTAATTGGTACATTTATTTCTCACCAAAAAGGAAAAAATAGGATTCACCTAATTTTTATTATAGAGGAAGTTGTAGGCTTTATACATAGCACTTTAACAGGATTTTGTATTTTGTGCATCCTAACTAACTAAAATCAGGCATAATAAAACGTTTCAAATCTATTCTAATACTTACATGGTACATCAATCCTGAATACGTAGTAATTCAGGAACTCATATGGAAGAGTGACATATTTAGCTATGACAATATGAACTTAATTGTAGGAAAAATTATAAATAGAGTATATAAAATTACTAATTTTTTAAGATAGAAATCTTTTGACACTTTCTCTTCTTCGGTCATCGTTGTGAAAAGCACAGAAGTACATGAAGGCTAGGGGTTATTTCTAAAATTTCCTGTTAGTGTTTCTCATTTAAAATATTTGTAGGAAGCTGTTAAATTCAACTTCACAATCCAAATGCAATATATTATGATTTAGCGTTCTACTACAATTTTGCAATTCTAACCAATACACAAAAAACAAATTAATCAGCAACAAAATCTATTTATCAACCAAAGAAAAAAATGGCAAAAATTATAAGTGAAACTATCATAATTATCAGCAACAACAACCAATTACACATCTTAGAAATCTAATAATGCATTCTGAAAAAGTCTGGATAAGAAATCTAAGAAGCAAGAAAGAAAGCGCATAGACAAAGAAATTTAAAATCAAAAGAAAAATTTAAAAATTGCCCAAATCATTCCCGAATATTTTCTTTGATATAAACCTTCCTCAATTTGTTTCCTTCCTGATGCCTAAAATCTAAGATTTGAGGAGATAATGGCAGAGAAAGGTGGGTATTTTTCTCAAAAATTGATTTGGGGTGACATGTAAGATGATGAGGATAATAATAAACATCTTTGCAAATTGATGGACATGTCTTGAGTATTGATAAAACTTTAGGATAATGTATATAAGTGAAGGTATATAAGTGAAATTTTTTAAAACTTTAGGATAATGTAAGTTCTAAGAAAAACAACTGAAGGTATATAAGTTCACAACTGAAGGTATATAAGTGCAACCTAGTTGAAACCATAGGGTATTTAAGTGTAATTAAAGAATTGACAGGGACAAGTTAGGATGGGAGGAGAGGATTGATAAAACCAAATAGCTATTACCTATGAATTGATCAGGCTCTCATTGAATACTGATCCTTCCGGTTCTGATGCAACCAAATTTCTTATTATCTGCATTATTTTGAGGGTTCTGATGCAACCAAATTTCTTATTATCTGCATTATTTTGAGCCATGTGCAGTTTCTGAATATTGATAAAGATAGGAAGTTTGAAGTTTAAGACAAAAAGTTTAAAAATCTATGAGTGTAAAATGTTAATCAATCAATCAATCAATAAGTTGCTCTAAACATTTGTTTTAATAGTTTAAGGTTCATGAAAACTTATAGTTATGGAACATTAGATAGCGACACCAAAAGGAGTCGTTTTTGGGTTTGGAAATGGTACATGTTGAACTTGGAACTTGGTATTTTTTTGTCGAACTAAAAGTACTTCTTTAGCCTATTTTCTATTTATTAAACTTTTCTTCTTCACATAAACATTTCTAAAGGGAATTAGGAGGATATTAAAATAACAAGACATTAATTGTTAAATGAACTGTAAACTCATCTTTGCGGATTTAGAAAATCACTTGAGAGTGTTCTGAAGTAACATGCTATGCTATGTTACTCCAAACGGTGAGCTTCTTATGCTTGGTTTGTTATAAAAGTTCCATGGTAAAGGTTTAATTTTAAGGCAAAAACATATAGAAATACCTAAATATATATTAAACAAAAATTTTGAAATATTTACGTGCCCTCACTCCTACCTCAAGAAGATGGCTTGAATGGAAAAAGTAATAAATGCTAACAATGTCATCTAACCAATCCAAACAACCGTAGTCATTAAAACATACTCAACATCCAATATAATCATTATATTTCAAAAGTTTGTACGTAGCTCTCCTCCTGTTGGATATCCAACTAAAAATGTAATAAAATCCATAGATCAGAGATGTAGGGAGCTGGTGATACAAGTAGCTAGTAGACCAACAATATTGGCAAAGTTGCTCGTGGGTATAGACGGCGATATTTTCGGTGGCACTTTGGAAGACAGCCGAAGGTTACCAAAAGATCAGCGATGATGAGCTAGGGGTAATCGGCTTGAGGAGAGAGATGGAGGGGGAGAGTTTGGATGCACTACTTGGATGGCGTGAGGAGAGAGTTGAAGTGGAGTTTGGATAACGGGAGGGAGTAGGTTTTCTTTGAGGAAATAGGGTAGGGTTTAATAGAGGCTAGGGAGAATTGAAAGGTCATGGGAACTGAAGACTTTATGAAGGGGAATGAATAATTAATGGGGAGTGAACGGATAGTGGTGAGTTGATTGAATAATGGAGATCAATGCAATTAAAAAATATTGAAATTTAAAATAAAAAAAAGAAGAAAATCCAAAAGCCAGCAGTTGGAGTTCACGGGCTCATGACATAGTTATTTCTCATACTTTTAATTATAATAAATGAAATTAAAAATTCAACATAATTATTAAGAAGGATATAATAAGTTACATTAGTTTTGTATTTTAGTGAATTTAATGAAAGGTAAAGGGAAATTTTTGATTTTGGAGTAACGTTAAAAAAAGGATAATTCTGTTAAATTTGTGATAGATGAAGGGCATTTTGGGGTAGAGAAAGTTTTTCTCATACTCCCTCTTTTAAAGGGAGAATGATTTATCCTTCAAATTCAAGCTTCTCCTCAAATCAGTGAGTTCTTCTCTCATAAGTGGAAATAACTGAGTTCCCACACTATACACGGGGTTGTCAAACCACTCCCGAAATCTACAACCATCATTCTGAAATTATGCACAAAAACGAAATCAAAATCAAGTTAAATTATGAACCATAAATCACAGCCACTTGAGCAAAAAATAATAATAAATCCTAGATTGCTTACATGAGGATTTTCATTAGTCATAAAAGTGTAATACTCATACTTTAAATCTCATGAACAAAACTCGACTCGAAACCCCCTCCCCCCTCCTCCTCCTCCTCCTCCTCCCCTAGCTGCAACATGCTAAGAGCTTCGCTTGGCCGCTCCTGCCTCTGCTTTTCCTCCACGGCATGCCGACAGGGAGAACTCCCTCCACCTTGGCTCTGTCACCCCATCCACCGCCTAGCTGCAACATCCTCTCCTCAAGCCGACTCGAAGCCCCCTCCCCTCCCCCCCCAGTTGCAACACGCTAAGAGCTTCGCCGCCGCTCCGTCTACGAGGGTAGGAACGTGTCTCTAAGGTGATCTGCTTTGAGCGTGAGAAGAGAGAAGAGAGAGAGAGAGGGCAGATAAGTTATGGGGGGGAAATGGTTAAAGGTATTTTAGGGATTTGGCATATACTTTCTCCATGTGCTGTCTTGAAAATATAAAAAGGGGCTGAAACATAACTACTTTTTGGGTTGGGGGCTTTGGCACCAAAAAAAAAATATGGGGGGCCTGGTCACATCCCCTTTATTTTTTTAGGGCCTTAATACATTTTCCCCTTATAATAATTATAATTTAAATACTATATAGAGTAAATAATATAATATTGAATTATATAAATTTAATTCATAAAATATATTATTAATGTTTGAATAATATATTATATAATATATTAAACAAATTTAACATGTTATGTAATAATAATATTTAATAATAAAATAATAACTCCTCTAAGAATAAAAAATTAAATATTTAACATATTCATAATATATTATATAATAAATAATAATATATAACATTATAAAATAATGATAAAATAATTATATATTATAAAGTAAATACATTGTAGGTTGTCTAAAAATCACCACAGATAGCTGATCCCTATCAAACACTAATGATGAAAGTTACAGCCTGACGACTTTCACATCACCAATCCAATGATGAAAGTTACAATCAGATGACTTTCACGTTAACAGATGAAGGCTATAATTAGAAGATTTTTATGTAGATCGAGAAAGATAACAATCTGACAACCTTTACGACAACCGATAAAAGCTCTGATCAACAGTCTTCACAAATAACAACAGGAGTTACAATCTGACGACTCTCACATTTCAAAGAGCTAAGACGGATATTACAAGATGACGATCTTCGCAAACGCTCTAACAAAAGAGATTACAAGTCAATAGTCTCCTCAAATCAAGAAACAAAGCTCACCTTTGCGTCTCAGAAGCTAGACGCACAGCTCAGAACTGCGTCCTAGATTTCAGACGCAGAACTCATCTGTGCATTTTAAGAATAAAACGCAAGAGTCAAGCTTGCGTTCCAGACTCAAAATACAAAAGTCAGCTTTGCGTTCCAAGAATAAAACACGGACATCAGGCTTGCGTTCCAGATTCAAGGCAAGGCGCGACCTGTGCGTTCTCAGCCACCAACGCAGGCTGCAACATTGCGTTCCAATTCCAGAACGCAAACTCTACGTTTGACCTGTTCAAACGTGAGCTGAATGGTTCCAAAACCATTTCCACACGATTTGAGGGGATCACTCCCTCATTTAGGAGTGATTTTAGGGGTTAGTTACACCCCTTAATCCCCTATAAATAGCTAAAAAATCAGCTTAAAAGAGACCATTTTTATTAGATCTTCGAATTTGGAGGCTTGGAAAGGATCAGAGCTGGGAAAAAGGAGAGATTGGGGGATTGACAATATCTTGAGCATATAATCTTGGAGGTTTCGGATATTGGAGAGCTTTGGAGCATCATCAAGAGCCGTTCTTGGAGCATTCTCTTGGCTTGAAAACCAATTTCGGTTATATCAAATTAGCTCTTTCAAAGAGTTTAAATTCGTTCTGAGTTCATTAACTCGTTAAGAGTTTAACACTTGCCACGCAAGTTCTCCTCAACTCACACTTACCACGCAAGTTCTCCTCATTGTCAATCAAGAGGAAGATACGTGTTCCACGAGGTGAAGCATTCAGATCGTCAACGGGATACAAGGATTTGAACACCCATCGACACCAAGAAGAACCCATGTTAAACAAAGGGAAGAGACTTCGTTGATCCCTTCTCTCTTTTGTAAATCGGGAAACCGATTGAGAGGAATTGTAATTTCTTTTCTAAGTTTGTTAGAGAGGGATTGCATTAAGAGAATTGTAATTTATTCTTTTTCTAAGTCTGTTGGAAAGAATAATACAAATTCAATTCTTCATTTTCTTCTTTCAATTTTCCCACTAAACATACCTTATTAATGATAAGTTACATATACTATAACAAATATTAATATAATAATAATAATATCGTTATGTAATAATATTACATTATATTAAAGAAAATGTTGATATTAATGATTACACAGTCAATTAAAATGGTTGGATGGGGGTGAAGTTGATGAGGGGCCACTTCCTTCCCCGAATATCTAGTTCTGAGTTGAGCGGCTGAAGCCTGCACTAGTAGAAACTCGTGAAAGGATGGGGCTTGGTTCCCCCGTGGTTCCTCTGACGATCAAGTCAGCTGGTGAACTTGAGCGGGGAAAGTGAATTGTGAGAGTTTTTGCAGAAGACTCAGTTGAAGGTAAAAAAGTCCAAACTCCTCTTTTGTTAGAATAGTACAACTTATTTATACTGATGGTACAAGGGTAGAATGGACACTTCAGCCGAGCACAGTATGGCTGTTGTTGATGTCCGTGAACACACAGTCGATGAGGGTCTTCCGTTGATGATGAAGGCCGGGAGGATAAAAGGTGGGGCCGACTCCTCCTTCGACTCTACGCCTGATTCTGAGTGCGTAGGGTGGACTGATAACCTGTACATGCGAGAATAGCAAGAGTACTAGGCTAGTTTCCCCTGTGGTAACTCTGACGGTCAAGTCAACTGGAGAGCTTGAGGGAGGTTTTTTGGGAGGTCCCTGGGCCATTGAGGTCCTAGCAGGGGGGTCCTCTCTAAGAGTTGAATTTCTTTTATGCCAAGAATAAAGGGGGAGTAAAATTCAGATGTTAAAAGAAGCGGAGATCAGCCTCATGCCCCTTCTTACCTCCTTTTATAGTCCGTTGCCTCTGATATTTTGGCTTTTCTTTTACACAGGAGGGCGGTTGCAGGGTGAGCAGATAGGCTGTTGTGTCATCCTTCTCCTTCCAGATGTCGGCTGGTGATTGGAAGGGAAGTCATTCGAATACAGGAGAGAGATATCCTCTTAGTATCCTGGATTTGAGAGATGAGGCAGGACAGAGGATAGGCCCACTGCTTGGTCGTCCTTCCCCCTCCAGATGGCGGCTGGTGATTGGAAGGGAAGTTATTGAGCCCAGAAGAGCATCATGGCGATCCCAGAGAAGTGACTTGTGAGTAGAATAAGCGGCTTATGCACGTGATTTGTCAGAGCAGAGATCTCGATGGGACTGATTAGTGCTGTTGTGTTGATTGACATCTGAAGTGAGATTGGTCGGATCTTATCCCTTTAGTCGAGGCGGGTTGATCTGCGAGTCATCATTATGATTTGCCGACCCGGTAGTCAAGTGAGCTTTAGGTCGAGTGTATGGTTGAGACGTCTGCTCGAGGAGTTGTCTTAATTATGAGGGACCGACTGGTCCCACACTTCGAGTCGGTCATGATGACTCTTGGTCAAAAGATGGCTCGTCTGCTCGACTGGCCGATAGACTTGACCTCGGCTGTGCTTTAAAGCCGATTTGGACCATGGCTTTTTTAAGCCTATGCAGATAATCTCTTGATACTTCTCTTTAGATGGTAAATTACCATAACAGCGATGAAGAAAGCATGAGCTGGCGGTTGCGTCAGCACCTACGTTACACACGTCGCTCCCCGAGTGGAGGAGAGATCACCTCAGCATTAAATGTGAAGCGATCTGAGGCATAGTGATGCTGGCGTGGTTCGTTGAGTCATGAAGGCTATCGAGACTAGATGTATGATGGCGCCTGCCAAGCATTAAATGCGATGCTGACACGTTGTCAGTGGGAGAGGCTCGAGGCTGAAGCCGTCCTCTAGCTTCGCTGAGAAGTAACGTCTTTCAAGTCGTCTTTGGATGGACGTCGAATAGCAGGTCGAGTGGGCTCGTAGCGAGTCGTCTTCGACAAGATGGGCGACAAGTTCCTCCATTCGAGTTGACATTAAGGAATGTCGACTAGGCGAGTCGACTGAGTTGGAATCCTTGTTGGCCTCTGGCCGCCAATTTGATTGGGGCATTTCATGCAGAAATACACTCGTCCGTTGCTGGCAAAAGGGTTACACTTTGGCGATTGAAAACACCATAACAGAAAATTTTAATACATTCATATTAATAAAAGTTAATATATTAATAACAATAACATATTTATATTAAAAATAATTAAATATATTTATATTTGGAGATAATATTTAAGTATTATATTATAATGTGTATTACAATTATGTACAATATATAACATTATTATCTATTAGTTATATATAATATTATAATATGTTAATCATATATATACTATTATAATATATTAATTAAAATAGATATGTAGTAATTAATATTTAATATATTAAAAATATGTTTAATATTAATAGTATAAAAGGTCAAACTATTGTTAACAAACAACACTTCTCTGATGTTTTGAAAACATTTTTGGAGGAAAATACCGTGATGTTTTGAAAACACCATATAAAAATCATCATGATTTCATTTCTTCACAAACCCTATATTATTATGAGACCAAGGCTGCGTTTGGGAACTGTGATTTAAGCCTGGATTTCAAATTCAGTGTATTTGAAATACAAATATCTAGTTTGGGTTATGATTTGAACCAAGATTTTGAATCAATTGATTTAATAAGGAGGAATTTGAAAGTCCAAAAGAACTCATTTCAAATTCCAGCCTACCCTTTTTAATTTATCAAATCCCAACCCGACTGTTCATTCCTCGTTCTCTCGTTTCGAGTCCCGTTTCTCTCACTCGATCTCTCTCGTTTCAAGTCCCATCTCTCTCTCTCTCTCTCTCAGCTCGCAGGTAAAATCTCTCTCTCTCTCTCTCTCTCTCTCTCTCTCTCTCTCTCACCCCCCCCCCCCCCCCTCACCCCCACCCCACCTCTCCCTCTTCCCCCCTCTCTCCCTACAGTCGAAACCCTAGATCTGATGTATGGTTTAAGCGATAAGAGCGATGCATGGCGATGATATCGAGGTTAGAGCCACCGGTGATTCGAGTTCCAGCAACCGCCGCCTCATCCTTGGTCGGTAAAATGTACAATCCCCTCTCTCTGTGATGCTACAAACCCTAACCCTAACTTGTACGGCGAGGTAGCAAAACGTAGTAGCCGCTCGTTAGAATTAGGGAATCGGCCAAAAAAGGGTGAAATTACAGAGAACGCCCTCTCCAAGTCTCAATTCTTTTGAGATTCATGGTTCTACTGATCCTACGAACTGAGATGTCGAGGTAGAAAAATGATGCAGCCATTTTTCAGTTTGGGAGCTCATAGTCAATTAATCCCTTAAAATTTACATTGCTTCTCTATAAAGCCTTTGAACTATTGTTTTTGGGTTTTTTTTATAACAGTCTTTTGATATGCTGTCTTGCTCTGAATTATCTTACACATTTGGTTATTATGTTTGCATTGAAATGGCCTCTTGTATATGCTGTCTTGCTTTGATTAATTAGTGCATGGAGCCATTGATTTGTCCATTGTTGCTTCTCTTAAGCAATGCTAATTTTAAAATTTTACCCTCCTAGAAAGGAAATATTCAATGATCTGTATGACTATCCATGTAATGTTCAGCAATTCTTCTCCAGTAGGTATAGACAAAAGAACTTTTCAAAAAAGAAAAAAAAAAAAAAGGTATAGACAAAAATATGCTTTCCCTTTTTCTCCTTTAAATATGAACCTTACTCATGAAAACCTTGAAATACCCTAGGAGGCAGGAGAAGGAGAGGAGGGGGGGAGGGGGAGGGGGGGGGGGTTGAAATTACGGTTTGAACAATAAATATGAAATTAAAACATGACAATGCAATACATCACTAAATTTATACTTATTAATTTGAATTATTAGTTTGTTGCATATATCTAAAAATATTTGTGAATGTTCTTATATTACAGGCTAATATACATATGTGACGCCCCTGGGTTCACACAAGGCTGCAGTCCCAGGTGAAACCAAGAATGTCAAACCTACCATGCACCACACCATGCAATAACATGTTTCACAATCACAATTAACATCTATCTAGTAGAGTCAACAACAGGTATAGGTACAAAAGCAAGTAAAAAAAATGCAAGAAATAACTGATGAAATAATAGTGATCACATTGATATCTCATCATCCAACATACAGAAATATATAGTCAATGTCTGAATAGATAAACTGGAATACTCAACAAGTCTCAAATACAAATATCCGACAAGAGGAAATAAGGCACCCAACACGAGGACTTCTATAAATCATAGTCCAACACGAGAACTTCTATAAATCATAGTCCAACACGAGGACTTCCATAGATCATAGTCCAATCACAAGGACTTCTATGGATTCATAGTCCAACACGAGGACTTCTATAAATCATAGTCCAACACGAGGACTTCTATAGATCATAGTCCAATCATAAGGACTTCTATGGATCATAGTCCAATCACGAGGACTAAATATACGTTATAGTCCAACACGAGGACTATGCAACTGTGAAAAATATATGCGGAAAGATATACAAAATCTAAACTCGCACGCATCTCGGTGTACATATCTAAACTTATGCCAAAAGTCATCCCACATGTATAGGTAAATCATTAACATGGTAAACTAGGGTCAGGTTATCGAGGCGACCCCGAAAAAGCAACTCAAACAGATCAAAAATCTGTAAAACAG
Organism: Asparagus officinalis; assembly: GCF_001876935.1. NCBI lineage: Eukaryota > Viridiplantae > Streptophyta > Magnoliopsida > Asparagales > Asparagaceae > Asparagus > Asparagus officinalis. The sequence continues at coordinate 55,479,752 of NC_033800.1, read as the reverse complement.
CTCATCAGTCGACTGATGTGTCGACTGATGACGTCAGTCGACTCATATGTCAACCGATAAAGATCAGACAGCATAGCCTCAGCTCACCAGTCGACTGACCAGTCGACTGAGAAGCTGAGGAAACAAAATCAGCCCGTCAGTCGACTGGTCAGTCGACTGATGGCTGAAAATCTCAGCCCGTCGGTCGACTGATCAGTCGACCGATTGACTGCAGAAATTCTACACAAGTTGATATATACCCAAATTTCGATCCAAACTCATTCCCATCAATCCCAAGCATGAAGAATACTGATATTAACATATATGTACCAAACTGGAACGAAAATTTCATGTGTGAATACATAAACAAAACCCTAAACATTTGTATTTATGTTTTAAAGCATTTTAAAACAAAGCTCATGTTAAATCTCTTGTAAAAACGTTTCAGATCTAGATCTCCGATTCAAATAAACGTTGGTGGGTTTTGAATATTCTGAAATCATATATCTTCCACTATATGGTATAAAAATCAATTCTTTGTACAAAAATTACATTTTTGGCTCAATAAAAACTCATTAAACTTAATAAATTCGTGTAAAACAAAAGGGATAGAGTTGGGCGAGATGTTACTCGCCTCTGGGTGATGAACAACTCCTGGATCTGAGAGAGAGTGGATCCCCTTTGCTGCAATGTGAAGATTTCGCCGAAAATCCTCCAAGTTCTCCCCCAAATCACCAAGAACAACCTAGGGTTTTAGATAGGGGAGAGGGGGCTAGGTTGCAAAACCATCGCACAAAACTCTACACCCATACTCTCATATCATCTCAAATAACTTGTTATCATGTACATCAATGACCTCAAGCTATTATCATAAAAGAATTATTTATTTACTAATAATTCACATATATTCATATAAAAATTTACGGGGTTCTACATTCTTCCCCCCTTAGAAGAATTTCGTCCTCGAAATTCGGAAACTATATGCATATCACAACATGAACTTCCAAATAAACATATAGAGATATTTATACTTAACGATCTAAAATGGTAATATTCCCGCTCAAACCCTAATCTAGTGGAACTAGTACATCGGGTGAAAAATCCAAACAAGGAACCCCCGTATATATACCATGTGTTCCGAAGGATTAAGAATTAAGAGAGAATATTCCCATTCTAGTGTTAAATGCAAATATAACCAAATGTATAAATTTCATATAAGATACATATCATGAAAATTAAATTTACCTGTTCAAACAGGAGTGGGTAGTCGCGATGCAAATCCTCTTCGCGCTCCCAAGATATCTCCTCAATGCCTCCTCGGTTCCACTGAACTTTCACCAAGGGAATTACCTTGTTTCTAAGTCTCTTGTCCTCTCTGGCAAGAATACGAACTGGAATCTCGACAGTAGTCAAATCCTCCTGAAGCTCAATCTCTGATGTATCCAATACTCGCTGCTGCTCCTCATCATGCAAGTGTTTCTTGAGCATAGAAACATGAAATACATTATGTATACTAGACATCGAAGCTGGAAGATCTAGTCTGTATGACACAACTCCAACACGCTCCAGAATCTGAAATGGTCCAATGTATCTCGGCCCAAGCTTCCCCCGTCGTCCGAATCGCTGTACGCCTTTCATAGGCGACACGTTCAGCATAACTGAGTCTCCAACCTGAAACTCCAAGGGTCTTCGTCTCTTATCGGCATAGCTCTTCTGCCGACTCTGAGCTGCTAGAATCCTCTCTCTGATCAAGGCTATTTTCTCAGTAGTCTGCCTCACCAACTCCGACCCAAGCATCAAGCTGTCCTTCAGCTCGGCCTAACATATCGGTGACCTACAAGGTCTCCCGTACAACGCCTCATACGGAGCCATACCGATCGTCGCTTGATAACTGTTGTTATAAGCGAACTCTATCAATGGAATGTGATCCTCCCAGCTGCCTTGAAAGTCAATGACACAAGCCCGCAACATGTCTTCCAACACCTGATTCACCCTCTCCGTCTGACCATCCGTCTGGGGGTGGAATACACTGCTATAAGATAGCCTGCTGCCAAATGAGTCCTGAAAACTCCTCCAAAAATGTGAAGTGAAAACCGATCCTCGATCCGTACGATCGTGTCCGGAACTCCGTGAAGTCGAACTATCTCACGAATGAAAATCCTCGCATAAGCTTCCGCTGTATAAGTGGTCCTCACCGGGATAAAATGTGCTGTCTTCGTCAACCGGTCCACTATCACCTAAACAGAATCATTCCCCTTCTTTGACTTCGGCAACCCCACAATAAAATCCATAGAAATGTCTGCCCACTTCCACTCTGGAATGGGTAAAGGCTGAAGTGTCCCTGTCGGTCTCTGATGCTCCGCCTTCACCTGCTGACAGGTAAAACATCTAGCCACATAGTCTGCTATCTCCCTTCGCATACCACTCCACCAAAAGTGTCTCTTCAAGTCCTTGTACATCTTGGTGGTCCCTGGATGCACTATGTACCGAGCACGGTGTGCCTCATCAATTAACTCTCTCTTCAGCTCTGCACTGGCTGGCATAACCAATCTACCCTTCATCCGCAGACCTCCATCATCCCCAATGGTCCAATCAGTCTTAGGCTCTTTGGAAATCTCTTCCTTCCGGATTTGAATCCAAGAGTCTTCCAACTGAGCTCTGACAACTCTGTCACTCTAAGATGGCTGCACTGACATAGCTCCCAAGAATGCACTGGTACTACCGACCTCAGGTCTGAAGTCAAACTTGCCAAGAGTGATAAGATCCCGATGTAATGAACATCTCAAAGCCGAAACCTGATGTCGACGCTTCCTACTTAAAGCATCTGCTACGACGTTCTCCTTCCCCGGATGATACTGAATCGCGAACTCGTAGTCCTTGATAAACTCAACCCACCTCCTCTGTCTCTGATTGAGTTCCTTCTGAGAAAAGAGGTACTTCAGACACTGATGGTTTGTGAACAACTCAAACTGTACTCCATATAAGTAGTGCCTCCATAACTTTAGTGCAAATACCACTGCTGCTAACTCCAAGTCATGAGTGGGATAGTTCTGCTCATGCACCCTCAACTGCCGTGAGATATAGGCCACCACTCTCTGAGTCTGCATCAATACACCTCCTAAGCCTGCCAATGATGCATTTGTATATACAACGAATGTCCTGTCGCTGCTCGGAATAGTCAAAACCGGCGCTGTAGTCAACTTAGCCTTTAAAATATCAAAGGCCTTCTGGCACTCCACGCTCCATACGAACTGTACACCCTTCTTCGTAAGGTGTGTAATCGGCGTCGTAATCTTTGAGAAGTCCTGAATGAACTTCCTGTAATATCCAGCTAAACCCAAAAAGCTGTGAATCTCTGTCACCGTCTTCGGTGGCTCCCAATCAAGAACTACCGTGACCTTGGCCGGGTCTACTGCTATGCCCTCTCTACTGATGACGTGGCCAAGAAATTTGACTTCTGAAAGCCAAAACTCACACTTGCTGAACTTAGCATACAGCTGATGCTCCTGCAGAGTCCTCAACGCTATCCGTAGATGCTCCTCGTGATCTGCCTCCGATCTCGAGTAAATGAGTATATCATCGATGAAGACGATCACAAACTGACCTAAGAAGGGACGGAAAACCCGGTTCATCAAATCCATGAATACCGTGGGTGCATTGGTCAACCCAAATGGCATGACCAAGAACTCGAAGGACCCATATCGAGTAAGAAAAGCGGTCTTAGGAATATCCATCTCCCGGACCCGTAGCTGATGATAGCCAGAACGAAGATCAATCTTTGAGAAATACTGCGCTCCCTGCAACTGGTCAAACAAGTCATCAATCCTAGGTAGTGGGTACCTATTCCGGATAGTGACCTTGTTCAACTCTCTATAATCTATGCATAATCTCATACTACCGTCCATCTTCTTCACGAGGAGGACCGGTGCGCCCCACGAAAAATGACTCCGGCGAATAAAACCATGAGCTAACAACTCATCCAACTGGGTCTGAAGCTCCCTCATCCCAGCTGGTGCCATGTGATAGGGTGCGCGGGATATCGGGGCTGTGTTTGGCTGCAACTCGATACAAAACTCTACCTCTCTCACCGGAGGTAATCCAGGTATGTCCTGAAAGACATCCTGATACTCTGAGACAACTCTAGTCTCCAATAACTCAGTACCCTGATCCCGTCGCATCACCTTCTCGATGTACGCCAGAAATGACTCCGCAAATCGGTTGCCCTGAGAGGTGGCTACAATCATCTCGGACCCATCGGACGCTCGCAACTTGACTGTCTTTGCAAAGCAGTCAATACTAACATAGTAGGAAGACAACCAATCCATACCAAGGATAATATCGAACTCGGACATATGCAACACTATCAAATCGACTATGAACTCCGACTCATCTAAACTGATGGTACACCTCCTACAAACGCTCTCCAGAAGCGATACCTCACCTAAAGGGGTGGAAACAGATAAAGGGGTGTCTAGAGGCTGAGCTACGAGCTGGAGTCTAGCCATAAATGCATGCGATATGAAAGAATGCGAAGCTCCTGAATCGAAAAGAATACGGGCGGGAAAGGAATTCATAAAGAACATACCCTCCAAAACTGCTCCATTAGCTCCATGATCATGCGGAACTACTGCATATACTCTGCCGGTGGCTAAAGACTGCTCTGTCGCTGGTGCTGGAGAATATGGGACAATCTTCCCCTGGGAAACCTCCCGAACTGCTAGAACCTACCCCTCAGTCTTCTGCTGCTGCTGAATTGGACCATTTCCCTTCTGAGCTCTTGTTGGTGCACTGCGGCACTCTAATGCCTTGTGTCCGACCTTGCGACAGTTAAAACAAGATCCCTGGAACTTGCGCTGCTGATGCGCTCTCTGATCCTGCTGGGATCCTTTCTCATGAGGGCACTGCTGTTGCTGTTGAGGTTCAGTCAAGGGTCTCTTGTTCTTACCCTTGTTTCCGGCGTGCCCTCTCTTAGCACTCCCTTCCTTGTCCTCGTGCCCTCTCTTAGCACTCCCTTCCTTGTCCTTCTGAAACTTAGCTGTCCCATTTTCCTGAGAAATGGGGGTTTCAGCTACTGGTGGTGGTGTAATGTGATTCGCCACAAGCTCCTCGATTGCTGCTATCCTAGCGACGGGGGGAGCCATAAGATCTACCAGGTACTGGGGAGCCTGCTGTGGCTCAGGTGGAGTTTGATGTGGCTCGGGTGGAGTTTGATGTGGTTCAGCCTGTCCAGATCTCTGAGTACGTGACATACCATATTCTGACATCTCTGATCAAAATAAAATAAGAGTTTATGAGTCAAAATAGACCTTTATAAATAATGTATCACAATACAATTTTCACACATATAGTATTTTCACAAATACTTTAAATTTATACAAAATAGTTTTCATAAAAAAAAATTTCTCAAATTTTTGAGATATACGCATATATCGTCCTCACTCATGCTAGGAAATCCTTACAGACTCTACACACGAATCCTAAGAAACTCTATCCTAGCTCTATGACTCGACACAGGATGATCCTAAGGATACTGGAACTAGAGCTCTGATACCAACTGTGATGCCCCTGGGTTCACACAAGGCTGCAGTCCCAGGTGAAACCAAGAATGTCAAACCTGCCATGCACCACACCGTGCAATAACATGTTTCACCATCACAATTAACATCTATCTAGTAGAGTCAACAACAGGTGTAGGTACAAAAGCAAGTAAAAGAAAATGCAAGAAATAACTGATGAAATAATAGTGATCACATTGATATCTCATCATCCAACATACAGAAATATATAGTCAATGTCTGAATAGATAAACTGGAATACTCAACAAGTCTCAAATACAAATATCCGACAAGAGGAATTAAGGCACACAGCCTTTACAACTTCTAGAATAAGACTCTCAAATGTCTAAACAAAAGTCTACTGTAGAACTCCAAAAGAAAATATAACTAAGTAGACAGCTGAAGCTAAAATGCATCGCCATCAACCAGCGACTCTCCGGGCTCCTGGCTCGTTACCTGAAAGGGGGAGGGACAACGAGCGTCAAAGCGCTAGCGAGCAACATCACAACCAACCCCAAGGGAACATGGCTCGTTGTATAAGAAAATACAGTTAATACATAATAGATCTAAAATCATTAATCTTACTAAAGAGGATTTTAGTATTTAGAAATTTACAACACGAGCATAGGTACGTCGAGCGAAATAATCCAAACAAGGAAACCCTCATGTATATACCTTGTATCTCAAATTGTAAATCCCTAAACACCAAACCCGAGGTTCTAGTACAGGAACAATAATAAAAGAAATACAACTCATCTCGGAACATAAATACAGTGTCATGTCATAGCCTACATGAGTATCATGTCACAACTTACATGAATATCATGTCCGATACATGAACTAGATACAGTGGTTTCCGAACACATGGAACAAGTGGTAAATGTCCAACACGAGGACCGAAATGAATCATAGTCCAACACGAGGACTTCTATAGATCATAGTCCAATCACAAGGACTTCTATGGATCATAGTCCAATCACGAGGACTTCTATAAATCATAGTCCAACACGAGAACTTCTATAAATCATAGTCCAACACGAGGACTTCCATAGATCATAGTCCAATCACAAGGACTTCTATGGATCATAGTCCAATCACGAGGACTTCTATAAATCATAGTCCAACACGAGAACTTCTATAAATCATAGTCCAACACGAGGACTTCCATAGATCATAGTCCAATCACAAGGACTTCTATGGATCATAGTCCAATCACGAGGACTTCTATAAATCATAGTCCAACACGAGGACTTCTATAAATCATAGTCCCACGAGGACTTCTATAAATCATAGTCCAACACGAGGACTTCTATAAATCATAGTCCAACACGAGGACTTTTATAGATCATAGTCCAATCACAAGGACTTCTATGGATCATAGTCAATTCACGAGGACTAAATATACGTTAAAGTCTAACACAAGGACTGTGCAACTGTGAAAAATATATGCGGAAAGATATACAAAATCTAAACTCGCACGCGTCTCGGTGTACATATCTAAACTTGTGTCAAAAGTCATCCCACATGTACAGGTAAATCATTAACATGGTAAACTAGGGTTAGGTTATCGAGGCGACCCCGAAAAAGCAACTCAAACAGATCAAAAATCTGTAAAACAGCTCATCAGTCGACTGATGTGTCGACTGATGACGTTAGTCGACTCATATGTTGACCGATAAAGATCAGACAGCATAGACTCAGCTCACCAGTCGACTGACCAGTCGACTGAGAAGCTGAGGAAACAAAATCAGCCCGTCAGTCGACTGGTCAGTCGACTGATGGCTGAAAATCTCAGCCCGTCGGTCGACTGATCAGTCGACCGATTGACTACAGAAATTCTGCACAGGTCGATATATACCCAAATTTCGATCCAAACTCATTCCCATCAATCCCAAGCATGAAGAATACTGATATTAACATATATGTACCAAACTGGAACGAAAATTTCATGTGTGAATACATAAACATGAAGAATACTGATATTAACATATATGTACCAAACTGGAACGAAAATTTCATGTGTGAATACATAAAAAAAACCCTAAACATGTGTATTTATGTTTTAAAGCATTTCAAAACAAAGCTCATGTTAAATCTCTTGTAAAAACGTTTCAGATCTAGATCTCCGATTCAAATAAACGTTGGTGGGTTTTGAATATTCTGAAATCATATATCTTCCACTATATGGTATAAAAATCAATTCTTTGTACAAAAATTACATTTTTGGCTCAATAAAAACTCATTAAACTCAATAAATTCGTGTAAAACAAAAGGGACAGAGTTGGGCGAGATGTTACTCGCCTCTGGGTGATGAACAACTCCTGGATCTGAGAGAGTGGATCCCTTTTGCTGCAATGTGAAGATTTCGCCAAAAATCCTCTAAGTTCTCCCCCAAATCACCAAGAACAACCTAGGGTTTTAGATAGGGGAGAAGGGGGCTAGGGTTTTCTCTGGTCTGAAGGTGAGAGGGGGTGATTTCGGGTGAGAGGTGATATATACAAACAGTTAAACCCGACCCCAACCCGAACCAAATCAAAACAGACCCGAAACCTGAAAAACTGAAAATCAGCGTATCAGTCGACTGATGTGTCGACCGATACAGTCAGTCGACTGATGTGTTGACTGATCTGGAAAAATTTAGTTTTTGTGCATGTTTTGCTTATTTGCAAAACCATCGCACCAAACTCTACACCCATACTCTCATATCATCTCAAATAACTTGTTATCATGTACATCAATGACCTCAAGCTATTTATCATAAAAGAATTATTTATTTACTAATAATTCACATATATTCATATAAAAATTTACGGGGTTCTACAACATATTTCTAATTTTTTGATGATTTCATTATGAATGCATTAGGGTTTGGTGATTTTGATGGATTCTTAGCTAATTCAAGCAAGGAGTGCTTGTCTCATCTCAAAGGTACAATTTTTTTTTATTTTATTGAGAATTTTGTTCTTTTTATTAACTGTATACTTGATTATGCCTTTTTGTTTAATAGCCCATCCATCAAAATAGCTATTAGATACCATTATTGAGATTTTACAATTCTAAGAGATACGCTAATCATTGTTTTTTGTTTTACAATTCTAATTTTATTGAGATTTTACAATTCTAAGAGATACGCTAATCAGTGATTAAAGTAGGAGATAGCTCTTGTCATAGGTTGAAAAAGCTAGAAGTTTGAGAAAAGATTTATTATTGCTATTCAGTTTTCACATACTGATTTCTTATAACTCATATGCATCTCATATAATCTATATTCATGAATTGCTTGCTTGATTTGAAAATGAACATTGAATCAAACAGTTCTCAAATGCAGTATGGCTTGGTGCATATTGCAGCTGGAGATCTATTAAGGGCAGAAGTAGCAGCTGGGACTGAAAATGGGAAGCGGGCCAAGGAATACATGGAGAAGAGCAAGTTGGTTCCTGATGAAATTGTTGTCATGGTATAGGAATATTACTATTTTCCTCAGTACTTTTATGGCTGTTGTTTAACTTAGACGGAGCATTCTTTTAGATGGTTAAGGAGTGACTGATGCAATCAGATGCTCAAGAAAATGGATGGCTTTTGGATGGGTATCCAAGGAGCTTATCTAAGGCAAAAGCCTTAGAGGATCTTGGCATCCGACCTGATCTTTTCATTCTCTTGGATGTAAGCATTTTCTATCACAAAAATGCTTATTTATCAAATTCAACTTATGATTGATACATATACGGACTCTCTTCAGGTCTCTGAAGACATTCTTGTTGAGAGAGTGGTCGGTAGAAGACTTGATCCTGTTACAGGAAGATATACCATTTGTAGTATTCTCCAGCTGAAAATGAAGAAATTGTTGCGAGATTGACCCAGCGCTTTGATGATACGGAGGAGAAGGTTTTTCTATTAACCTGTCAATATACATATACATGGAGCTCTTTATCATAAATTTTTTGATTGTTATTATTTTCATATGTTACCTTTTCTTTCAGATATATAGTCATGGTATTTCTTGGAGATAATAGTAATTTGTGAACCTTTACTCTGGACTTATGTAGGTCAAGTTGCGATTGCAGACTCATCATAATAATGTGGATGATGTGCTTTCTGTATATAAAGATGTCATCTACAAGGTGCATCAAATTGGTAATTTTATAATTATTTCTAACTGAAATACAGTTGGATCAATTTACTTGAAATAAACAGTCACTGGGATCTCAAGTGCTGTGGTTAGTACCTATATGTTTTAGAGGGCTAAATGAGGGAATGAATTTTTATTGTTACTTGTTCCATGTTTTCCTAACAAACTATAAAGAATTAAAAAAAATAAAAATAAAAACACTCGAAAAAAGGAAATTTCTTCCGATAATACCAAGTAGTTCTACCATCTCTTCTAGTTCTAGCAGTGTGTGCCCATTTAAAATATATGAAGATGAGCTTTCCTTCAGTTTATGTTCTTTTTGTTTAATAGTCTCATGTATACTATTAGATACCTCTTGTTGGGAATTTAACGCTGAAATCCCTAATGCAGCAGAAACGCAGAATAGAGAAAAGTACACCAAGTTTTAACGAGGTTCGGCAATTGCCTACGTCCTCGGGAGCCACACAATAAATTTCTTATTAATCTAACAAAAAATTACAATTCAGAGCGAATCTCAAACTTGAGATTCCTCAAATAAATGCAATCTTTCACTGTAGCTACAGTGAAGATTCCTCTCTCTTTAAATACCCCTCTTTACTTCTTTCTCCCCTCTTTAATTTCTTCCTTAATGATTTCACTTTCGAAATCACGAGAGAGAGAGAGCGCTGGAGAAAAAATCGCGAGAAAGGGGGAGGAGTTCTACCGCCTCTGATTTTGCACGAGAAGATGAGGAGAAGAAGCTGCTATATCTCGGGCTTGGGATTTCCCCTTTGCTCACGACAGCCTGTCGTGAGCTGTTCTCGAGCTCGCCTGCACGTCGCGTGGACTTCACATGCTTAAAATCCGGCTGCCTCGAGCTCGCCTTGAACGATCTCGCCAGACCAAAAGTCGCCCGCGCTCAAGACTCGCCTGCAGCTTCGCCTGCTCAAAGTTCTGCCTGCAGCTGTTCGTCGAACTCACCAACAGGTTTCGTCCGCCTCCCAACTTCGCCTGCGTCGACTTCATTGCCAGGGCGCCTGCGGAGGTTTGAACTCCACACTCGACTCAACAATCTCCCACTTGGAGATAAAACCGTCGTCAGCAGGCTATCTCATCAAGCTCCTTCTCCTGTGTGGCTCCGCCCTCATCATCTATGCATGAAGGCCAACTGAAGTTGCGTACAACTCTAGTTTCTGAACGGTCACCATCTTTGTTAACATATCTGCTGGATTCTTACTTCCCGGAATCTTCTCCAGTTTCAACACGTCATCTTCCAACAAGGATCTGATGAAGTGGTACCGAAGCCCAATATGCTTCGTTCTAGAATGAAATGCGGAATTCTTCGCCAAGTGAATCGCACTCTGGCTATCGCTATGCAAGACATTCCTCTCCTGTTTGAATCCCAGCTCAGTTAACAAACCCTGAAGCTATATCATCTCTTTATTGGCTTCAGTCACCGCAACATACTCAGCTTCTGTAGTTGACAGAGTGATAATCTTCTGTATCTGTGACATCCAACTAATAGCTATAGTTCCGACGGTGAATACATAGCCGGTGGTGCTTCTTCGGTGATCGACTTCACCTCCAAAGTCTGCATCTACGTACACTTGCACTTCCACCTCTCCCTTACCAAATTGCAAACACTTCTGTGTGGTGCCTCATAGATATCTCAGAATCTACTTGACCGCTTCCCAATGAGCTTTTCCTGGATTCGACATAAACCGGCTGACCACTCCCACTGCATGGCCAATGTCTGGTCTCGTACAGACCATTGCGTACATCAAACTTCCGATAGCTGAGGCGTAAGGAACCTTAGCCATACTCTCTTTCTCTTCTTCTGACTGAGGAGACTGATCCTTCGATAGACGAAAATGGCTGGCCAATGGTGTGCTCACTGGCTTGGCGTCGCCCATGTTAGATCTCTGCAAAACACGGTTGATGTACTCCGTCTGAGACAACTACAAGAACCCTTTCTTCTTGTCTCTCGTGATTTGCATTCCAAGGATCTTCTTCGCTGGACCCAAGTCCTTCATGTCAAACTCCTTTGACAGCTGCTGCTTCAAACCTCTGATATCCTCCATATCTGCACCTGTAACCAACATATCATCAACATACAGCAGTAGGATGATATAACTGGACTGATATCTTTTGAAGTAGCAACAGTGATCGGCGTTGCACTTCTGGAAACCTTCCTTGTGTATGAAGCCGTCAAACTTCTTGTACCACTGCATTGGGGCTTGTTTCAGGCCATACAAGCTCTTCTTGAGTCTGCACACTAGGTTTTTCTTCTTTTCTTCTGAGAAACCTTCTAGCTGGTGCATGTATATCTCCTCTTCTAGATCTCCGTGAAGAAACGTCGTTTTCACGTCCAAATGCTCGAGATGAAGATCTTCAATTGCTACAATACTCATCACTGTCCTGATAGTATTTAGCTTCACCACGGGAGTGAAAATATCAGTGTAGTCAATTCCTTCCTTCTGCTGGAATCCTTTGACAACTAGCCGGGCTTTATATCTCTGGAACCATCCTGCTCCTCTTTCACCCGGTACACCCATTTGTTGTGGAGTGCCTTCTTACCCGTGGGCAACTCAGCTAGTTCCCACGTCTGGTTTGAGATGAGAGACCTCATCTCATCTTTCATGGCAAGCTCCCACTTGCTCGCATCTCTACCCTGACAAGCTTCATCATAGCTTTCAGGCTCCCCTCCATCTGTCAACAACAGATAGTTCATGTATCTCCTGTTGGGCACAGGAGGCTGTGAAGATCTCCTCAAAATCGGAGCTGGTGCGTCAGGCTCTTGCGCACCATCTTGTCTAACAGGCTCTTCTAGCTGAGGACCTTCTGCATTGGGTTCTTCTGAGAGGTTACTCGGGACATCATTTGCATCTATAAATATTGACTCGCTCTCTGAGTCATCTGTCTTGTGCATGTCCTTGTACATCACCTTCTCGTTGAATATCACATCTCTGCTCCGGATCACTTTCTTGTTTTCGTTATCCCAAATGCAGTAGCCGAACTCATCTTCACCATAGCCGATGAAAGTGCATTTCTTTGACTTGGGATCAAGCTTATTCCTGCCTTGATCACTAATATGCACGTAAGCTATACAACCGAAAACTTTAAGATGTGAGAGTTTTACCTCCTTTCCGCACCATACCTCCTCTGGTATTCTGTGCTCCAATGGAATCGATGGACCTGGTTGATCAAGTAAGCTGCTGTGTTGACCGCTTCTACCCAGAACTGCTTCGGTAGGCCTGACTGTACCCGAATGCTTCTGGCTCTCTCTGTCAACGTTCGGTTCATCCGCTCAGCTACACCATTTTGCTGAGGCGTGCCAGGCACGGTTCTCTCCATTCTGATCCCGTGCTCATAGCAAAACTTTTTGAATCCGGTGTCTTCATACTCACCGCCATTGTCGGTCCTGAGCTTCTTTATTCTCAGACCGGTCTCATTCTTGACCATAGGTTTCCATCTCCTGAAAGCTTCAAATACTTCTGACTTATGCTTCAGAAAGTAGACCCAAACTTTCCGAGAGTGATCATCGATAAAAGTCACGAAGTAGTGTTTCCCACAAATGGACGCGGTGGTGGTTGGTCCCCAAACATCTGAGTGAACGAGCTCTAGCTTCTCTTTCCTGGGGGTTCTGCCACTTGTCTGAAAGCTAACTCTCTTCTGCTTTCCAAGTATGCATTCTTCACACATATCCATCTCCACTGACTGCAGTCCTGGGAGTTTTCCCTTTGTGTGCATGATTTTCATCCCCTTCTCACTCATATGACCGAGTCTCTGGTGCCACAGCTTTGAAGTCTCATTGCCTGCTACAACTAAGATCAAACAACGTGCACCTGCTGTCATATACAGGGTACCAGTCTTCTTGCCTCGAGCAATCGTCATTGCGCCTTTTGAAATCTTCCAATCATCTCCATGGAAGGTCGTAGTGTATCCTTCGCCAGCCAACTGGCCTACGGATATTAAGTTCTTTCTCAGGTCGAGAATATGCCTGATATCCTTCAGCTCCCATACTGACCCATTCAACTTAATTTTTACCACACCTTTGCCCACAATAGCACACGGTTGATCATCACTAAGGTATACGTATCCAAGATTTTCGGGGGTATACTTCTCAAAAATTCTTTCTGAGAAGTAGCATGGAACGACGCTCCTGAATCTAACACCCAAGATTCCTCCTTGCTCTCCAAAGAGCATATCAATGCGTCGTCTCCTCCTAAAGTGGAAGTGACATTCACTTCTGCCTTCGCCTCCTTCTCATTCTGTGCATTCTTGCACTGATTCTTGTAATGCCCGGTCTTTCCACAATTCCAACACTCGATAGCCTTCGAGCTGTTGCTTGGATTCATTGACTTGGACCTCCTGTCCTTTGATCTACCTCTGTAGTTTGATATGCCTCGTCCGTTCCCTCTGGTTGAGTTTCTACCTCTTGACTCTGTATGTAATACTGAAGAGGTTGTAGCTTCACCCGACTCTCTCCGTCGGATCTCCTCACTGAGATCCAGATCACGAACATCGTCGAACTTCAACTTGGTGCTTCCCGACGAGCTACTCACTGCCGTGACTGTAGCGTTCCAACTCTCTAGGAGGGAAGACAATAATATCAACGCCCGAACTTCTTCATCAAACTCAATTTCAACTGAACTCAATTGGGTTGTGACTGTGTTGAGTTCATTAAGGTGTTGTACTACTGACGCGCCTTCCGCCATTCTCAGATTGAATAACAGCCGCATCAAATGAACTTTGTTCGCGGCTGATGGCTTCTCATACATATTTGAGAGTGCTGCCATAAGACCCGCCGTGGTCTTCTCCTTCGCTATGTTGAACACAACATTGCGAGTCAACGTCAATCTGATAACTCCGAGGGCTTGTCTATCTAGAAGGTTCCACTCATCTGCCTTTATAGAATCTGGTTTCTTCCCTGATAGTGGTTGATACAGATTTTTCTGATACAGATAATCCTCTATCTGCATTTTTCAGAATCCGAAATCTGTTCCATCAAACTTCTCAAGTCTTATTTTTCCTTCATCTGCGGCCATGGCTCCCACTTGAATCTGACTTCCTCTAGATCGTTTCACGCTTTGATACCAGTTGTTGGAAATTTAATGCTGAAATCCCTAATGCAGCAGAAACGCAGAATAGAGAAAAGTACACCAAGTTTTAACAAGGTTCGGCAACTGCCTACGTCCTCGGGAGCCACACAATAAATTTCTTATTAATCTAACAAGAAATTACAATTCAGAGCGAATCTCAAACTTGAGATTCCTCAAATAAATGCAATCTTTCACTATAGCTACAGTGAAGATTCCTCTCTCTTTAAATACCCCTCTTTACTTCTTTCTCTCCTCTTTAATTTCTTCCTTAATGATTTCACTTTCGAAATCACGAGAGAGAGAGAGAGAGCGCTGGAGAAAAAATCGCGAGAAAGGGGGAGGAGTTTCGCCACCTCTGATTTTGCACGAGAAGATGAGGAGAAGAAGCTGCTATATCTCGGGCTTGGGATTTCCCCTTTTATAGGGAAACCCTAGCTAGATCACGACAGCCTGTCGTGAGCTGTCCTCGAGCTCGCCTGCACGTCGCGTGGACTTCACATGCTCAAAATCTGGCTGCCTCGAGCTCGCCTTGAACGATCTCGCCAGACCAAAAGTCGCCCGTGCTCAAGACTCGCCTGCAGCTTCGCCTGCTCAAAGTTCCGCCTGCAGCTGTTCGTCAAACTCGCCAACAGGTTTCGTCCGCCTCCCAACTTCGCCTGCGTCGACTTCATCGCCAGGGCGCCTGCGGAGGTTTGAACTCCACACTCGGCTCAACACCTCTATCTTCCTTTGTTTACTCTCTTCATACGAAATGTCTTCCTTATCATTATAGTATTCTTCAATCAGCTATTCTTCTTCTTCCTCAACCGATAGTTGAACTAAAATAGTAATTGTTTGCCTGTTGGACAATGGTCACTCATTTGACATAGGTTTTTTTCCCCTCTATTTCATCTTTACTTGACAAAATTTCAATAATTGGATCAGGGTTAGCATAATATTTGTTATCCTAATTTATGGTATGGTATTGCAATGCAGGACCCTTCTCTTTTTCCATGTCTATCCTAATGTTGCTGACATAATGTTGATATTGATTGCATATTCCGTTAGTCAAAAAATTGTCATGCTGAGTAGCAGTCTATTCATTGTGATGATCATGCTTTTTTTATGACTACATGCTTTTTTTTATATAGGATAGAGATGCTTATTACTTTAGTTTTAATTTGAAAGTGAATATAAAGTTTAAGAGGCTTTGTTCTTTTATGAGCATGATTTTGGTTTATGAGTTTAATTTAACTCTCTACTATTGCTTATATTATGTATTGTGTAAGAAGAAGCTCTGCGTAACTGTTAAAATTATACTTTCATCTGCCATTTCTGAATTTGAATTAGATGTCCTCTATGGTGCATTCAATATTTCAATTCTCTTGTGCCTTTGTATGAGAGTGAATAACATCCATTTGCGTTATTGAATGCAAATACTAAATAATACTTTTGTGATTTGCCTTTTTAGTAGATATTATTTCTATTTTAGAGCGTATTTTGTTTCATGAACTAAATGATGCTAAATTTTTTAATGTAGGATCCAATAAGTTCTACGAGACATGAGTTGGAAGCATAGGAGAAAAAGGAGGAGAAGACTTTGAAAGATAAATAGACGATTCTTGTTATGGTTTCTTTTAGTAGTTTATGTTGTGCTAATTTAGCTTGTTGTAGAAAATCATGGTTATCTACCACCTATAGTACGTTGTGTTTTAAATGAAGACTTATTGTGTAGCCTAGAGCTTCTTATGTGGATTGTTTTGCTATACTCTTTTGTGTTGTCAAGTCTTTTATCATGGCTAATTTTTAAAGTAGTACTCTTGTTATTTTGGAGATTGAAGGTCAAAGTGGTAGTGGATAAAACCATAAGAAAATGCTATTATAATGAATATTTTGGACATTATTACTATTATTTGTATTTCCTCGTATCGAGTCATGAAGGATGAGATGTTTGCACGGGTATTTATAATTGCTATCGAGGTGATTAATTTTGGTTTTGAATCACTTCTCAAAGTTTTATTTGTGCATGACATGTCTTTCTTCTTTTTAAAACCAAGTTCATGTATAATAAAGTGTATCCAAACACTATATTTCAAATCTTTGATTTTAAATCCTTGCATTTTGTAAAGACAGTATAATAAAGTGTATCCAAACACTATATTTCAAATCTTTGATTTTAAATCCTTGCATTTTGTAAAGACATCCAAACAAAAGATTCTATCAAATCATATTTCAAATCTTTGATTTTAAATCCTTGCATTTTGTAAAGACATCCAAACAAAAGATTCTATCAAATCCTAGATTTAAAATCCTTTGATTTTAAATTAACATTTTAAATCCAAATCTTAGTTCACAAACGCAGCCCAAATTCTATTCTCATTCCAAACCAATCTAAGGATTAAGAATTGAAGGGTTTCTATAAAGTTGGATTCCATCTTTTCATGTTATGAAACAAACATAAAAAGAAAAAAGAATTTCATGAATCTATAAAATCTTCTTAAAATTTTTTATGGAATAGGTAGGAATCCATAAACAAAACCGGATTCCTAATCTATTCTTGCCCCCCTAAACATATGTTTTATGTCAAACAATATTGGTAGGTCTACCAGGTCAATCTTGAAAATTTATACAACTACAGACTCAATATTGTTCACCACTAACCTCCGTGCCTGCAAAGCACGTGACTGCAAGCGACATGTCCGCAAATTCCGCCACTCTCCTAACAAACACAACTGCATCCAATCCTCATCAATAGCAAAAAGACCCATCGTCTTAGTCGGTGAGTCAACAGAATACAAGATCGACGCTCCACCGACACATGAAAAGAACCCAAAAAATAAATAAATTTTCCTTTGTTTCACTACATTTTCTTTTGTTGTAATCTAGGTCAATTACAATACAAAAGAACCCGAAACAGAATGGTGACTCTGCTAGGGACTTCCTTCTCCTCTAACGAGAAGATTGTATCACACGCCGACACCAAGACCCTCGGGTCTTTTGCTGAAACGCTGGTCATTAAATTTGATTAAGCGATGTTCGAGGAATCAATTTCCAAGAACAAAATCTCTGCAATGACAATTGTACATAGTTGTCACAAAATTCACCGCAGTGCGAATCTCGGGTCTAAAATAACACCCGCGTGTGGAAAGCCTGCCTTCGCTGAAGATTGTTCGAGCTTTGTTGGAAGCCAAACGAACTTCACCAAGGACGAAGAAATTTCGACTCTCACTTTGAGTGAAGATCAAGATGTTATCACATCTGATCTCGGGCTTCAGTCTTCGACTCCTCTAGGAGCTTGATTCAAAGTGTCTCACTATGCTTCTCCGACAGAAGCAAAGAACGGGGGTTATTCCTCATCCAAATTTCCTCAAAGGAATAACATCATCGTCTGTGATCCCGATGGACAAACTTCTGTCCAACGTTGCCATAAGCGACATTCGCATTCCAAGGCCAAAACCAGCGATGTTGACACTAATGCTGACTTGAGAGAATTCATAACTCTGAAGAGAGCTTGCCAATGTCAGCGTTGCAAGACCCTCAGAGAAATGATCTCGACGGTTCAAAAGAGTTTCCAACACAAAGAAACAGTCTTCAACCGTCTTAGTCATTTTCTTAAGCTTTCAGAAGTTCAGACTAAATGATGACAACGCACTTGTAAGAGCAAAATGCAATTGTTCACTGTCAACACGACAAGTGTGGCTTCTAGAGACGATGAGGAAAGTTCAGATAGCCCGTTTGATCTAGTATACTCTCTTGGAATTTGATCCATTCTACCAGAAGCCGATGGAGTATATCATAACACCAGGCTAAGGTGAAGAGCGACTATTCCTTTTGACTACTCCTCCATCCTAATGCGAACATCGCAGTCATCATCCCAGATGAATCAACCCACTTCCAGTGGAGCCAACTCCGCCATGGCATCGAATCCAACCCTTAGTTCAAGCCAAGAATGACAATGGGTGATAGACATTGTAAACCCACATTCTACAGACGAACAAGTTGAATGACTAGAAGAGATGGTTAAGTAACTTTTATTAGTCTCTCGCCCTAATGCAAGTTCTTCGAAAGGAAAAAAGGCCACTTGGCGAGAATACTCTTAAAGACGATCAAGAACAACAAGATAATGCGGACTCTGAACATGCAAGATCAGAGGCTATGCTACCTTGTAAACTAAACAAGGAGGCCAAAGTCCTGGAAGACATTCAGAAGTAGCTCAACGTTCTTTCTCAATGAACAGAGCTCAAGAAGGTTGGAATCACCCGACCTTATCATGTCGAATGGAACATGGTTCCCTATCCGATGAAGTTCAACCCACCAATGCTTCACGTGTTTGATGGCAAATGGTCCCCGAACAAACATATCTACTATTTCCACCAGCAAACTAGAAATATAGTGGGTAACAATGCTATTAAGGCATGTTTTTTTCATTGGCACCCTTCAGGGGTAGCCTTTGATTGGTTCCAAAATTTGCCTGAGGGCTCAATTAGGTCCTGAGCGGATTTGGAATCAAAGCTCCTCTCTCAATTCCATAAGAAACAGTTTGATGCCACCATGGCCAAACTCCTTTCTGAGAAACAAAATGGGAATGAGACGGTCAGTGAATACATAGAAAGATAACGCAATTTGACATTGCGATGTCGAGACATGCCATTACCAATGCTGCTTCAAACTTGTCGACACAACTTCCTAGCACGAATTGAAGTCCACATGGACGCTATCACTGCTCACACCTGGAAGATTTGACGGAGCAAGCTGGGATAGCTGTGAAGTCGTCGGAGTGTTTCAAAAAATTTGAACTTCTCACCAACTTCAAGGGTAGCAAAGGTAAATAAGGGCAGACGTCACAGCTAAAATCCAAAGAAACTTTCACTGTTGGAGTCCAAAGTGCTAATAACATCTAACAAAAGAGCCGAGGAAGAATTTTTAGCACAATTATTCGTTCAAGGATGAACATATAGTTGTCGTCTTCCACGTCCTCAATAAGGAAAATCGTCTAAAGCTTCTAGAAGCTCGACGCCCAAAAGAAGTCGAAAAGACCAATGATCCCAACTACTGTCTCTATCACAGAATGTTGGGACACGAGACTAAGAATTACTACATCCTCAAGGATAAGATCCAAACGTTCGTCGAATCAGGAATCCTCAATCTTAAACACGAGCAAAAGAAAGTCACCGCTAACATGGTGACCCTCTAATTTGGTTCTATGCCAAAGTTTAATATCAAAATGGTGTCATCCCGACCTTCGTCAAGATGAAGATTGGACTCTTCAGAAACCTAAAAGCAAGCAAAAGATGAAGGCCTGTAACCTCATCTCTGTGATCATTGAAGAAGAGTCAATGCATGTCACTTCACTCACCGACTCAGATAGAGAAAAAATAGCCATGACATGGACAAGATTTGGCAAAGATTAACTGAGGACTTATAATCAACTGGGAACATACAAACAACCCGAACCAGTCAAGCAAAAGGAGACATGGTTCGACAAAGCCTTACAGCGTCCTCTAAGTGACCCTAAGGCCCAGTTCAAATAAGATATCATGGCATAATTGGCCAATATTCCAGCCTGTATCACCTTATTCAAACTGCTACGTTTGTCTAAGGATACAAGAGAGGCTTAGGAAGTCGTCAGATGCTCTAATGCCCTTCGGTGGAGTGCTACGTTGACGACCTTAAGAATAATTGTCCTTCGGTTTGAAGTATACTGTTATATAGTAATGCCCTTCGGTTTGAAGAATGCTGGAGCTACTTACCAACGCGCCATCAACATGATTTTTTTTAAACATCTACGTAAATCAGTGGAGTGCTACGTTGACGACCTCACGATAAAATTTTGTCACAAATAAGACCATGTTGGTGATCTAAGAATGGTGTTTAAAGTCATGCAAAAATACTAACTCAAGATGAATCCAACCAAATCCTTCCTGGGAGGTATCATCAGGTAAATTTCTTGGGTTTATCAAAACATCCACGGGAATACACATCGATCCCGAAAAAGTGAAGGTCATCCAAGAGATGCCACCTCTGAAGAACCTCAAGGAGCTCAGAGGTTTACAAGGATGACTAGCCTACATCCGAAGGTTTATCGCTAATTTGTCTGAGAAATGTCAACCATTCCAAAGACTCGTGAAGAAAGTGTATGTATAGGAAATTGTGAGAAAATTGAGGATGAAGTTGGTATTAATCTTCTTAACTGATTTAGGAAAAGAATAAATACAATATCTCACTGTAATTTCCCTCTAACAACTTAGAAAAAGAAATTATAATCTTCTCGATCGGTTTTCCTATTTACAAAAGAGGGAAGGATGAAACCCTCCCTTTATTTAAAGTCGAGTTCTTCTTTGTGGCGATGAGAGCTTGAATCTTGATTCCTGTTGACAATTCGAACACTTCAACTTCATGGGGGGTTAGTCTTATCTTCTTGACTTGATGTCTTGAGAGAACTTGCAATGCAAGTTTGGAACTCTTCACAAGTTTGGGGGACCCGCTGGGCAAGTTGTAAACTCGAGGCGAGTTTGAAGGGAACTTGTTGAACAAGTTAGGAACTCTAGCCGAGTTTGAACTCCAAATAAGAGTTGATTTTAGAGAGAAGATGAACCTCCAAGATTACTAACCGAATTAGGTTTAAAGACCAAGCCAAGAACTCTAGGAAGATTCTCCAAGAAGACCTTCTCCTTCTCTCTCTCTTCTCTTGTTTGTTGCCTCCTCTCTCTTGCCTCTCTTTCCTCTTTTCTTTTTGGCCCCCCTTTCCTGCTAGAGATCCATCCATATATATAGGACAATCAGGGGGTAAGGCACCCCTTAACTGACCCTTAACTATGCCCATACCTTGACAGGATAGTTTTGAAAATTGTTCCTGAGTCAAAACATAGGGGTCGTGTTCTAGAGAAAAGGACACGAGGTGAACCCAGCGTTTGGGAACTGGAACGCGGGGTGAACTCCGCGTTTGGGATCTAGAATGTGGACTGGAACTTGCGGCGAGCCCTGTGTTTAGGATCTGGAATGTGGGGCGAGCCCTGCGTTTGGAATCTGGAACGTGGGGTGAACCTTGCATTTAGGATCTGGAAGCGCAAGGTGACCCTTGCGTTTGAGTTCGGCAATGCGGGGTGAACCCTGCATTTTGCCTTGGAAGCACAGGGTGACCTCTGCATTTGAACTTAGCAACATAGGGTAACCCCTGTGTTTTGAGCTTCTGGGACGCGGAAGAGGGCTTTTGTGTTTGGGTTTGTAGAGATCGTCAATTGTAATATCTTTTCTTCGACTTTCGTGTAGATTGTTATCTTATAATCTTTACAGTTGGTCCTTGTGGAATGTGAGAGTCGTCAATTTGTAACCCTCGTACGTTACTGTGAAAGTCTTCACATTGTAACTTTCATCGACTATTGCAGAGGTCGTCAGATTGTAACTTCCGCTTGTTGATGTGAAGGACGTCAGATTGTATCTTTCATATCTTTTAACATCTATTGTTTTGTGGGGATCAGCTATCTACAGTAATTTTTAGACAGCTTACAGAACCCCCTCCAAAGTTTTTAAAAGTTCGCGGTTGACTGGAACGAATTTTCAAAATACTTTGGATCTCAAGTTTGGTCTTGGAGTTGTTAGTTCCTTGGCATAAAGGAGCTATTCACTATGTCCGCTTTGAATGCATCGCCTTGCCAGACCCGTGTGAGGGTGGGAGTTTTCCTCTTGGAATATAGGTTTGACCTTGGGACTTTTTATTAATCGCCCTGTGGGGAAAAGTGATAAGTCGATTATCAGAGGTGTATTGTTAACATGACAGGATCTTTGTTGTGATTTGAACAACTTTGTGGACCTATCATCCTATTAGAGAGGATTGATAAGTTGATTGTAAAAGGTGTAGTGTTAACATGACAAGAATTTTTTTGTGATTTGAACAACTTTGTGGACCTATCATCCTATTGGAGAGGATTGATAAGTTGACTGTCAGAGGTATAGTGTTAATATGACAGGAATTTTGTTATGATTTGAACAACTTTATGGACCTATCCTATTAGAGAGGATTGATAAGTTAACTGTCAGAGGTGTAGTGTTAACATGATAGGAATTTTATTATGATTTGAACAACTTTGTGGACCTATTATCTTATTAGAGAGGATTGATAAGTTGACTGTGAGAGGTGTAGTGTTAACATGATAGGAATTTTGTCATATTAAGAATGAAACAAACTGAAGTTATACTCCATGGGAATGATGATAATCAGAAGTGTAATATTAACTTGACGATGTGAAAGATTCATTACTCTTAATCCAGTGGATTCCAAGCAACCAACCCCCAGTCTAAGTGAGTTCAGTTTTCCTTTTTAGACTCAGTTAGGGGAGGAAAAGGGATCCCATGATTCTCTATGGGTAATATTTTTTGAGAAATTTCCAGTTGATTGGCATCATGAGCCTATCACATTTTTGATTGATGAGATGGTAGGCTCCATTCGAGTAGATTGACTTTACCACGAAAGGTCCTTCCCATTTGGGATTGAACTTCCCTTTCATCTTGTGCGTCATGACCATGGGTCATCTGACTACTAAGAGAAGATCGCTTTTCCTAAAGATCCTTTCATTGACCTTTCTGTTGCAGGCTTTGGAGATCCGAGCTTAATATAACTCGATCTGTTATTGAGCATGAAGTCGCTTATCATCCAACGCTTCCAGTTCTTGAAGGCGTAGTCGATGATGGTCCTCATCTGTTATCCCGGTTGCAAGGACAACTCTCTGGGATGAGATCTAAATTTCTAATGGTAGTACAGCCTCGCAGCCATACACCAAAGAGAAGGGAGTAGCTTTTGTCAGGGTCCTCATCGTTGTGCAGTAGGCCCATAGACATTCGCTGAGTCGTTCGTCCCAGTCGCGTCGGCTTCTGGAGACAAACTTCTTAAGAAGCTTCACGATTGTCTTGTTAAAAAATTCCGCAAGACCATTAGCTGGCAGGTAATATGTTGTTGACGTAACGTTTTGGATTCTAAGCTTATTGCAGAATCTCTAAAAACTGTAGCTAACAAATTGGGTTCCATTGTTATGAACTGTTCGTCTTGGTATGCCAAAGAGGTAGACGACTTGTTGTTTGATGAACTTGACCACTTTTGAAGCCTTGACTTCTTTCAAAGGAACTACTTCTGTCCATTTGGAGAAGTAATCAATTATTGCTAAGATAAACAGATGCCCTTTGGATGTTGGAGGGAAAATGGATCCAACAATATCCATTCCCCACATCTCGAATGGCTAAGACGGAGATGTCAGATGTAGATTTCCTGGTACTTGATGAATAAAATCACCGTGGACCTAGCACGCGTGATATCTTTTAGCATAATTGATGGCGTCGGCGATCATTTTAGACCAGTAATAGTCGAGCCTGCCTAGTCGATCTCCTAGTTTGTCTTCGGATTGATGAGCTCCACACATTCCGTCATGAGCTTCTCTGAGAGCTTCTTATGCCTCTTTCCTAGAAAGGCAGTGAAGCAAAATTTCATCATGCAATTTTTGATACAAAGTCTGAGATACTGCATTGTAATAGAACCAAAGGGCCTTCCGTTTAATAGCGACCGCTTCTTTAGAGTCATCGGGTAGTATGCCATGTAAGACATAGTCGATGAATAGGAATCACCAATCTCTTGGTTCAAGACCTATGGAAGCTTCGCAAACAATCTCTGTTGTTGCCTCTTCTGAGCACTTTCCTAGAGGGAACTTGGGGTGATACAAATCACGGCCTGCCATGCGTATCTTTGTTTCTGCCTTCAGTGGCAAGACTAGGGAAGTTGCCAACAAAGCTAAGGCGTCTGCATAGGCGTTACAGACTCGTGGAACATGTCCGATAAAGAAGCCCTCAAAATTTTAAGCTAACTTTAGCGTCACAAAGTGGTATGGGACCAAATCCTCGTTACGCACTTTGTATTCTCCTCAAACTTGATTTACGATGAGTTGAGAATCACTGTAGGCTTTAACGTATTGGATGTTGAGTTCCTCGACCAGCTGCATTCCTAGTAGCAAAGCATTGTACTCCGCTACATTGTTGGTGCATGGCTCGACTAAGGAAAATCCTCTTGGGATCACCTGACCAGTTGGGAATACAAGCACAACCCCCACACCGGCTGTGATTCCTCCATCAGGACTTGCTCTAGATGCACCGTCGAAGAACAATTTCCATCCTTGCATGACTCCTTGAGTTATGTAAGCCTCTACAACTTTGTCTAGTAAGTCTTCATATAATCTGAAAGAATTAGGCACCTGATGGTTAGCTAAGAAATCTGCAAAGGCTTGGCCTTTTAACATCCTTCTGAGGCATGAACTGCATTGAATACTACGACAGAAGTATCACCCATTTTGCAAGATGACAATTTGACGAATAAGGTTTCGTCATGATAACTCTCAGAGGGTTCACTTTGGAGATAAAGTGAATAGTCTGTCTAACTAAGTAATGATGTATTTTCTGAATGGCAAAAACTAAGGCAAGACATTCTTTTTCCACCGGATTGTACCGGTGTTTAGCTCCAATCATGGTTCTGCTGAGGTAGTAGATTACCTACTCATGGCCCTCATCATTGTTCTGAGCTAGTAAAACTCCCAGAGAATGTTCCATGGCCCTCACATATAACGGGAATGGTGTTCCTGTTACCGAGGCCACTAGAATGGGCGGCTGAGTGAGATATTACTTGATTTCCTCAAACGCCTTTTGGCAGACTCCATCCCAAACAAAGGAGACTCCTTTCTTCATTAATTTAGTGAAGGGTTGGCAGTGTCCTGAAAGGTTTGATATGAATCTCCGGATGTAAGGCAATTTTCCCTGTAGGCCTCTGAGTTCCTTGATATTCTTCAGACTGCATTTCTTGGATAGCCTGAACATTTTCTGGATCGAGGGAAATCCCTTTTGAGGTAACTATGAATCCAAGGAATTTATCGCTGGCCACCTCTAGGAAAGATTTAGTGGGGTTCATCTTCAGTTGATGTACTCGCATGATGTCGAATATCATCTTCAAGTCTGAGAGATGGTCACTTTCTTTGGCTTTTCACTGTGATGTCATCTACGTAGCACTCTACCCTCTTGCGTAGATGTTCATGGAAGATTGTGCTCATAGCATGTTGATAGGTTGCACCAGCATTCTTCAGTCCAGAAGGCATTACTATATAATAGTACACCCCCAGTGGTGTTCTGAAAGCTGTGTGTTTTTCGTCTTCAGGGTGTATTTTGATCTGATTATACCCTGAGAATCCATCCATAAAAGACATCCTATCATACCCACAAGTGTTTTCAACCATGATATCCGTGATGGGAAGAGGGAACTCATCTTTAAGACATCCCATTTTTCTTGGTTACGGGAACAATATTAGCAACCCAGTCAGGGTGTTTCTCCTCCCTGACGAAGCCTGAATTAATAAGCTTTTTGACTTTCGATTCAATTGCTTCTATGATCTCTAGATGAAAATGACGTTGTTGTTGTTGTTTAACGGGTTTCGTAGCCGGATCAATGTTGAGACAATGCATGGCTACTTTTAGGTCAAGACCAGGCATGTCTTCATAGTTCCAGGCGAAGACATATATATATTCTGGGATAAGAGATACAAGGCCCTTTTTCTCGGATGGTGATAAGCTTTCACTTATGTAAATGGGCTTGGGATCAGTTTCATCTCCAATGTTTATCTGGATCACCTTATCTTCCGTGGGTGGCTCGCGTTGCTCGAAACACATATCCCATAAAATGTTAAGGCGTTTGATCCAAGGATCGCCAATCAATTTAATCAACTCTTCATCATCTTCTTCGTTATCATCTGGATGACTAGACAAGGTCATGTTCACAGACAATCCTTTAAAAATTGCACCAATGCTAACCTCGGAGTCCCATGATGATGTTCCGGATAAGAGATCTTGATATAGACATTGATTTTCTGAAGAGGGGACATTGAAATGTAGCCTAATCCTCTCCTAGTTTTATGATAATAATCAGGGGGTTTTCCTTCTGGAGTGAAAGACCGAATTGGTGCTCGTCATCCTTTCTCGAAATTTAAACCTTTCGGGTTATTAAAGTCATAACTCATCTTCTTCATCATACAGAGGGACTTGGACACATAATGATGGAATTGTGGGATTTCGAGGTCTTCCTCTGAACTCCCATGATCAGGAGGCCCAAGGTTGACTTTCCTAAAATAGATTGGCCTTTTGCCTCTCTTCTTGGTTGGGACTATGAAGAAGGCTCTCTGGGCATCTTTCATCTCTTCAAATGTAGTGAAAGATGAATTGAGTGACAAGCTAAGTGATGCTTCGGTATACAATGCATGCCATAGATCTGTTCTTGTGCCTGCATCAGAGGATACATCAGACAAGTAAGCCAAGTTGAAATTTTCATTAATGTACCACTCGCCCTCACTAGATACATCATTGTTGTTGAGCTCATTCTGGCTCATTACATTCAAATCTAATTCCTACAGACATTCTTCCTCAGGTTTAGGCTCAAGTTCGTCGTCTGCTTCATTGTCGATATCGGAATCTTCTTTTAGCTACTCTAGTTCTTGGGAGTCCAGGTAGAAAATTGAATGATGTGGTAGTTTTCCACACCCTTGAATGGTTGTCCCTGGGCTATCAGGGTTCTGACTTCTCCCTTATCATTGACATACTTCATCACTTGATGGAGGGTAGATGGGACAATTTGATTTGCATGAATCTAAGGCCTTCCCAACAATAGATCGTAGGACGTGTCTGCATCTATGATATAGCAGGTCACTTCCGATCTGAGGTCCCCGATTTAGCATTGGAGTTTGATCTTGCCCATGGGTCACGTACTGTTAGCGTTGAAGCCGAAGATAGTGGTCTGTGTTGAGTTTAGCCGGTGCAGAGGAATCCCCAAGAACTGCATAACTTTGTATAGCATAATACTAAGGGCGAATCCCAGGTCAACTTGGACATGATTGATCTCCGAAGACCTGATATACACTATGTAGTATAAGGGTTGTTCATGCTTGTGTTTGATTTGCATATCTTCCTAGGTGAACGATATGCAAGGCAAACTCCTTATAGCTTGTAAGCATTGTGTGCAAGAAGATCTTTCAGTAGCTTTTGGGATGACATGCACTTGAGCAATAAAGCTCTCTGTATCCATTAAAGCTTCAATCAGAGCCCTTCTCATGGACTTGGACAGCCTCAAAAGCTCATAAAAAGTGATTCTGGCAGGGATATTAGCCAGTTGCGCCATGACGTTAAAGCGGAAGGGAGCGCTTGACCCTCCTACCTCTGGTTGGAGGAGGTTCTTGTTATAACGAACTTTTTTTGGCTTCCCTTTATCGATTGGATTTTTAGGGAGGGAACCTCCAGCCTCCTCAGCCGACTTTTCTGCTTCTTCGCTAGTTTGATCATACCTCTTCAGGTATGTCTTTCCTGACCTGGTGCCTGCTCCCGGGTTTGCTCCTTGCTCGGCCGCCAGGGCAATTTTCTCTTCCTCTGAGTCAGTGAGAGGGGTCAGATGTGCATCATCCTCATTCAGAGAGGGGCTAATCATATTAGAAGCTTTAGCCTTGTTTCTCTTCTTCTTACCTGATACCCCGGTCCACTGCCGGTCATCAAGCAAATAGGATGGACCCACATTATCTCTCCTTTTAGAATAGTAAGGGGTACCAATCCTTTATCCTTTTGACCATGTGGGTCGATGTTTCTCATGTGTAACTCTCCTTTAGGGATAAGAAAAACACCATCCGGAGATGCACTAGGTGGGAAATCTTCGAATTTGACCGATATCATGTTAGTAGACACGGTCTTCTGTTCTGACCTTAGTCTAAGCACTTTGGCATCAATCAAAGCTTGTAAGTTATCCTTGAAGATATAATACCTCTTCATTGGATGTCCCAACATTCTATGATATAAGCAGTAGTTAGGGTCTTCCACCTTCCCCGATTCTTTAGGTTTCTTAACTTCAGGAAGCTTCAACTTGTTATTTTTCTGAAGTAGCTTGAAAAGAGTGATCACATGATCCTCTTTGAAAGAGTACCGCTTGGGTTTTCTTGGTTGGCTTGATGCCTTTGCCCTGCTTAGCAAGTGGCGCTCGAGTGTTAGCCTCAGCGGCCAGAATATCTTTCCCCTTTGACCGGGGAGTATTATTTTGGCCATATTGCGTCGGTTATCTTTACTTGCCTTCCTCTTCAGCTTTAACCCTGACAACGATTTTCTTAGCTTTTTCACCTTGAGAGACTAGTTGCTTCTAGTAATGGCATTCTGTGACCCCCCATCTAAGCTAAGAGACTGTTTTGTAAGTTTTGTCGATAGGTTTCCACCAGAGTTGATTGCGTCATACTCGTCAGGCATCGGAGAGCCATGCTTCATCTTTCAATGAATACTTTTATGGGTTCCCCTCTCCTTTGCTTGGTGGCAAGAAGAGAAGGGATTGAAACTTCTGAGTTGTCTTTGAAGAATCTGGCTAGAAATAATCTCTCTAGGTCTGCCCACTTTTGGATAGATCCCACAGACAGTTTCATAAACCATTCAAGAGCAATCCCCTTAAGGGTGCCAATGAACAAATGAGTCAGCACCACGTCATTTGCTATCACATTCTTAGTTTACGACTTGAAGTAATAGATATGACGATTGGGGGATCCCGAGCTATCAAAAGCCTGTAGGGTCGGGACCTTGAACTTTGGAAGATACGAGGTAGCATCCCATTCGGCAATATAGGGCCTAACATTCCCTTCATCTTGGAGTTCGCTTCTATTTGTAATGTCATTGAAGCGGGCTTCCAATTCCTCCACTTTAGTAGATTGAGGGTTTTGCTCATTCTCAGTCTTATTTTCTTCTTCAGAGGATGATTCTACGTGATGAGTTTTTTGCTCAGCAGTCTCATCCACTCTTTGTTTCCCCTTAGATTTGGATAATCCTCCTTTCCGGGAGGATTCCGGCTGAGGTTGTGACTCAGCTTTTTAGAAATTGGCTCTATCTGCAACGAACTGAGCCATCATATCCCAAAGTTGATTAATAGTTTCCTGCTGTACTTGGAGCATGGCTTGTTGCGCATCAATCCTCTTTGAGAGATCTTCGAAATTTTCCGCCATATAGACGGGGCTCTCGTGTTCTATGGAGGAGCTAGAGGATTGAGATTCTGCGATAGCTGAATGTTTGTTGTTAGACTTCATTCCTCTATCTAGTCTTCGGTAGTTAACAGGGATTATGACTCCTTTCCACATCTGAGTACATCGGAAAATTCCATCAGATTCGTTCAAAGCCTCTTTCAAGCCATGGGGTTGATCCTCTTCTAACTCGTTAGAGCTAGGGATTAGTGACATCCTCATTCTGATCACATTAGAAGTGGCTCCAAGGTATTCATCCTCTAAAGCCTTCTTCCTGTGGGAACATTGTCGCTTGTATGGCCTCGACGAGGTGACGTTTGTTAACCGGTAGAGCATCGATGGCTTGGTTGCATGTGAGCAGCACTGGCATCCTGAGAGAACCGTGGAAATAAATCATTCACATTGACATGAATGCATGACTGGTTGAACCTGTCTTTTTCTCGATAACAACTCTCTCAAATCTGTTACATAGCTCTGAGAAGAGTTACTCATTGAAGGGGAGACTTGGATCGGCACCACCTATCTGTGGCTAGACGAGGTAGGCTCTTGACGAACATGGATCTTGAATCCATGTTGATCTCCTTGTACGCGATGGCTCACATTGCGCTTAACATTAGAAACACGAGGGTCACATTTTAACATTAAGACGCAGGGGTCGCGAGAAAGAGAGGAAACATAAAGGTCGCGTTTTGGTTGAGCTACGAGGAGCTGATACTCATGCTCAAAGTGGAACTAGCCTCCTGCTCAGGCTTGGCAATACGAGGGCCACGCTCTACGTGGTCGTGAGATCTGCGCTCCGACTGGGTAACGCAGACCTGAGATCTGCATTCAGTGTAGTCTTGAGGTCTGTGTTTTGACTGCAAAACGCGCCACGGAGGACTGCGTTCAGTCTGGCTTCGACGAAGCTTGTGTTTGGGCACACAAACATGTAGCTCGCACTCTGAAGCAGAAATACGAAGCTCAGGGCTGCATTTGGGCTCAAAAACACGAGGTTCGCGTTGATTGGAGAATCGGCTTTCTTGGAGTTGTGCTCGTCGATGGGATCTTCTTCTTTGACGAGTGGCATCCTTTTTGGCCTATCTTAAAGCTTTTACAGTGACATCTTCCTCCGTAGAGATCAATTTCACCACTTCAATGGGCCCTTTGCGATCTAATACCCATTGTTTGGGCATGGATATAGGATCTTCAACTCTATTAACGAGTTCCATTGGAGCTGAGTCTTCTCCTTTGGAGGAGGGGCTATCTGAATAGTCCAACCTAAGGGAGAGACTCTCCTTTGGTGGGTCAGCCATGGGTGGAACTTTAGTCTATTTAGAGACTTTACGGGCCTTACGCATAGCCTTGGGGCTAAGTGACTAGGAGGATAGAAACTCTTCATACTTGGCTTGGTCAAACTCCACAGTTAGAGCTTCAACAGTAGTATCAACGAGTTGGGTGTCAGATTGCGCCACTACTTCTTCATCGGTGAAAGAGCTACTCCCCAGCGAAGTCGCAATCTTTTGTATGTGCGGGAAATTGCGAGAAAAATGAGGATGAAGTTGGTATTAATCTCCCTAACTGATTTAGGAAAAGAATGAATACAATCTCTCACTGTAATCTCCCTCTAAAAACTTAGAAAAAGAAAATACAATCTTCTCGATCGGTTTTTTGATTTACAAAAGAGGGAAGGATGAAACCCTCCCTTTATTTAAATTCGTATTCTTCTTTGTGGCGATGGGAGATTAAATCTCATATCCAATTGATGATCCAAGCACTTCAACTTTGTGGGGGTTCAGTCTTCTCTCCTTGACTTGATGTCTTGAAAGAACTTGCAAGCTAAGTTTGGAACTCTTCACGAGTTTGGGGGACTCTCTGGGCAAGTTGTGAACTCTAGGCAAGTTTGAAGAGAACTTGTTGAACAAGTTGAGAACTCTAGCCGAGTTTGAACTCCAAAGAAGAGTTGATTTTAGAGAGAAGATGAACCTCTAAGAGTACTAACTGAAATAGGTTTAAAGACCAAGCCAAGAACTCCAGGAAGACTCTCCAAGAAGACCTTCTCCTTCTCTCTCTTCTCTTGTCTGTTGCCTCCTCTCTCTTGCCTCTCTTTCCTCTTTTCTTTTTGCCCCCCCTTCTTGCTGGAGATCCAGCCATATATATAGGGCAATCAGGGGGTAAGGTAGCTTAACTAGCCATTAACTGTGCCCATACATTGACAGGATAGTTTTGAAAAATGTTCCTTAGTCAAAATGCAGGGGCCGCGTTCTAGAGAAAAGGACATGAGGTGAACCTTGTGTCTAGGAACTGGAACGCGAGGTAAACTCTGCGTTTGGGATCTGAAACGTGGGGCGAAACCTACGTTTGGGATCTGGAACATGGGGCGAGCCCTGCATTTAGGATCTAGAACGTTGGGCGAGCCCTGCATGTGGGATCTGGAACATAGGGCGAACCCTGCATTTAGGATCTAGAAGCACAGGGTGACACCTGTGTTCGGGATCTGGAACGTAGGGCGAACCTTGCATTTAGGATCTAGAAGTCTAGGGTGACCCTTGCATTTGATTTCGGCAATGAGGGGTGAACCCTGTTTTTTGCCTTGGAAGCGCAGGGTGACCCCTGCGTTTGAGCTTGGCAACATGGGGTAACCCCTGCGTTTTGAGCTTCTGGGACGCAGAAGAGGGCTTCCATGTTTGGATTTGTAGAGATCGTCAATTGTAATCTTTTTTCTTCGACTTTCGTGCAAATTGTCTTCTTGAAATCTTTACACTTGGCCCTTGTAGAATGCGAGAGTCGTCAATTTGTAACCCTCGTACGTTGTTGTAAAAGTCTTCACATTGTAACTTTCATCGACTATTGTGGAGGTCATTAGATTGTAACTTCCGCTTGTTGATGTAAAGGACGTCAGATTATATCTTTCATCATCCGTTGTTTTGTGGAGATTAACTATCTGCAGTAATTTTTAGTCAGCCTACAGAAAGGTGTTTCGTTCATCTGGGATGATGCCTGCTAAGAAGCTTTAAACAAAATCAAAGGTTATATCACAAAGTCACCAGTGCTAGCTACACCAGTATCAGGGAAACCATTCTTGCTCTATGTAAGGGTAATGGAGCATTCACTCGGAGCCCTTCTCACTCAGAAAAATGATAACCGCCATGAACGAGCCATATACTACCTCAGCCGGACTATGATTAGTACCAAACATCGGTATAACCCAGTCAAGAAGGAATGTTTAGCATTGGTCTTCGTGATTCAGAAGATGCGGCACTACCTCACTCGCTAATCCATTCACGTCTGTAGGCATATAAAATTGCTTATAGGTCCCTTAGCACAGTTCGGCATAAACCGACGAACCAACGAGGCGACGAGATCGACGAATCGCACGCAAGCGACGGAATGCATCCATACGCGTTCGGAATCAAGCCAAGTGTCAAAGAATTAACGAGTCATCCAACCGGGAACAGACTCGAACGAATCACGATCGAATCAAGATCAGTTTCGGACTCGAACTCAGAAGTGGATTTACTGCCAAATCAGGAATCAGACTTACTGCCAAATCAAGTCAACAAATCGAAACAGAACCGAATCACGGATAAGACCGAAAGACGGAAAACAACCAAACCCACCACCTAGAGGGGCTCGGCCATTGCCGAGCCACCTTCAGGTGGCTCGGCCCAGAGCCGAGCCACCCTGAGGTGGCCGGCCCAGATCTGTGCCTAGGCACAAATCTGGGTGCCTATAAATAGGCCAAGTGGTATTCATTTTCAGAGGT
>NC_033800.1:55422359-55439618 GCF_001876935.1 Asparagus officinalis | reverse complement strand
AAAAAGAGGGTTAATTTGCAAAATTTCCATAAAGCGTCGATCCTCACCAAGGAGAACCAAGGCCTTTCCCGGTTGCCTCACCAAGGAGAACAACGGGGGGTAAAAGGGACCAATTTGCAAATATCAAAAAAAAGAGGACTAATTTGTAAATTTGCAAATATGCCAAAAAAGTAGCTCACCAGCATATGAGGGAAGCACGCCATCAGCCGATGTAGCAGGAAAACGACCTCTCGAGCCTCTCGAGACTCGCGACATAATGGCCTACAAAATAAATCAAAAGGTCGGATCTAGAAAAAAAGGTCACATTTTTATCCCCTAAAAGGTAAGCTCGAGGCGACGAATCATAATCCTAACCATCGCATGCAACCCCACAAGTTCATAAATTAAATTAAGCATAAAAAAATGCTGAAATTATGGAGATATACCTGAGGGGAAGCTCGAAGATCCAATAAAGATTAGATCTTGAAAAGTGCTCGAACCACGCGCTCGAGGGGCCTGCACTCACTCCTCTCCCATTTGTTCGGAAGAGTCGGAGGATTTTTTGAGCCGATTTACTGCCTTTTTTGGCTCATTTTAAGCCGGTTCAGGTCATTTAGGCACAAAAACACTCCAATAAGGTATATGAGTATAAACTATTCCCTTTTTTTTGTTGAGAAGTTCCTGGAGAATGTTTTATAAATATTCTTAAGGATAACTCAACAACACTACGCCGGAAAACGCGTTGCAGATAAAAACAACCGGACCGGACCGGTTTTGAACCAGAATCCAAATTGAAGCCGAACCGAGCATCGAAACGACTTCAAATCGAGCGACGGTTCAGTCCATCATTCACTCACTCCTCTCCCATTTGTTCGGAAGAGTCGGAGGATTTTTTGAGCCGATTTACTGCCTTTTTTGGCTCATTTTAAGCCGGTTCAGGTCATTTAGGCACAAAAACACTCCAATAAGGTATATGAGTATAAACTATTCCCTATTTTTTTTTGGTTTGAGAAGTTCCTGGAGAATATGTTTTTATAAATATTCTTAAGGATAACTCAACAACACTACGCCGGACAACGCGTTGCAAATAAAGACTCGACGCCAACAATCGATGTTTAGCTAAAAGATCAGGAATCAACTCCAAGTTTAAAATTCCGACAACGGTCAGACAATAAATGTAGCACCGGAACTCTTACAGATATTCGACAAAGCACCGAATAGCCTGGAAGATTGAAGGAATCAAGAACGGAGATCATTCCAAAGGTCCCGTTACACCGACTAAAGGTGGGGACGATCATATCCAAAGTATTCCAGACTCTTCTATAAAAGAACGAGACTGAAATACTTTGGAGGGGGTATCTGTAGGCATATAAAATTGCTTATAGGTCCCTTAGCACAGTTCGGCATAAACCGACGAACCAACGAGGCGACGAGATCGACGAATCGCACGCAAGCGACGGAATGAATCCACCCGCGTGCAGAATCAAGCTAACGAGTTGAGGAATCAACGAGTCATCCAACCGAGAGCGGACTCGGACGAATCGCGATCGAATCAAGATCAGTTTCGAACTCAAACTCAAAAGCCGATTTACTGCCTAATCGGGATCCAGGCTTCCAAATCAAGATCCCGAACAAATCAAAGTTCACAACAGAACCACAACCGAATCACGGACAGAACCGGAAACAACGGAAAACAACCAAACCCACCACCTAGAGGGGCTCGGCCGAAGCCGAGCCACCTTCAGGTGGCTCGGCCCAAGCCGAGCCACCTCAAGGTGGCTCGGCCCAGAGCCGAGCCACCCTGAGGGGGCCGGCCCAGATCTGTGCCTAGGCACAGATCTGGGTGCCTGTAAATAGGCCAAGTGGTATTCATTTTCGGAGGTTGGAATTTCAAGAGCCAAAACTCTGCCGGATTGAAGAGTGAACTCAGAGCTTTGAAGACTTGAAGACTTGCACGTACAGATCTGATCCTCGGCGAGCACCTACGTCAGAAAAGGCAGGATTTCGAGAGGAGGCAAAGAACAGATCTGAGATCTACACGATATCACACTCCGGATCTAAGCTTGGTCTTAGATCCCGAGATCTGAGCGATTATTCCCTTGGTGGACTAATCCCTCCCGGCTATTATTCCCTTCGTGGAATAATACCCGTATAATCGTGTAGATCTGACCGGATCTAGATCGCGTGGTGGTCCACGGATTAACCCCGGCGTCGGCAAAGAACCCACAAAAGCGAGAGACCGCAAAATAGGATCTCGCGATTCGTTCGACAAATAAGGAAAGTTGTAATTTTTCTTTTTTTTTCTTTGATTTAATTGTAACCGGATCTAAAAAAGACCGGATCTTTTGTAACCCAAGATGACAATTATTTCAATGAAGAAGAAAACCATTTTTCCCGCGAACAACGTCATTTCAAGAGTCAATCCTCTACGGATACTCATGATAAAACCTGGGTCACTAAATTCTAGGTTAGCAAAATAGGCGACGCTGCTATCGTAATATGGTATATCATTCATGCCGCAGAAAGCAGTTAAGGGTCAAGCAATAGCCGATTTTCTGGCGGAACACCCAATTCCCGAGTCTTCTAAGCTCTATGAAGACATCTCGGATGAAGTCTTTGAGGAAAATGTTGTCTGAGACCACCAAATATCGCAACTCTACTTCGATGGTGCGTTGCGACGCAACCATAAAGGAGCAATCATTGCAGGTGTAGGGGTAGTGTTGATTGACCCCTATGGACATGTCCTCCCTCAGGCCTATTCATTGATCGAGCCATGCTCCAATGATGTAGTCGAGTATAACGCTCTTATAATCAGCCTACAACTTGCTCAAGATATGGGTGCAAAATACCTTAAAGCTCACGGCAATTCTAAACTAATCGTGAATCAAATCAAGGGAGAATATGAGGTCTACCACAACGACCTCATGCCTTACCATAAAGCGGCAACAAAACTAGCCTAATCTTTTGAAGGCTTCTACATTAGTTGTATAGCTCGCCTCGAAAAAACCCATGCGGATGCTCTGGCGTCCCTTGCAGCCACAGTCGCGTTGACGCCTAAATCCACTTTGTATATCATGGTGGCTAGCCATCAATTATGCTACCCAGGGCATATCCTTGAAGCCAACAAAGTGCAAGTCAGGACAACTCACTTCAAAGGTAATGATTGGCGGTTCCTAATCATTGACTATATCTTGCACGGGATACTACCAGATGATCCAAAGCAAGCAATGTCAATCCAAAGAAGAGCTTTGTGCTTCTTCTATGATTCTACCATACAGACTTTGTACCGACGATCCTTTGACATTATTTTATCCGATGCTTATCACCAAGTGAAGCTCGAGAAGCGTTACAGCAAGCCCACGATGGTGCACGTAGGGCTCATCAATTAGGTCCTAAACTTCAAGACCGACTTCATCGTCTAAGATACTACTGACTGACAATGATAGTAGATGCGGTAGTATATGCTAAACAATATCACGCGTGTCAAATCCACGCTGACTTTCTACATCAACCTCTAGAAGAATTAGATCCAACGGTTGTTTCTTGGCCATTTGAAGCCTGGGGCATGGATATTATTAGGCCAATTAGCCTGTCGTCCACTAAAGGTCATTAATTTATCCTAACCATCACAGATTACTTCTCCAAATGGGCTAAAGTTATTCCCCTCAGAGAAGTCAAAACATCTCAAGTGATAAAATTCTTGAGACATCACGTGATTTATCAATTCGGCCATTCCTAGACGAATCATTCACGATAATGGTCCACAATTCGTCAGTCGATCGTTCTTCAAATTCTATAACAAGTATAGAATCCAAGATGTGGCTTCTATGCCATACAACCTAGCTGCTAATGGTCTAGATGAAGCTTTCAACAAAACCATCATCAAACTTCTGAAGAAGTTCGTCTCCTCCGACAAATGAGATTGGGATGAGAAACTCGGAGAGTGTTTATGGGACT
The DNA here is from genome assembly GCF_001876935.1 of Asparagus officinalis. NCBI lineage: Eukaryota > Viridiplantae > Streptophyta > Magnoliopsida > Asparagales > Asparagaceae > Asparagus > Asparagus officinalis. The sequence continues at coordinate 55,435,682 of NC_033800.1, read as the reverse complement.
ACCGAATAACAGTCCGTACTCCCACTGGCTCCACACCATTCTTATTAGTCTACGGACGCGAAGTCGTGATCCCTCTAGAAATTTAGGTACCGTCATTAAGAATCACCATCGTCGAGAAAATGACAACTGAAGAACATCATCAAAAATGCCTCCAAGAACTAGAAGCGTTGGATGAGCTGAGACTTTAAGCTCAACAAAGGATTGAAATCTACCAATCACGGATCTCGAGGGCCTTTAACAGGAGAGTCAGAGAATGATCCTTCAAAGAAGGTAGTTTGGTCTTAGTCGTGCGTCGACTCATGGTCATAACGCATAAGACTAAAGGAAAATTCCAACCCAAATAGGAAGGTCCATTTGTAGTAGAGATAGTCTACTCAAATGGAGCATATCACCTAATTAACCAACATGGCCAAAGGCTCATGGTGCCAATCAACGAGAAGTTTCTCAAGAAATACTATCCATGATATCGGCTATTTCTATCTCCCAATGGAGATTCATGGTCACATTTAAGTTTCTACCTCTGACCAGAAACATTGACCTTCTCAATCCCAAAATCTTCAACGAGTCATCAAGTTAACATCACACTTGTGGTTGACTCTAAAATATCCTGACCACTATCATGTTAACATTACACCTCTGAATAGTATCCACTCCCAAAATGTCCTCTCACTGTCATGTTAACATTACACCTCTAAACAGTGTCAACTTTAAGCATCCTCTATACTGTCATGTTAATATTATACCTCTAAACAGTACCAACTTAATCGAACCATCATGTTAACATTACACCTCTGAACGGTTTCCTTTGATCTGACCAGTTAACATTACATCTATGTCAGACTATTTTGTCGACCGGTTAACATTACACCTTTGTTGACCTTTTCTAGCGAATTTGACCGGTTAACATTACACATCTATCAAACTCGCTCTTATCAAAAATCAATTAGTTAACATTACACTTTCATCGATTTCCTACCGTTAAGTTAACACTACATTTCCAAATGGTAGTAGTCCTTCGGACTATCGTGAACTAATCGGTTAAAATTACACCTCTGTTGGTCACTCCTTTTTGGCACGTTAACATTATACCTCTGTCAAAATTCTTCAGTACTGTCATGTTAACATTACACCTCTGAATAGTACTAATCTTGCAAACCTAATATGTTAACATTACACCTCTATCAGTTTGATTCCACCGACCGGTTAACATTACACCTCTGTCAGTCATCCCATTTGGCAGGTTAATATTACACCTCTGTCAAATATGATACATTAACATTACACCTCTATCATATACACATCAAGGGAAATGAAAAGTTTTTTATATATGGAAAGAACTATACACAGATCATTACATGGAAAGGGGATAAAAAGTGTGTATTTGTGCAACACACTCAGCCACTCATGCATCCCTGACTTCATGAGCACCCCTCTGGGCTTAGTCCCTCAAGACTCTAAGATCGACAAGAATGGCCTGGGATCTAATGGCCGAGAGCTGCTCTCTCTCTGCTTGGAGTTCCGCAACTTAAGAGTCCCACTTCTTAGTCGACTCGACTAAATCAAGCTCAATATCTTCTTTCTGATGCTGAGCTGCATCCAAACACGCCTGGGCCACAACAATGGTAACCTTAGCTTCATTGATTATCACATCTATTTCCTAGATAGCACCCTGAAGCTCTGTCTACTGGCCATCAGCCGACGCAATGTTGTCATTCAAATCACGGACTTTTATATTGATCCATTCCATTTCTACACGAGTAGATTCACCGATCTTATGATAAACTGCTAGCAAACAATGGAATTTGACCTTAGCAATGCCATTAAGATTTGTTGTGCGAAGCCCATGCAGCTCTTGACAATGGAATTCAGCTTTATCGATCGTCGTCTTGAAGAGCTCAGTGTGGACGGAACTAGCAACCGAAGTCAAGACACCTAGATGATCCCTCAACAACTTGAGATTATGGGCTGATAACACTCTCTATGAATTCGAGGTAGTGGTGACACTCTGGTTAAACAATCTCACCACACTCTCTGTCTAGATCTTTACCTCCGCCTCCACCAAGTCCTTGAGATCAGGTGATTGAGAGACCTCCACAAAGCTCGAAGGACCTGCTTCAGTAGAGATCATCATCGCATCTGTGATGGTCAGAGAGATGATTAGCATGACTTGTATCTGCTCGTGGCTTGATATAAGATACAGTGCCACTGTCACCAAGATATCGGGGACAGTAGACGAAACCTCCATCCTTACCAACATCACCGTAGTGGTAGGCACATCCACGAGCACAACTTCAACACCTGTAGATGAAACCTTTGGCTCACTAAGAATAGCTGCAGCCATGCTTGGGCCTTTATCACGGGAAGGTTTAGGGCTTGATAGCCCCTCCCTGTTTGTTAGAAAATTTGTAGTAAAAAGAAAAATTAAAAGAAATATATTTTATTTGTATTCTCTCAATCTCAATTACAATTTGAATTCTTAATTATAAAAGAAAGGAGAATTGATCTGAATTCTTCCCTTTGTTTAATTCTGGGTTCTTCACGGTGACGATGGAGTGCCTCCTTCGAATGCTCGCATTGAATTTGGTCTCCGTTGATGATCCGCACGTCTCAATTCGTTGGAACAACTAACTTATGTGGCAAGTTTGATTAAGAACTCTTAACGAGTTTCGTAACTCAGAACGAGTTGGAACTCTGTTAAACAGAGTTGTTGAAACCGAATAATCGGTTAATAAACTAAGTATTTTGATCCTTTGTTGCTGGTGGATACTCCAAGATCTTCTTGTTGCTAAGAACTTCTCTCTGGCCGATCTCCTGGATGATCTGATCTCGAAAAATCCAACCCCCTTACTCGGTTGAGTAAAGTGGTTATTTATAGGGGGATAAGGGGTGTAACCAACCCCTAAATCCGCTCCAACGTGGGTGAGAATATCTCAAAACATGGGATAAACGGTTCTGAGGCCGTTCAACTTGTGTTTGAACAAGTCAAACGCTTAAATCGTCATTACAGGCCTTAACTCTGTGTCTTAGACTCGAGACGCAGAGTTGGGTGCTTGCTGAGAATTGAAAAACGCAGAGGCCGCTTGTGTTCTGAGTCCTAACTCTGGGCTTTAGACTTGGGACACAGGGTTGGGTATCTGCTGGTGATTGAAATGCACAGGCCGCTCGCGTTCTGAGTCCTAACTCTGCGCTTTAGACTTGGGACGCATGGTTGGGTATATGCTGATGATTGATGATTGAAACGCACAGGCCGCTCGCGTTCTGTTTGCTAAAGGTTGAAAACATAGGGATCGCCTGCGTTTCAAAGACTGAAACGTAAAGATGGATTTTGTGTTTAGAAGGGGCTAGTGACTTGTAACCTCTTCTGTAAAGCATTATAAAGACCATTGTTCAGTAATCTTTGCTTTGGCTATTTTGAGGTGGGAAAATCATCAGATTGTAACTCTCACAGTTGATGGTAAATGCCACTGAATAGAGTTTTTGTCAGTCGTCGGAAGGGCCATTAAATTGTAACTCCTCTCGCTATATGTGAAAAGTCCTCCATTTGCAGCTTTCATTTATTAACATGAAAGTCGTCTGATTGTAACCTTCTTAGTCAAGACTGTTGGTTGAGGTTTGACAGGGATCAGCTATTTATTATGATTTTTAGACAACCTACAGAACCCCCTCCAAAGTTTTCAAAAGTTTGCGGTTGACTAAGACAAATTTTCGTAATACTTTGGATCTCGAAACTTTATTGATTGATCATTCACTCCGCTTGATTCGAAGACATCTTGGACTTGGTTATTGGAACGTAGTGATTCAGCTTCCTTAAACCAAACAAGGTCTGAACTGTGCGTTTGAATGTCTAACGCAAAATTTGACCTCTATGTTAAAAAGAATATTTAACGTAGGGTCTGGACTGTGCGTTTGAGTGCTTAACGCGGGGTTAGACCTCTGCGTTTTACTATTTTAACGTAGGGTTTGGACTCTGTGGTAAAGTTTTTGACACAGAGTCTGAGCTCTGTGTATGACCTCTTTCTCAAGGAGTTCAACCTCTGTAATTAAATTAGGTCTCTTGTTTTTTCATGCTAACTGATTAAGTGCATTTCTCTTTTGTAGTGCCTTACACCCACGAACCTCTCACTTTTTGTCATCACTTTGGGCATGAGGGTGGCGTGGATTTGAACATGCAGTTTAATCTACGTCAAGAACTCCCAATTTTTCAAGATGCTGACAAAGAACGTACCACTCTAATCACCCACGCTGGCTCAGCTGTACTCAGGATTTTAGTTATAGATGCCAAGTTTGAAACTGAATCTCGTAAGAAACTCACCAAGCCAGCATTTCTGTTTGGGGACCATGTTGTCATCTAGAAAGAAATCGTACACAGTGGACATTACAAGTGGTTGAGGCAAATAGGGGATCGTCGCTTCTTTCTTCCCGAGATGCATAGGATGTTCCCTATCTCCTATTATCAATGTGCCTCCGTTCGACCTTGTTAGAGAGCAGGATGGGGTAGCTGTTGGGGCTTTGACTTATACAGGCGTACACACCGTAGGTTACAACCGACAGGTATCAGCCTTAGAGCCATGCTTATTCTCAAGGGGATACCTTGTAGGAGAAACAACTAGTCCAGCCAACACCTTCATGTGGAGATTTTTAGCTGTGAAGGGGGATTTCCCTTCTTCAGTATTTAGAACTCCCGGATGGGTACATTCCACTAGAACTGGGTGGTGGAAAAGGATGACAGAATTTGTGCTGACAGAGTTAGAGGGGCCGTTAGCTCGATCTGAACTCGGCTGCCTTATAATGGCTACGAGATATGGCATCAATTACGACGACTCGGTCTAGTCCTGTAGCCGACTCCATAGACCGACAACTCTCATGGCCGACTCGAGAGGCGATACTTGTCAACCTATTGTCTAGGTCGAGCCGTCGAGACCTCACTTTCGACTGCTATATCAGTCAACAACTTGTGTAAGCGACTAAAAAGGTAGTGCTTATCAACCTTCAACTGGACGAGAAGAGAGGTTGTGTATCCTCGAATACCCCGCCGACAACCAGTCACCATCACATTAACAACTCTGACAAAGTCATCGTTGCTCTAGCCCCCAAAGTCTTTATGACTCATCAGGCTCCATCAGTATGAAACAGCTGCTGTCATTGTACACTAATGACCCGGATGACCATCTTCGCCAGTGGCCGACACCTATCAGCTGTCTGCCGAATCAATTGCATGTCTGGACTCGACCAAAATTATAAAATTGCCTCTCTAAACCTATTATAAATAGAGGGACTGTCTGCAACACATAGGTATACAATTTTTGCACATTTATGTTAGGTCTCATGTTTATGAGTCTACTATCTAATCTAGTTTTGATAATTAACAAACAATTCCTAACAACGTTTGTCGAGTGTTTGTATTTGATTATTAGGTATTCTACACAAATATACTCTGTTGAAGGTTGGATGGAATTGTGCCTTAATGATGGTATTCAATGAAGGTTGGCGGAATATCAGAATGAAGCCATCTGCAATTCAAAGTCAAATTCAAGATCAAGCTTCATCCATAACCAAGACGAGCTTTATTGAATATCAATAACTTGGGTATAATATTTTAGGTTTATACTTTGTGTGTTGATACTTAAACCTCAAACATTATACACACATACACATTTTCGTTTTATAGCTTTTGAGTTTAAATCGTATAAATATGAAACTAATATTTATATACATATACATATATACCAGTTTCCTATTTATCAATTTTTTTTGAAAAATAATGTGTTTAGCTATATAAATATGAAACGCATGAATATAATTACATACACACATATTCGTTTCATATTTATATGTGCTTAAAATAATTTCTTTAATTAACAAGTTCAAAATCAATGAAATCATGTTTATTTGTAAAATTATGTGTTTATGGATTAAAGACTCAATTATATCATGTTACATCTTTTTCTAAGTCCATTAATCCATTAAAAATGAATATGCAAGTTTGTTTGTCAAAATTTTAAGTGTATTGAGTTTTCATGTTTTGGATTATTTTGCAAAATGATGAGTTTTCACATTTGGGAAATGCAATTTGAAAAATTCTTTTTGTAACATATTCATTTTCATGTTTATAAACATTTTCTAAAGTTTTACATTTTTTAGAATTTATTTGCTAATTTTTAAAGGGGTTTAAAGTTTATTTTCACTGTTCATTACATGTCATGTGCATGTTATCAGTCGACTGATGAACAATATCAGTCGACCGATGAATAGCAGATAGTTTTTACTCAGTCGACTAATGAACCATCAGTCAATCGATGCAGGTTATCAGTTGACTGATAAGTTCATCAGTCGACCGATAACAGATGAGCGGCCTGTAACGGTCAGCTTATCAGTTGACTGATAAACAGTATCAGTCGACTGATGCCCTGTAACGACTAGTTTTCCAGCCTTATGCAAATTTTAGGTTTTTGTCTTTTTGCTTGGTTTTTGGGGTTTATTTTGTGAACCTATATATACCCCTTACCCTCAAACTTCTGAACTTACTGAAGAAAGCTTTAAAAATAATTTTACAAGAGTTTAAGGGTGTTTTGAGTTTGTTTTTTCAAGTGTTTATGTGAAGTGATTTTCACAAGAGGAAGAGGAGATTATTCATTCTTGTTTGGGCTTCAATTTCTCATCTCCATCACTCTTATTGCAGAGAAGTTTTTGCTAACTCTATTCTAGCTTTATATATTTATTTTTTAATTATAAATTTCATTAAGCTAGTTTTTATATTGAGTTTGCATTTCATTATACTCATTGTTTACATACACAACTCACTTAAGCTTTTAGTATTTACACATATTGTGTATTTTAGTTGTGGGAGTTGTAACATTGAGAGTGAGCTTAATTGAGTTCTCATATTCTTTAGAGAACGAACACTTTTATTTGTGCTTAATTTAAGTGATTACATTGTAATATACAAGGACACTGAGAGGAGTGGTTGGTGAGAGACGGAATCAATTCCAAGAGGAGTGGCGTTGGTAGTAAAGCCTAGGGTGAGGTGGTAAATCCAAGCACTTGAGAAAGTTGACATGGGCTAGGCCAACACTTAGAGGGTGTATTGTGTGATTTCAATAGTGTGGGTTGTGTAAGTTTTTGGTAAGCTAGAAAACCGATTGTGTGAGTTGTAAATGTTTTCGGTGAATGTTGAAAATCAATTGTGATAGTGGAGATTCTCCTCGAGGGTAAGGAGCGGAGACGTAGGTCAAGGGTGACCGAACTTCGTGATCATCTGCTTGTGTTTGTGTTTGGCATTGGTATATATTTCTCTTATATCTTGTACACATTGTTTATCACCTATTGTCATATTGCACACTCTTGTTTATCCTTGCATATAATTTATTGTATATCTCAATTGCTAGGATAATTATTAATAAATTTTTAAATTGACATTAATATTGGATTAGATTAGTAAATACCCTATTCACCCCCCTCTAGGGTAATTTCAACTTAGACTGAGAACTTATCCAGTTCATTGTTTTCTTCTTCATTCAAGCTCAAATACTGACTTAATAACCGAAGGAACGACCGGAGGATCCAACTTTAGCCTCTCACGAGTATTTTGTGTGCAGGGAAAAATAGCGATTTACAGAGCCATCCATCTAAAAGAGTTTGAGGACCCTAATTCTACTTTAATCCGCAAATAAAACTGCTATTTGATAATTGACATCAACAATATTGTAACTAAGATGTAGAGAAGGAAATTGGTTAGGGTTTAATTTTAATTAATTTCATATGATTTATATACATTAATAGCATTATACAATAGTATTGATTATGGGGTTTAATTAATGTTTTATGTTCTAAAATTAAATATTAAACATGAAAATTTTCTATTAAATATAAATATTTTTAATCGTTATTAGTCACAATAATTGACGTTATAAAGTTATAATATGAAACATTCAGAATATGTAATAAGTTGTTCATAAAAATTTTAATTTTTTTAAAACTTTTTTACGTAATCAAACATATTAAACATGGATGTTTTTATTTTTTTAATTAAACCCTATAATCAATATTTTTAGGTGACATAGTTTGGTTGGTGATTTGCCTCAATGCAATTAAGCCTATTAAACCAAATATGTAGATTTGATTTTCGTCATCTTCATATGATGCTATTTTACTTATTTACTAATTTTTTTAATAATCATTGTTATTAATTTTATTTTTAATACAACTCTTTAAATTTAAGTATTTAATCATTAATTTCATTCCCTAACCATTAATATCACTATTGATTTTTCACAAATTTACAGCCTCTAATTTTTTTTCAATATCTAAGTGTTTAATGGAAATAAGTTGTAGTAATCATAATATACAGAATTTATATTACTTAAATACCAAAAACCAAAATATTATTAATTATATAATCAAATATGAATAAATACTATCAATTATTTTAAAAAATCCAAAATATTTAAAAGATGTTTGTTATATAATTTTTTTTAATAAAAGTAAATAGATTTTATATGATTTTGATTGATTACTTAACATAAATGTGTTAAAAGATAATGATAACTGTTGTAATCTGAAAATAATATTTTCTAAACACTTATACATCTTATAATCAATCTTTAGATCACAATTTTTTAATAATATATACCAATATAAGGCAATATCCAATTATACAGCGAATTTATATTCCCAAAACACTAAAAATGAATTATTTTAAATTATAAGAAATAAGATCTTTAATTCTAATTAAATTATCTTATCAATCAAATCAATTAAAAATATATTACTGTATTCTAAAAATTAAAATTTTTAACATGCTAAAAAAATCTAAAAATAAACAACAAATTGAAAATTCTTTCGAATTAATAATTACGGTTTTGTTAATATTTTTATAAAAAATATTAAGATTTTATTAAATTTTATACAGAAATTAATAAGTCATTGATTGATTAATAAGTCATTTTTTATAATATTATTGTATTAATTTTTTTATATGGATTACCTTATAGTTTAAATTAAATTATTAACCATAGTTAAACTATTTATAAAATTTTGTTAAAGATATTGAAGGCTGCCAAATTTAATTGAAAAAAAATAATAATAAATAAAATAATGACACACATAATTCGAATTTATTAATTTAAAATCTTCTCACATCTTCAATTTAAATACTACACTAATACAAAAAAATGGATTTTATGTAATAGACATTTAAACGTAAATATTAAAGACAAATTAAAATGGATGATTCATCACGTCGTATTTATTAATGTTTATTTTCTAATACCAAAAGCTCACTCAACTATCGGGTCGGCAAATCATAGGGACGACTCGAAATCCAACCCGTCTCTACTAAGGGGATAAGATCTAACTCAGCCCTCTTCAGATATACATCAATCGACGCTACAATATTGATTGATCACATCAAGATTTTAACTCTGACGAATCTCAGGCATAAACAGCTTACTCCGCTCACAAGTCATTTCCCAGATATCGCTAAGATATCTGCTCGAATGACTTCCCTTCCAATCGCCAGCCGACATCTGTAAAGCAAAGAATAACTAAGCAGCTAGCCTATCTTCCGTCATGCCTCATCTGTCAAAATCCGGGATACGTTGGAGATATCCTCTTCTGTGCTCGAATAACTTCCCTTCCAGTCGCCAACCGACATCTATAAAGCTGGAAATGACTCGGCATCCTGTCTACTCATCCCACCACCGCCCCCCTGTGCATAGTCAAGGCCAAGGGTTAGAATCTCAGAGGCGAAGGACTATAAAAGGGAGGAAGGAGGGTAAGGAAAAAAAAGGTTCTGCTTTTTGCTCTCCGCTCTCTGCTCTTTTCTTTTAATCTTGACTCTACTAAGAGACTGAACCTTCATTAAATTCAGAGGAGCATTTTGACCCACTGGATCTATTTTTCTTTTCACTGATAGCTCTAAAAGAGTACCCCCTGATAAGGGATTCAATGGTCCCGGGACTCTCCCTCAAACCCCACTCAAGTTCACCAGCTGACTTGACCGTCGGAGGTACCACGGTTGAAACTAGCCCCGCCCTCTTACGAGTTCATTCTTGTTTATGCAGAAGAATCAGGAATTCCAGTCCAAGGATCGGGCATAAAGTCCAAGGAGGAGTCGGCCCTATCTCTCATCCTCTCACTCTTCGTCACCCGCGGACAACTCTCATCGACTGTGTGATATCAGACATCGACAGTTTGGCGCCCACCATGGGGCCCACTTTCTTCTTTGAGAAGACATACCCAATTCTGAGCAGGGGCCTGATCTTGCTCATCCTTGAAAAAGAACACTAGAATCGCACCATTCAAGCTAAACAAAGCCTGAAATATCATCATTCAAGCTAAGGAGGATTAGCTTATGGCTATGAGGAGCCAACATAGGCGCAGCCCTCGAGGGCTTCAACAGCTTTCTGGGGAGCATTTGCCAAGTAGGCCATCCACCAAAAGATGGACCTGCTACCAGAACCCCAAGAGCACTCTTAAGAGAAGACACCCCACTATGGTGTTTGTCTGGCTTTAAAATGAAGCACAGGCTTCTTATCGCCACCACAAATGAACTCCACCTCCTGGACAGCCAAGGAGCTTAGAGTCGGATCACAAAACAGAACCCCACCTCCAACAAGGGTTATGATCAGATCTAATATCACATAAGCTCCCATTGACGATAGCTCATTCGAGCTCAGGAGCAGTGATCAAGTCTGTGGCAGGCTCCTCGGACCATCACCACCTTCAGAAGAGAGTCCCTACGTGCTAAGGATGAGATAGCGGGAAAAACTCGAAGGGCCATCTGATAATTACCTCCTTAGGAAATCCAGCCCTGGCCCCCGATAGAAGTTTGAACCACCAAAGCCAAAGCAAGCACTGGTGGTCGAAGCATGCGACTCACACTCTCCCTACAAGAAGGTTCCTCCATTCATAGGATGGTCCGGTCGCTACTATTCTTGGAATCCCTAAGGGGAAGCTATGATCCCATCAAATTCCAAGGAACAAAGCATCGACGTCTGAGGTTTCACCAACAAGAAGACCCCATCACAAAATTTGTCTGGCCCCCTCCTGTTAAAACACTAACCTCCGAAGGCTCAATCAATAGGACACTGGCCATATAAGGCAACCAACGGTGGTGAAGCAAGATCTGTTGAAAATCACCATATCCACCATCGGCCTGCAAAGACCTCAGCAAAGACTCAAGTTCAGAAAGGTCATGGCTGATGAGATGGAAAATATGTCGACAACTCAACGACATCTAAAGCCAAATAGCTCGCCCTCAAAAGAGAGGGCAACATCTGACTCCGGATATTCAACAACCGACGACTTAGTGTCCTAAGTCGCACAGCAACGAAGATGGTCAATAAAGCAGCAACTCGCCCTCATCGAAATAGGAACGTTCAAAGACGACAAAAACAACCAAGGAAGTTCCGTTTTGGTGGCCTTGTCTCCTGCAAAATGTAGCCTTCAAAATACATATGAGCAAAGAACAAGAATTCGACGCCTTTCGGACGTTAAATGTTGATAAATTACACTCTATGATGTACAAATTTCAACAATTAATGAAAGTAAAAAACATCAAAGACCTAGCCGACTCTAAAGGGTTCAAGGCACAACGACTTCTCAGTCGGATATCAAGATCTTGGCCCCTCATCAGGATAAGCCTAAGGCACAATGACTTCTCAGTCAAATATCAAGACCTTGGCCCCTCATCAGGATAAGCCCAATGCACAATGACTTCTCAATTGGATATCAAGACCTTAGCTCCTCATCAGGATAAGCCTAAGGCACAACAACTTCTCAGTCGGATATCAAGACCTTGACCCCTCATCAGGATAAGCCCAAGGAACAACAACTTCTCAGTCGGATATTAAGACCATGGCTCCTCATCAGGATAAGTCCAAGGCACAATGACTCCTCAGCCGGTAACAAAGCCCTTGGCTCCTTATCAGGGTAAGCCCAAGGCACAATTGGTGGTCGATTCCTTTGGCTCTCATCGACTATCAAGGTCAAGACCTTGGACCATCATCAGGATAAGCCCAAGGCACAACGACTTCTTAGTCGGATATCAAGACCTTGGCCCCTCATCAGGATAAGCCCAAGGTATAACGACTTCTCAGTCGGATATTAACATCATGGCTCCTCATCAGGATAAGTCCAAGGCACAATGACTCCTCAGTCGGTAACAAAGCCCTTGGCTCCTTATCAGGGTAAGCCCAAGGCACAACTGGTGGTCGATTACTTTGGCTCTCATCGACCATCATAGTCAAGACCTTGGCCCCTCATCATGATAAGCCTAAGTCACAATGACTTCTCAGTCGGATATCAAGACCTTGGCCCCTCATCAGGGTAAACCCAAGGCACAATGACTTCTCAGTCGGATATCAAGACCTTAGCCCCTCATCAGGATAAGCCCAAGGCAAAACGACTTCTCAGTCAGATATCAAGACCTTGGATCCTCGTCAGGATAAGCCTAAGGTACAACAACTTCTTAGTCGGATTTTAAGACTTGGCTCCTTATGAGGATAAGTCCAAGGCACAACGACTCCTCATTCGGTAACAAAGCCCTTGGCTCCTTATCAGGGTAAGCCCAAGACACAACTGGTGGTCGATTCCTTTGTCTTTCATCGACCATCATGGTCAAGACCTTGGCTCCTCATCAGGATAAGTCCAAGGCACAACGACTTCTCATTCGGATATCAAGACCTTAGCTTCTCATCAGGATAAGCCCAAGGCACAATAACTCCTCGGTCGGTAACAAAGCCCTTAGCTCCTGATCAGGGTAAGCCCAAGGCACAACTGGTGATCGATTCCTTTGGCTCTCATCTACCATCATGGTCAAGACCTTAGCTCCTCATTAGGATAAGCCCAAGGCACAACGACTTCTCAGTCAGATATCGAGACTTTGGCTCCTCATCAGGATAAGCCTAAGACACAACGACTACTCAGTCGGATATCCAGACCTTGGCGCTTCCTCGGGATAAGCCCAAGGCACAACAACTTCTCAGTCGGATATCAAGGCCTCGGCGCCTCCTCAAGATAAGCCCACGGCACGAATATTGATCACATTGCTCAGCCAAAGCATTGAACATTCAAAGTAAATTAATTATAGTCTCCTACATATGGATCGACATTATGCAATTAATTTACTCAATCTACAAAACTCGAGCCAAATGCTTATACATAAAAGTAAAAAATTAGTATTTCATTCAAAAAATTTCCATTACAATATGTCCTAAAAAAAAGGGGAAGAAAGACAGGATATCTTTAACACCCTCGACCAAGTCCAGAAGAAGGGCCTGGTCGCCTCCTGGCCGCCACCAAAGAAGAGTCGCCAAGGGAGCC
>NC_033800.1:55411787-55422349 GCF_001876935.1 Asparagus officinalis | reverse complement strand
CAATCGCTCCGTCTTGGCCAGTTCAACCTCCAAGGCAGCAGCCCGTCTCTCTGCCTCTTCACTGGTTAATCTCTCTACGGCCAGCATGTGTTCGAACTAGTGGAATAGAGCCAACTCTAATAAAGTCCCTTCGGGCTAACAGGCTTAAAAAGCTTGATGAATGTCATTGCTTGACATTTCCTTCAAACTTCCCTCGCCAGCGTCACCGTCAGGGCCAGGAGAAGACTCATCTGCACCCTCCACCTCATCGACCGAAGCAAGAGGTTCTTTGCCGGGTCAACGAGACGGTCTAGGTCTCGGGAAAGATTCCTCAGTAAACCCTGCATCCATGGAATCGGCCAAGTATCTCCTCCTATTCCTCATCCCACCAGGAGAGGGAGCAACCTCGATCATGAGGGGCCTTTTGTCAGAATCCCCCTCCACATCGAGGGCCCCCTCGATCTCTTCTAAGACTCCCCAGCAGAGTCTTCCCTCTCGGCCCCGAGCCTCTTGTTACAGACCTCCATTAGTGGAGGAATAGGAGAGCTCATCCTGATTGCGAAGCCAGTGGAAGATAAGATCATGGACATGTCTTTCACCAAGTCCTCCATGTCCAAAGGCCTGGCATAAGAACGGATCTTCTCCGAGGCCTCTTTCTCCAGATTGCTAAGGGCAACTAGCCTTAGGGCCTCCAGATTTTCCTCCGGCCAGGTCGAGCAGGCAAAGATAGCATCGGCTCCATAAGCCCACACAAAATGCTTCCTCCAGTCCTCCTCCAATTCAGGAAGATCCAGGGAGAGATTGAAATTATCATCAATATGATAAAAATAGTACGGGTCCCCTTTAGTCGATCCCACACTCGACAAATGACCCAGCACTTTCATGTTAGGCCGCACTCCAACTCGGTAGCAGAAAACCACAAAGGCCACCAAAACCCCTACCGCATTCGGATAAAACTATATAAGGGAAACCCCCAGGGCTACGTGTACTCCCCTGACAAAGGGATGAAGAGGCAGCCGCAGACCCTGCTCTAGTTGTGCCAAGTACAATGGCACTCGCCCCTTACCATGATTGTATACGGACTCCGTCAGCCTAGGTTCCTCAAGTGTTAAGGCTTGAGGAATGTTAAATATCTCGCATGCCCATTTCAACTGATCCCTAAGGACCCTTGAATGCAGAGGCCGAAGTGCGACAAGCTTTCCTTCGCAATGACTAGAAGCAGGAGCTGAAGAAGTCATGGAAAAGTTCCTTCTTTACAAAGTTCATCGATCCTAAAGATGAAAAATCTGTGAGAAATTTCTCTTAACCCCTAGGGTATTTATAAGCCTCCAAAGAAGCGTACAAAAGAACTCAAGAGGCGCAATCTTGAAGCAACCAAGAAAGATCCACTTAGAGAATTCGAAACGGATTGCTCGAAATACCAACCACTGCTCCAGCACGTTCTTCCACGCCAATAAATTGGCAAGGAAATGCCACTCATAACGCTTTGTCTCCCCTAAAAAAGCGGTTCAAGGCATCGATTCAACAGTTATGGTGGTTGGACAGAAACTCCTATACCACGTCTTCAGCCACGATCAACTGGCTAAAAACCCTCAACATCTTGAGCAAATTTGTACTGATTGAAAGCTTATATCTATTTCATTCGAACCCGACTAAAGATGACTCCGAGTGAAAAGGGCCATCTGTTACGGTAATTCGCCATCTAAAGATAAAAATATCGAGAAATTGTCTTCATAGGTCTAAAAAAGCTATGGCCCAGGCCAGCTTAGCGGCCCAAAGCCCAGCTAAGGACAAACCTATTGACCCGACGAGTGACGAGTCATCTTTATCGACGTGAAGTACGGGATCAGTTGATCCCTCATAATCAAGACGACTCCTCATATAGTCGGCTCGACCATCTACTCGGCTGTCTCCTCAGCCAAAAGCTCACTCGACTATCGGGTCGTCAAATCATAGGGACGAATCGAAATCCAACCCGTCTCTACTAAGGAGATAAGATCTAACTCAGATTCCTTCAGATATACATCAATCGATTCTACAATATTGATCGATCCATCGGAGGAGGGGCTGTCCGAGCAATCAAACCCAAAGGAGAGATCTTCCTTGGGTGATTCGGCTTTAATTGGAGCAGTTGGAGCTTTTATCTCTTTGGAGACTTTGTGGATCTTGCGTATAGCCTTGGGGCTAAGAGATCTAAAGGAAAGAACTTTCTCATACTTGGCTTGATCAAACTCAATAATAAGAGTTTCGACGGTTGTTCTAATGAGATGAACGTCGGATTGCGCCACCACTTCTTCGTCAGATAAGCTCGTCCCTAGCGGAGTCGCCATCTTTTATTTGTGGAAAATTTGTAGTAAATAAAATGAAGGATTTGTATTCTCTCGATCTTAATTACAATTTGAATTCCGATTACAAAAGAGAGGAGAATTAATCTGAATTCTCCCCTTTGTTTAAGTCTGGGTTCTTCACGGTAGCGATGAGATGCCTCCCTCGAATGCTAACGTCGAGTTTGCTTCTCGTTGACGATCCGAACGTCTTAGGCTTGAGGAATGTTAAATATCTCGCATGCCCATTTCAACTGATCCCTAAGGACCCTTGAATGCAGAGGCCGAAGTGCGACAAGCTTTCCTTCGCAATGACTAGAAGCAGGAGCTGAAGAAGTCATGGAAAAGTTCCTTCTTTACAAAGTTCATCGATCCTAAAGATGAAAAATCTGTGAGAAATTTCTCTTAACCCCTAGGGTATTTATAAGCCTCCAAAGAAGCGTACAAAAGAACTCAAGAGGCGCAATCTTGAAGCAACCAAGAAAGATCCACTTAGAGAATTCGAAACGGATTGCTCGAAATACCAACCACTGCTCCAGCACGTTCTTCCACGCCAATAAATTGGCAAGGAAATGCCACTCATAACGCTTTGTCTCCCCTAAAAAAGCGGTTCAAGGCATCGATTCAACAGTTATGGTGGTTGGACAGAAACTCCTATACCACGTCTTCAGCCACGATCAACTGGCTAAAAACCCTCAACATCTTGAGCAAATTTGTACTGATTGAAAGCTTATATCTATTTCATTCGAACCCGACTAAAGATGACTCCGAGTGAAAAGGGCCATCTGTTACGGTAATTCGCCATCTAAAGATAAAAATATCGAGAAATTGTCTTCATAGGTCTAAAAAAGCTATGGCCCAGGCCAGCTTAGCGGCCCAAAGCCCAGCTAAGGACAAACCTATTGACCCGACGAGTGACGAGTCATCTTTATCGACGTGAAGTACGGGATCAGTTGATCCCTCATAATCAAGACGACTCCTCATATAGTCGGCTCGACCATCTACTCGGCTGTCTCCTCAGCCAAAAGCTCACTCGACTATCGGGTCGTCAAATCATAGGGACGAATCGAAATCCAACCCGTCTCTACTAAGGAGATAAGATCTAACTCAGATTCCTTCAGATATACATCAATCGATTCTACAATATTGATCGATCCATCGGAGGAGGGGCTGTCCGAGCAATCAAACCCAAAGGAGAGATCTTCCTTGGGTGATTCGGCTTTAATTGGAGCAGTTGGAGCTTTTATCTCTTTGGAGACTTTGTGGATCTTGCGTATAGCCTTGGGGCTAAGAGATCTAAAGGAAAGAACTTTCTCATACTTGGCTTGATCAAACTCAATAATAAGAGTTTCGACGGTTGTTCTAATGAGATGAACGTCGGATTGCGCCACCACTTCTTCGTCAGATAAGCTCGTCCCTAGCGGAGTCGCCATCTTTTATTTGTGGAAAATTTGTAGTAAATAAAATGAAGGATTTGTATTCTCTCGATCTTAATTACAATTTGAATTCCGATTACAAAAGAGAGGAGAATTAATCTGAATTCTCCCCTTTGTTTAAGTCTGGGTTCTTCACGGTAGCGATGAGATGCCTCCCTCGAATGCTAACGTCGAGTTTGCTTCTCGTTGACGATCCGAACGTCTTGTTTTCACTGGAACAATACCTTCTCCTCACGATTTGATGCTGTGGAGGACTTGCGTGGCAAGTTTGAAACTCTGAACGAGTTGATAACTCAGAGCGAGTTTAAACTCTTGTAAAAGAGTTGATTGATCTTAACCGTAATTGGTTAGACAAGCCAAGCATGAAGATAGCCCCAAGAATCTATTGCCGATAAGATGATCCGAAGAATCCGATCTCTATATCTCCAAAATTCTCAAAGATCCACAGATATCCCCCTCCCCCCCTCAATAGATCAAATGATCTCTTCTTTGTTGCCTAGCCGAAGGATCCGAACTAAGCCGATTTCTTAGTTATTTATTGGGGATTAAGGGGTGTAACCGTCCCCTTAATTCGCTCTTAAGTGGGGCTAATGGGATGTATTCGCCCCTTAAATCACTCTTGAGTGGAGTTGTGATACCCTCCGATCATGGGAAACGGTTTTGAAACCGATCAGCTCGTATTTGAACGAGTCAAACGCAAAATCCGTGTTCTAGCGTGAATTCTGCGTTCAAACGCAGTGCCTAGCAGCTCGAACACAGCGTCTGGAAGCTCGAACAAAGTGTCTGGAAGCTCATTTGCATCAATTGGAAGCTGTGTTTGCAGCGATTGGAAGCTGCGTTTGTAGTGATTTAGAAGCTGTGTTGACAGCATTTAAGAGCTGCGTTTGGCAGCTTCCTGAGGCTGCGTTTATGGTCGAACATGAGCTGCGTTGGCAGCTGGATCGGAGCTGCATTTGTGGCCAGGTTTGAGATGCGTTTGGGCTACGTTAGTGGTCGAGTTTGAGTTGCGTCAATGGCTAAAAATGCTGTGTCTTGATGCTGGTACGCGGGGAGGACTTCCGCGTCTTGGTTTAAAGAGACCGTCGATTTGTAGTCTCTTTCTGCAAAGATCATCATTTTGTAATCTTTGCTTTAGATCTTTGATATGTGAGAGTTGTCAGATTGTAACTCCCGATGTTGATTGTGAAGGTTGTTGATTAGAGCTTTCCTCTGTTGTTGTGAATGTCGTCAGATTATAACTTTCATCGATCTACGTGAAAGACTTTAAATTGTGGTCTTCTGGAATCCGTCGAATTGTAACTTCCATCATCGGTGTTTTAGACAGCCTACAGAACCCCCTCTAAAGGGGGATCAGCTATCTGCAGTGATTTTTAGACAACCTATAGAACCCCCTCCAAAGTTTTCGAAAGTTCGCGGTTGACCGAGATGAATTTTCGGAATACTTTAGATCTTAACTCTAATCTTGAAGCTGTTGATTCCTTGTCACAAAGGAGTTGTTCTCCGCACTTACTTCGAAGGCATCTTGATTGAAGGGATTTGCCATACAGGACCCTTGCGTTTTAAATTTGGAACCCGGGTGTGACCTCGGCTTTGTGGTTTTTGCATCGCGGGTCTGACCTCGGCGTTTTGGTTTTTGCATCGCGGGTCTGACCTCGGCGTTTTGACTTGAGACACGGAAGTGGCTTTCACGCATTTTTGACTAAGTATTTGAGACTTGTCTTTAGCTCATCTGTTGTTTGTTGGAAATTTTGCAATAAAAAGAATGAATGAAAGAATTGCGTTTGACTTTATTCTCTCTAACTGCTTAGAAAAAGAATGATTACAACTCTCTCAACTCTCGATTACAATTGGATTTCCGATTACAAAAGAGAAGAGAATGATCTGGATTCTCTCCTTTGTTTAATTCTGGGTTCTTCACGGTGGCGATGAGATGCCTCCCTCGAATGCTTGCGTCGAGTTTGCTTCTCGTTGACGATCCGAATATCTATGCTCACTGGAACGACAGTCTTGTCTGGTTGATAACTCTTGATGAGTTTCGTGATTCAGAACAAACAATAAACTCTAGTAATAGAGTTGTTCAAACCGAAAATAATTCGGTTAATAAGCCAAATATCGACTGTTTAGAGCTCCTCCGTTTGTTGATTTCCCAGACTGTGTAGGGAGTCAATCCTTTTTCCCTGATTCTGAAAGATCCGATCTCCAAAGTCCAACCCTCGATCTGATTATCAAAAATCCGATCTAAGCAATCCAAAAAGAGAGATGCTAACTCTGTTGAGTTTGTTGATATTTATAGGGGGATTAGGGGTGTAACTACCCCCATAATCCGCTCCTAAATGGGGGCTTAGTTACCCCATTGATCGGGTGTAACAACCCACGTAAGCCATTCCTCAAATCGTGGGTGAAGAGCAGTTTTCGAAACTGCCTGGATCGTGTTTGAACAGGTCAGAATTTTGACATGCGTTCTGGTCTAAATTCTGTATTTGAACGCAGTATCTGGAGGTGCGTTCTGCAACGATATTGAGCTGCGTTCTTCAATGTTTGAAGGTGCGTTTGACAGCAGTGTAGAACTGCGTTCGACATCGGTTGGAGCTGCGTTCGACGTTGGTTGGAGTTGCGATGATGGGCTGTGTTGGGCAGCGATGATGAGCTGCGTTGGGCAGCGATGATGAGCTGCGTTGGGCGCGATGATGAGCTGCGTTGGGCAGCGATGATGAGCTGCATTGGGCAGCGATGATGAGCTGCGTTGGGCAGCGATGGAGATGCGTTCGAGCTGTTTGTTGAAGCTGCGTTCAGGTTTCTCTGTCTTTATATATGGATGACACCAATGACCAGTAAAGGAGGTCTTATTCAGGCCATTTGTGACAATTGAGGCATCTCAATAACGCTCTATCAACTGCAGGTCACGATCTCCATCAAGATTTCTTTGCATGGTTTAACCATGTGCTCTTCAGTGTGTCGAATATCATTACACTACTCATCAGCACCTCTGATAGTTGCTAATATAATATTAGTCATGTTGTTGTCGCAGCCATCAAGATCAATCATCTCACATAAGAAGCTGCATTTGTGTTTGCCGCGGTAGGTGATTGAATTGGTGTTGTGTCCTGATGATGGTACGCAGAGAGGGCTTCCACGTCTTGGTTTGAAGAGGTCGTCGATTTGTAATCTCTTTCTATCAGAGTGTTGCTAAAGATCGTCGTTTTGTAATCTTTGCTTTAGCTCCTTGACATGTGAAAGTCTTCAAATTGTAGCCTTCTGGAAGTCGTCAGATTGTAACTCCCATCATCGGTGTTTGATGGGGAATCAGCTATCTATTATTATTTTTAGACAGCCTACAATGTGGCTTATGCTTCATCCCCAGCTTAGTCAGGAGACTGGCTTCAGGGGGATTCACTTTATCTTCTCTCTTGATCATTTTGTCTGGGGTCATTGCTTGGAATATTAACCTCTTTAAAAGGGTTAGTTACGTGATAAGCTGATATTGGCCACCAGAACGCATGTTTAAATTACGCGTTCTACTGCTTGAGCGTGAGGGTGCGTTCGGAAATCAAAACCCCCTCTTTTGAAAACGCGAGAATCACGTTTCGGGTGAGATTTGCCTAAAATCCCGCTCTGATTTGACAGCTACAGCTGTTTATAAATGGGCCACTGAGGTCAAATCAAAAGGTCATTCGACTTTCCCCCTTTTTACTCTATTTCTTAACAGGGCTCCTGTTCATCTTCTCCAGCGCTTCAACGGAGGAAAAGATCCGTTCCTAAATACTTCGCCCATCTTCGTCTTCTTCGCCACAATTGCCATGGGGCCTAAGAAGAAAATGGCGTCCAAATCGAAGATCGCCGAAGCTCAGGGTGCTTCTTCAGTTAGAACCTCTGGGGACGATCAAATCCCCGCGCCTTCGTCGCTGGTTTCTTCAACTAACGGTAAGATTGAGCCATTGGAAGTTGGTTTGATAGATCTCACGTCCCTTACCCCTGATTGACGATCTGTGTTTAAGCTCAAGAGATAATTCTGGGCTGGTAATCGATTTCAAGAAAACGCATGGCCAGCTCCATCGTTCATAAAATTTCAACGCAGGTTTAGACCCTGCGTTCGAGAATCTGAACGCAGGTCTAAATCTTACATTCAACATTAGATGCAGGTTAAGACCCCGCGTTCGAGAATCTGAACGCAGGTCTAAATCTTGCGTTCAAAAAATTTAGATGTAGGTTAAGGCTCTGCATTAAATAATCTGGACGCAGGTCTAAGACTTCTTCTGACTAACTTTTCTATTTGCAGTATGCTACTCCAGCGAGCCTCTTTCTTTCAACCATTATTTCGGTCATGCGGGAGGTGCGGAGAAGAATATAATCTTCAGCTTCGCCTTTGAATATCCAGTGTTTCAGAACACCCACAAAGAACGGTCGAAGCTCATCACCCAAGCCTTTCCTGAGACTCTCAGGTCTTTGGTTACAAATGCCAAATTTGAAACCGCAGAGCGTGAGATTTTAAAGAAGCCGTCTTTCCTGTTCGGGGATTCTGTAAAAATGGACACCAAGCGGACATCCGAGGGGAATTACAAATGGCTGAAGGTCGTCAACAACCGTCGTCTTTTCCTTCCCAATTTGGAGCGGATGTGGCCGATCTCTTATTATCAGTGCGCTTCTATCCCGCGGTCGATGAATTGGGAACTTGTTCAAGACCAAGGCGGTGTTGCTACGGGGCACATCACTCATCGGGGTACTCATCCCGCTGGTTTCAATAATTTCATGGCTTTGAAGCCAGGTTTATTCCAAAAAGAGCACCCTGTCGGAGAGTCTGCTAAGTTAGCGGAGGTGTTTATCAGAACATTTATTTCTGTCAAAGGAGAGTTCCCTGCTCGGGATTTCAGGGCCCCTACTTGGGTTCACTCCAGTGATGCGGACTGGTGGGCCCGGATGATAAATTTCGTCTTGGAGGAACTAGAAGAACCTTTGAGAATTTCGGATTTGAGAGTTCCAATAATGGCCACTCGATATGGCATTCCTCCGAATTACAGCGGACTTTTCGCTATGCTGGAATTCTACAACCCTCACACCGGCACCTTTTTCACCCCAGTTGGTGAACTGGGCTTCGCTCTCCACGAAATGTTTGAAATTTCTGGACTGTCTTTTGGAGAATTACCTTATGAGGAGTTCATTCCCGGAAGCAGGGAATTAGAGATCCTAAAAAATGGTGCTCCCGAAATCTACGACACTTATTGGGAATTGATGTGCCATTTCTAGATATGTGCACAAATTACTGGGAAAAGAGCAAGCGGCGTAAAACAGGGACAGTGGTCGGAGTATCTTTTCCACAATCTATGGGACAAAGAAGTCGATGTGACTCGCTTAGCCGCCAGTACTCTTGAGGAGATCGCGGAACGCATCAATGATGCAACTTCTCACTACACTTGTGAGGTAGAAGAGGATGTTTTCCCAGCGTTCACCACATTTGAGAGCTTCCATTATCAGGCAGAAGTCCCAATCTCCGACATGGCTTTGTTTGCTGGTTTTCTAACTCTTTGGTTGAAGCGTTGTGTGGTACCCACAAGGCCAGTGGATGCTATTACAGTAGAAGTTTTATACCCTACACTTGTGAGGTAGAAGAGGATGTTTTCCCAGCGTTCACCACATTTGAGAGCTTCCATTATCAGGCAGAAGTCCCAATCTCCGACATGGCTTTGTTTGCTGGTTTTCTGACTCTCTGGTTGAAGCGTTGTGTGGTACCCACAAGACCGGTGGATGCTATTACCGTAGAGGTATTATACCCCGCTGTTCTATTGGCTTATGGACGACCCTTGAATCTTCTTTCAGCCATGGTGTGCTGCTTATAAAGTGGCTTGCGGGAACTATCTTCCGAGTTTATTGCTGTCAAGAAAGTGGATTCCGACGGGAAGACTATCATTCAGACCCCAACCCCTCGAGTACCGATGCCATACATTTATTTGGTATCTTGGTTTGTGTTGCATTGTCCTCCGATAAAACCTCTGAATGGGCCGGTTGGTATCAGGTTAAATTCCGTGAAATATTGAGACGGGATTATAATTACGAGATTGCTCGCAAGTTTCCCGCTTTCGAGGGCGGCGCGTATGGAGAACTTCATCAAGACACTCCGGGACCGAATTCTTTCACCATGCTTAGCAAAGGTGCCTTTTGGTGGCTCATAAGCATTCGTCCGGGCTATCTTATTTTTCGACAAGGGAGGAAATGCTTTATTGAACCATATCAGCCTTATCGTTTTTCTCGGCAATTTGGCTATGATCAGCTCTATGTTGGGAACCCAAACCCTACTCTTGCATACACAGGTAATGTGTATGAAGGAGCAAGAGCTTGGTACTACTCAGTAGCTGGTTGTACCGGAGCAAAATTCCGACTACCACATAAGACGCCCAATGCTCGAAAAAACAAACGAGCGGTCGACCGGTGCGGTCGACCGAAAACAGACATTTCAAAACCTGATTTTAAAACTGACTTTTAAGACTTTGGAAAAATGTTAAAAATAACAAATGAAGTCAAAAAATTATGAAACTTTGGAAAATGTATATAAACATGTAAATGAACATGTTACAAAAAGAATTTTCCAAATTGCATTTCCCATTTGTGAAAAATCATCATTTTGCAAAATAGTTCAAAACACGAAAATGTAAACATGTGAAATTTGATATTTTAGCTAAACCATGTTTTGAAACTTTGCACAATGATTATATAGACTTAATAAAATATGTATATGATTATTGTTAAGTCCAAAAACAATGAATACCATATTTTCACAAAATTGCATATTCTATGAAATATTTAAAAAAAACACAATTGTAAATATGAAATA
>NC_033800.1:55402993-55410787 GCF_001876935.1 Asparagus officinalis | reverse complement strand
TTTCTCCCGTAGATTCTTCGTACGAACTCGGATTTGAGTGATTCCGGGTGTGTTGGATGCGTGACGAAGAGTTTAAGCTAAAAAGTCTATCTACATAACTCCGCTCAAGTCCCGCCTGCAGATCAGCTCGGGCAGATTCCTCAGAATGGCTTAAAATCTCCGCGGCTTCGCTCTTCAGCTTCATCAGTCTCTCCTGGGAGGATCCTAGCTTCTCGAGTGCCTGTTCCCGAGAACGCTCTAGTCCAGCCAGGTCATCTGCAATAAGGGCAGCAGATTCCTCGGCGTGCTTCAAAGCCTCCTTCAACCTAGTCACCTCCTCGCGACTCGAGTCCAAGGAGCGGAGTAGCTCAGCTCTATCCGTGTCTTTCTTCGCTACGGTAGCCATTAGCTGCGCAACGGAACTCTCATGTGACTGAAGCTCGCATCCGATGGAAGATCTCAGGTCACGCCACTGTGCCATCCTATGCTCCAACTGAGAGGACACGAAAGAAGAAACCCCGTTAATCTCCAATTCCTTCAACTCTCGTATCTCTGACTCCAGGGCAGCGAAATCGGTAGTAAAGGAGTCGGCCAATTCCGGGTATCCTTCTTCCCTCATCATCATCATGTGGCGAGAAAAGGAACGCCTGAACTGATCGAAGCCGCCTCCTCTATGAAGAAGTTTCTCGATCAGGCCGTTATAAAAGGCAGTGAAGAAGCTGAGGTCCGTACGAAAAGCCTCTCTGTCAGGATCAGTATCGACCAAAAGGACGCGGACACGCTCGTATAAGGAAGATCGAGATCCTACAATCAACAACATAGAAGTTCAGCGGATTATCGAATACGATAAGGAAATTCAAAAGGCAAGTTCTGAGCATACCAACGCCAACGGACGTCCCCTCAGGTTGAGGTCCGACAGGCTCTGAGACAGTAGCAGAAGTAGTCATGGAGGGTATATCAACCCCTGTAGGCAGATTGCTCATACCACTCGGCAAGGGCGGAGAGACGCGACTTCTATGCAAACCTTCAGCCCCGGAAATGGTAGTAGTATCAGGCCCAACGGCTGGTCCTATAGTTACATTCCTGTATTAGTCAAATGGAATTTGGGCAAATAAGGAGAATCGGGACAAGAAGATCGTATGCATACCGGCAATCCCACCGTCCTCAGATGCAGCGGGAATGCCAAGAGTCATAAGAGTATCAGCCCAAGCGGTTGGTCCTATGATTGTACCTCTTTATTAGTCAAAATAAAAATTGAGACGAATAAGGAGGAGTGGGATGATAGGGTCATCTACATACCTGTAGGTCCATCATCCGTAGGCATCTGAGGAATGCCAGGAGTCATAAGAGAATCAGTCCCGGTGGCTGGTCCTATGATTGCACTCATATATTAGTCAACAGTCAGATGAACATAGAGAAGTACGATATCCCTAAATCGTATGCGTACCTGCGAGTCCGTCACTCCGAGGCAAGCTAGATATGCCAGGAATCGATATCGGGATAATCCCAATGGTTGGCGCTGCAATGTTAATCCTTCATTAGTCAGATAAAAGATCAGGCAAGATGAAGGGAACCAGATATATACCGATGGATGAATCATTCCCAAAGAATAGTCTCTTGGTCCCTCTGGTAGTCTGATCAGCCAGCATGTCAGCTAATAAGCCAGCATCGGGTTTCGAGAAGCTTGGCCTTTCCATCGCGACATCTGCAGGGTAATCTGAATGTTGGAAGATGAGGAAAGCTCACAAATACTTGCAGCAAGAACGGAAGATCTTCCTTCCCCATGCTTGAGGAAAATAACAGAAGAACCCTGGAGCATAAAACATGGTCACGAATCCCAAAAGGTAAATCACCTTAAAGCAATGGCAATAAAATGTTACCTTCCCCTCCATCGGCGGTGCTTCCTAAGTCTACTCCGTAAGGGCGCTGACCGTCGTGGGGCTTATGTGCGGTCTTCTTCCGCTTCGGAGCGCCAACCCTCCTAGGACCAACGGGTCGATCATGCACATGCCTATCACACGTTTCAGCGTGCGTGGAAGCTGGCGGCTCGTGATCGTCAATTGTCCTACCTAAAGTGACAAGGATCATTAAACGAACAAGAGCTGTCGTTTATACCAATTAGAATGGAGAAGGAAAATCAAAGAGCATGACAAACCTGTATCGAGTTCTTCTCGGTCGGTGTCAGCATCCACATACTCTTCCTCGGAAGTCTCGTCGTCGTCACCCGTAGGAAGGAGCTCTTCATCATCTGTGGGAAGAGGTTTGGCACGCCCCTTTCTCCGCTTCTGAGCAAGCTCAGCCCTGCGAGCAGCCGTCATAGCAGCCCGCACCAAGTACTCAGACTGTAACTCTGAAAGGCTCCTAATACCGATGGATTCATAGGCAGAAAGGAACCACTTACAACTGAGGAAAGTGGTCAGCGGCTTACGCCTATATGAAGGAAGAGCAAAATGGGCTCCAGTGCAGCCCACCATCGTCCACAGCCACGCTCGTACGCCATCAATCAGTCCTCCATCAACCTGCAGGCTACGGCTTGGATTCCCGACATACAGTTGGTCATAGCCGAACTGGCGAGCAAAGCGGCAAGGGAGATAAGGCTCTATGTGGCATCGGTTCTTCACCCGGACCAACTCGGATGTTCACTAACCAGCGGAAACAACCAACGTCGAGAACAGTCCGGTCACTTCTAGGTTTCTCCTCGTCAATCAGCACGTCACCATAGCGACCCGAAAAGTGAGGAAAACACTTGAAGAACTCCCAGCTCTTACGGACTCGAAGCTCTCGTTGAACATCACTGAATTTGTTCCCGAGCCATCTGCTCTTCTCCAACAGCTGCATGAAAGGGACGGGGATGTCAACAACACTGGGCGCCGACATCAAGTCGGGACGGTGGAGAACGAGCCACGCCATCAGATATGCATAAGGGAGCTCAACCTTCGGACAAACGAGCTCAGCTGATGGTTCAGAACCCATATGCGTGAAACTGCTAACTAAACACATGAGCCCACAATGGATGCTAGCAACCATTGCTGGGAGCAGGGAAAGCTCTCTCCCGTAAGCTAGCTGAACTGCAGGGAAGAGCACCTCGATGGGTAGAGCGTCTGAAGGCTGGTGCGGGACAACACATTTCTTCAACCAAAGGGCAAGGTAGCCTGCTAATAGAGTCTGGGACCCAATGGACTTCTGTGCGCGGCAGAGAAAAGAGCGAAACTTGGTCCCCGCGGAAAAAGCTCCCTCAGCACTGGCGATAGTGTAAGATTGAGCCTCGGCCTTCTCCAACAACTCATTAACGGCGGAAGGGGTCAACACGTCTAATTCACGAATGGATGCACTGGAATCACCCTCCAAGTTCTGGAACAAATAGCAGGCAAACTGCTTCAAGCTGACCTGCCTCTTCCTCTTCGCTTGAGGAGAAGTCTGAACCAAGGAGGTGTGATAATGACAGGTAAGATCCCAGAGAGTGTCATACATGTCGGGAGTATCTTTCTTCATACACTCCAACTGCTGGTTCGAGGGAAAATACTCCTGATACGGGCAATCCCCCATCGGAAGACCAGAAACATGATGCATCTCGTGCAAGGCCAACCCTAACTCACCACCGCTGGTCAGGAAGGTGTTGCTGTCAGGCATGTAGGTCTCCAGCAAAGCCAAGAAATGGCGACAGCTGACTGGGATTCCGTGCATGGTGGCTCGTATAGGTGCATACAACCCACTGCTCTTCAAATCCCTCTCCCAGCGCGCTAAGACAAAACTGGTCATGCGTGCCCACCACCCCTTGGCTAGTGAGGAAGCCCAACCATAGCATCTGTATTCTGGTATAGGTAACCGTCTCCCCAGAAGAGCTAGACGATTACTCACGGTGGGAGCAGCTGCTGACACCTCGCCTGGGGGTGCAGTGTCAAGGCCCATAATCCCGGGTCGAAGACCACGAACGTCATGATACCCATTAGAGCCGGGAGTCTTATGGTGAGTGGCATATCCACACTGAACCCGCTCAGCATCTTCAGTAAGGTGCCAAGACATCTGTCGCTCCACGGCTTGCCCCTTCAAGTGACTGAAAGAATACTGTCACGGAATGGAGGGAATATAAAAGACAGCCCCTTCGCTGAGAGTCAGCCAGTGCTCCTCGCCAAGGGTCAACGCAACAGGATCCTCGACATGATCTCCGAACAGGAAACTCGGCTTCTTTAAAGCCTGCGTGGAGGTAGAATCAGCGGTAAAGGAAGCATCGGTAATAAGCTGGCGCAAGCAATGGCGCCCTCCTTCCCGTAACAAGCGGCAGGATTCATCGGGGCGATCTCTGTCAAACCGAGGAAGTGGACCAACGACCTGCCTGAGAGAAGCTGAAGAGAAGACCTCCCGGCTACAACCAGTGTTGGCATGAGCAGGAAGGCTACCCGCGGGAAACTCAACTGTAATAAAACACAGGGGTGAAGTCAGAAAATCCGTCTCATAAGAAGAATGATAAGCTCATTCACGGAATAATTGGAGAGACGATTTTGAGTGTCCTACACCGGAAGAACGGTATGCATCATCACGTGAATAACGTGGTAACATACACCGAACTATAAGGTGTAGGACGGCACAAAATCACCCCAATATACCGGAAGACTTGAATTGGCTAAGCAAGACAGGTCTGCAACCTTAACCCCCGCAAAGGAGGGTGTCGGTTCTTCCTTCATGACCCGCAAAGAGGTCAATCAGGGATACAAAAAAAAAAAAAAATCTCTGCATAAATTCTCACCCCCTAAGAATGAGGCCGCAAGGGAAGATGTAGTGGGAACCTCTTCCTCACTATGCTGTGAATGAGAGCGACTCCTACGAGGACGAGATCGGCGCGGAGACATTGAAAATCTGCAACGAAAAGCAGCAAGTCAGGTACAATCTAAAATATGAATACGCGAAATTTAAAAGGGAAATTAAGAACTTTAATTAAAATCCTATGTATAAATATGATTTCATAATTGAAGTCTAGTTAAACCTACAAATTTCGTGCATGCAAAACAATGATTGTCATTTTTCACGATGAATTTTGGTGAAATACCCAAAATACCCTTCGTGTTCAAGGCTAAAATTCAGGTCAAGAAAACGCCCGGGTTGGGTCATGGACATCATATCTGATCATATAGCACCCCCCGGTACCCCACAACTTTGGTCAATTTTACAAATGAGCCCGTTTGTAGAATTGAGCCAATTTTGCATATAGACCCCTCCACAAATTCCAATTTAATGTCCACATACCCTTATCAAAACTTTGGTTATCGGATTGTGGTCTAAACTTTTGGAATTTCAGCCCTAAATTTTAGCCCTTTTGCAAATAAACCCCTCTACACTTTGTGGGTTGCTTTTTTGCAAATAAACCCCTCAAACAACATTGGTTTTCTTGCATAAAGCACCCCTCAAATTTTCAACCAAGTGGACATGCAATCCAAGACCTAATTTCAGTCCTCTTTTGCACAAAAGCCCCTCAAATTTTCGGCCATATTGTAACTTTGCATAAAGGCCCCCCAAAATTTTGGCCCTATTTGTAACTTTGCATAAAACCCCCCAAATTCTTGTACCTACACAACCCATCATCCAAGAGCCTATCCTCTAACTCATGGGAACATAAAGCTATGATCTTTCTTGAAAAAGAGGAGAGTTTTGAGAGAGATTACCAAATCAAGAAGCTTTGAGCTTGAGGTTGAAGATGATGGAACCCTAGCTTGAGAGGAGAACTTCGGCCAAGGGGGAGCACCAAGAAATCCGAAAATTCCTTGTGGAGTTTATGGGTTTTAAGCTCTTGAAAGAGGAGAAACAATGGTGGAAGTAGGAAGAAGAAAGGGTTTGAAATTTAAGAGGGAATCATTTTGAATTTTGAAAAGAGGGGGGAAACAAAAAAAAGGGGAAACAAACAAAAGAAGAAAAAGACAAAAAAACACAAGAGGGGGAGGGTGTCTCGGCCCTAGAACCGAGACACCCTAGGGTGTCTCGGCCTTGGCCGAGACACCCCAAGGTGTCTCGGCCAAGGGTGAGACACCCACGGGTGTTTCGGGTCCCGTTTTGTCCCCATACGCCTATTTTAGGCCCGAATTCGCCCGTTCTCATCGTTTATTGGATGTCTTGATGAAAATCGACACCAATCAATATTCGACGATTCAAAACCCTAAGGGTCAACGCCGGTCAACGTGTAACCCTAGGTCAACGCCAGTCAACGCGTTGCAACCAAAGTCAATGTTTGACGATCCGAAACCCTAAGGGTCAACGCCGATCAACGCGTAACCCTAGGTCAACGCCGGTCAACGCGTTGCAACAAAAGTCAACGTCGACGATTCGAAACCCTAGGGTCCGAGACACCCTAAGGTGTCTCGGCCAAGGGTGAGACACCCACGGGTGTTTCGGGTCCCGTTTTGTCCCCGTACGCCTATTTTAGGCCCAGATTCGCCCGTTTTCGTCGATTATTGGATGTCTTGATGAAAATCGACACCAATCAATGCTCGACGATTCGAAACCCTAAGGGTCAACGCCGGTCAACGCGTAACCCTAGGTCAACGCCAATCAACGCGTTGCGATCAAAGTCAACGTTCGACGATTCGAAACCCTAAGGGTCAACGCCGGTCAACGCCAATCAACGCGTTGCGATCAAAGTCAACGTTCGACGATTCAAAACCCTAAGGGTCAACGCCGGTCAACGCGTAACCCTAGGTCAATGCCAATCAACGCGTTGCGATCAAAGTCAATGTTAGACGATTCAAAACCCTAAGGGTCAACGCCGGTCAACGCGTAACCCTAGGTCAACGCCAGTCAACGCGTTGCAACCAAAGTCAACGTTTGATGATTCAAAACCCTAAGGGTCAACGCCGGTCAACGCGTAACCCTAAGTCAACGCCAATCAACGCGTTGCAACACAAGTCAACGTTTGATGATTTGAAACCCTAAAGGTCAACGCCGGTCAACGCGTAACCCTAGGTCAATGCCAATCAATGCGTTGCGACAAAAGTCAACGTTCGAGGATTCAAAATCCACACCAATCAACGTTCGACGATTCGAAACCCTAAGGGTCAACGCCAGTCAACGCGTAACCCTAGGTCAACGCCAGTCAACGCGTTACGACAGAAGTCAACGCGTTACGACAGAAGTCAACGTGTTCTTTCAGCGGAACGCCGCCAGGGAGTTCATCCTCTTCGCTGCTCGCACCGTCTCCAAGCGAACGCAGCCTGGCCAGCGCCAGTCCGTTCAACATGAAGGTGAGCAATCCTGATTAATTTTTTGTTAATTTTTGTTTGGATTATTTGAATAAATCTGTGTGTTGGTGGAATTGGTGGATGTTTTTTGTTTTGTTTCCATGTGTATCATTATTTTGAATTGTTTGATAGGGATAAGTTGATTGGTTGATCTTTTGAATCGTAATCTTGTAGGCATTGAAAATTGCCTATAGGTCTCCACGAACGGTTCAGTGTTAAAGAGTGACGATGAACGTCAATCGACGAGCTACGTGAGCGGATAGGATTTCAGAACAACAAAGACCCGGACCAATCGGGAACCCGGCACTGTTCACAAAAAGGACAACGCCCTTCGTGCCTCGACCACTCTACGGATAATCCAACCACCAGAGTGGATCGAACTCTTCGTCAAGCATCCAACGCACCCGGGATCACTCAAATCCGAGTTCGGACGAAGAATTTACAGGGAAAACAATCGAATCACCTCAAACGGAGTCTTGGGAGGTCGAAACACCCCGGGGGTGTCTAGGAAAAGCCTAGACACCCCAGGGGTGTCTCCGCCAAGCCGAGACACCCTAGGGTGTCTCGCAAGCCCGCTGGACCAGAGACACCA
>NC_033800.1:55349923-55402947 GCF_001876935.1 Asparagus officinalis | reverse complement strand
GGCCTGGCCGAGACACCCCAAGGGTGTCTCGGCCTGGCCGAGACACCAGGGGGTGTCTAGGCCCCCTACCTACCCCCTATAGCCTCATATGCCTATAAATAGACCCCTTGAGCCTTGCTTTGGAGAGGAGGATTTTTGGAGAGCCTTGGCGAAGCCCTGCTGCAGTGAAGAGTGGTCGAGCGCTTCAACCGAGGAAGAGAGGTAGTCATCAGATTCTTCATCACCCATTCTCCCTTTGCCTTAGTATTACCCTTCGCCGGTAATCACTAAGAAGAGCCGATATCTCGTTTTAGCCGAGATAGACGCTTAAAGCTTCTAGATCTCACGCGGATCGACGAAGCTCTGCCCGATTTTCTCGGAGCAGATCTGAGTGCCCGGTGGTCCACGGATATCAACATCCCCGTCACAGGCAAAAGACCCACGCAAGCAAGAGACCGCAAAACAGGATCTTGCGTTTGTTTGAAGGGAGTTGTAATCTTTCTTTTTGTTTTCATTGTGTAAGAGTCTTATAAAAAGACTATCTTTTTCTGTTTCATTGTAACGATTGAAGTTGTAATGAGTACAACAATGAATACAACAACTTTCTCCGCAAACAAATCTGGATTGTGAATTTTTGACGGATGGTTATAATTGTCCAAGAGATTAGGGGAAATTGGAGGGTTTTGAACGTGTAATTGATAACGATGCATGATTCGACGGTATTCATAGCTCTAGTTTGCAAGTGCAGAATCGTGCTGGTTACATGTTTTGTTAGGCAAACGTTGTTCTAGGATTGAAATTTTAAAATGTGAAAACTGGTAGTATATATTCGTCTATATGTATTATATGGATGTGATTACCAAAAGCTTTTGTATGTGAATTGCTATGCATGTGCATCTTCAGATATCCTTGATATATTTGCATCATATGGTAACAGTAGAGCACTTTTTTTGAAAATATGCCGACCAATTACGGATTCATACTTGTACATATGCACACGTGTGTACACTTGTGACTTCTAGCATGTATCAGGATGATTGTTATACATAGAGAGTAGCTCTCTAGCATTATCTTCTTGTATCATTAGAAATTCGTTCTGAAATGCCCGCCTAGGAATTCTTGTAAAATAATTATTTCTGAAAATTATACGATTGAAAATATGTCAACTAATCATATCTATTGATCAGGCATGGGAGAGTATGATTTTTTCCTTTCAATGTATGCAAATAATCTTGCACTTAGATGATTCTGAACTGCATATATCCATGCATATATTCATGTGGACACGGCATATATCCATACATCCATGTATTTCACTTGTATGATTGTGAACTGGCATGTAACCATACATATATTCATGTGAAAGTGAATGAGTTAGTGTGTGCGTGTGTGCTTATTTGTGGAGACCAGTGTCTTGACATATTCATTTGCATCCCTGTATCTTCATTGTAAATCTATGTTCTCTGTGATTTCTGCTTTGGTTTGGATATGTTAATCACAGCAGAGAGTTATTTGTTCATTCATTTATATGTTCGCAAGTACAGATAGAAGGGGTGCACCTCTCATACTACTTTTCTTTATCTTAATGTTATTTCAACAATATTTTTAACCGAATATTTCTAATTTTTTGATGATTTCTTATGAATGCATTAGGGTTTGGTGATTTTGATGGATTCTTTGTTAATTCAAGTAAGGAGTGCTTGTCTCATCTCAAAGGTACAAATTTTTTATCTTATTGAGAATTCTGTTCTTTTTATTTAGTGTATACTTGATTATGATGCATTTCTAAATGCATTTCTTACTCATACTCTAATAATCTTGGCATATCTTCCATTTCTTTTTATTTAGTTTCTAAATGCATTTCTTACTCATACTCTAATAGTGTGTAAATCAAAAGTTCATTTTGCTTCATTTACATGCTTATATTAGAGTGCAAAACCACGATGTAACAAGTTTTCAATTTGACAAGCTCCTAATATATGGTGGAGTAGAGCTTAATGCAATCCCACTATCATTTCAAATTAACTCCATCCTGCATCTTGTTTAGAAATTCCGTTAGCTACTATATATCAAAGCTGATATATTAACAAAATATTAAAGAGACAGAAGTGCATGGATACGCGCGCTTAATAATATAGCAGGGGTAAAGATAGGTGCATACTGATCCATATTTACTTTGTTGAACCTAAAGAGCGTGATTCTCAGGAACCAGTGCCATAGCGTAAGTGAAATAATTAGACATTGAATATTCAATGTAATTTTAGAAAATTAGGGGAAAGAGCAAGGGAGTTTCTTGTAGATTTAATCCCAAGTGAGTAATAAATAGTATACAGACTATGTAACACCATCTTCCCCCATTGTTTAGTGCAGCAGCTTGAGACTATTTTGTTTTAAAGGACTAAATAATCCCACTAGTATCCTCCTAAATTTTGAACCAAACACATGGCTACGTTATTCTAAAGGTTAACGGTTAAATGTTCAGCTTTTTTCCCTCGTTTGAAAGATGATCTGCTCAATGGTAAAAAAAATTATTGATCTGCTCATTTTCTCTTTGAAAGATGATCTGCTCAATGGTAAAAAAAATTATTGATCTGCTCATTTTCTCTTCAAAGCATTGGCTATTTTTATCACTTGTATACATGCTTACTGCTCATTTTCTCTTCAAAGCATTGGCTATTTTTATCACTTGTATACATGCTTATCTTATTCAGTCTCGCTTATCCGACATTTTTGTTTAATTTGTTAGCTTGTTAGCTTGATTAAAAAAATTATTGATCTGCTCATTTTCTTTGTAGGTTTTGGGCTCATATCGTGATGGCATATGAATTACTCTTTTGTTGCTGCGAATAGGGTTTATCATACAAGAATTTCTGAATCCTCAGTTGCAATTTCTTTACATCAAGGATACTTCTCTTCTCACATGCTATTCAGTTTGCAACTCTTTGTATTTTTTCAGATTAACATTTCTCTTGGTATATCAAAGACCAAATTGACTATGTAATTGTCAGTTGTACATGCATTTGAGAAGATA
Source organism: Asparagus officinalis (assembly GCF_001876935.1). Classification (NCBI taxonomy): domain Eukaryota; kingdom Viridiplantae; phylum Streptophyta; class Magnoliopsida; order Asparagales; family Asparagaceae; genus Asparagus; species Asparagus officinalis. The sequence goes on along the minus strand of NC_033800.1, from coordinate 55,399,937 downwards.
ATCGAATTGTTATTTATTTGCTCTGATATCAACTTATTCTCACTTTGAATATGTATGAAATATGAAACAAGACTCAAGTGTTTTCCAGCCTGGATATCTGTGAAATATGCAATGGTAATGTATTATTTAGATGTTTTTTTTGTAAGATACTTGATATGTTTGTAGAGTTTTCTTTATTTTCATTTTGTTGAAACTCTTGCAAGTTATGGTGGGCAATGAATTTGAAAACTTAGCAAATGTAGCTATCATCGTCAAAATTATCTATATTTGTGTTTTTTGGTTACTATTTTACACATCTCCATTGCATTTGATGTAAACAAGATGGGTTAAGAGAATAAATTTTTATCAATTTTAAATTCAAATTCATGTATAATAAAGTACCCAAACACTAGATTTTGAAATCAAAGATTTCAAATCCTTTCATTTAATAAAGATATCCAAACAAAAGATTTCTTAAATCATGGATTTCAAATCCTAAATTTAAAATCCCTTGATTTTAAATCAACTTCCCAAATCCAAATCAAAGTTCCCAAACGCAGCCTAAATGCATTTTGAATATTCCTTTACCCTGTGTGTTGCGGGGTACTAAAAATAAACACCTTTGTGTTGACTGTAATCTCTGTTAGTGTAAAATTACATTTCATGATTTCGAAGCCAAATAAAACTATGATACAGATGAAAAAAGGATTATTTTTTTGGCTACATAACCTCCAAATCATCATCATTTATTAAATTGTACCCCTCGCTTTCAACTATTTGATACTTAGCATTTTTTGATTTGGGGTAGAGAAATACAAAGCTTGAGATTTGGAGGGCATTTTAATAAATATCAAGACTTGGTGTAATTTAATAAATGTTGAACCCCACCCCCTAACACACACACACCATAAAATAAATCAACTGAACTACCATGGTTCTTGATATTGACCCCAGTAACTTTTACGAGATATGCTCTCGCTCCAACCTTCTTCACCTAGGATGAGATTTACTCGAGCCATCAGTTTTCGCACTGCATCCTCCTCCAATTCATGAGTCTGGCTCAGCCTGGATCTTTGTTGCGCATGACCACCCTCCTGCATGAATTTAAACTTCATTAGCTAAGTTACGACATATTTATAGGTGTAGATAGTAAATTGATGAGAATTGAATAATTTACCTCCTTAAAGGTCTCATACAATCTCAAATTATGCAAGCACTCCTCATAATAGCCACAGTGGTACAGAAGTATAGCATAGTCTCTTAGCTCCTGATAATCGTTTGTTAGGATGACAAGGCGTTCGCTGGCTGTAAAAAATGAAACAGTGAAATTAATCCGTGTGTGTAAATGTCAAGAACTAGGTTCTAAATTACACCGAAGAGCGCACTCTCAGAGAATAACCAAGCTGTGATCATGCCATATTCAAAATGAAAAGCATTAGTCTTTACTACCCAATTCCTTGCCACATATGTCACAAAGAGTGCTGGAACTAGGTTCTAAATTACATGATAAGTTGTGTATAACTCATTTAATATCAATATCCGTCACTAACTTTTTTTCATCTATCTTGCTTGCGTAGAATCAATACTTATTTGTAACATTTCAGCCAATACAGTTCGCTAAAAAGGAATAAAAAAATCTAAATAGTGTATTTACCTGCTAATGCACGCCGCATATCACCAAACCGAACATTGGTCCAAACTCCACGCCCTAATCTGTGTTGAGCAGCTTTAGTAGAAGCTATCTCTAAACCACTGCTACCAAGAAGGAGATATATTAAAATTTGATTACATTTAAGAACATTTTCCATGTGAACATATAAAAATCACTTACCTTGTGCTGCTACATGATTCAGAATATCTTTCTCCTACAATGCTTGGTCCATAAATGTGGTTAGAAGCATGTGCTGCTCTAAGAAATAAGCTGTTGTAATTTTCATACTGGAATGGCCAGAATGCATCCTTTAGGTTCCTTAGAATCTACAGATAAAACATGGGATAGATGAACAAAATTGGTACTGTGTAAGTTACAAAAAAAATATCACTTAAAAGATGATGCACAGAAGATAACTACTACTTCTGAAAAAAGACATGATTTTGTCAAACAGATATACTGCGTACCAGCATAAGAAGTTGTCAGTGAAATTGGCCTAGGTAGTGCATAATATTAGTAAATGAGCCTCCATATAATGTAATTAGACTTAGATAGATGATGAAAACAGAGATATCAAGGTTGATAAGATATGATCCTATAAATAAATTGTTCAACATGCTAGCTATCTCTAGTTAGACAAGGCAAAATAAGAAAGTGTAAATTTCACATAACCCACTATATTTTGGCCCACTTTGAGATAACCTCCTGGAACTTAAAATGATCACTTAACCCCTCTAACTTTTGGGAGTCTAAACAAAAAACCAAAACATTTGTAAAATTTTCAACATACACCCCAAGCAACCTCAATTTTTTCTGACATGCCCCTCTTAACTTTCAGCATTATTTTTAGAGGACGTCATGAACTTTTATAAAGTTTTCAGAAAATCCCAATTACACCGTTAGGGCAGTATGTTGAAAAATTGCAAACATTTCGGCAACTTTTGACACGTCAAAAGTTTAGTGGTTTAGTGACATTTTTAAAGTTCAGGGAGTTATCTAAAAATAGGCCAAAGATAAGGGTTATGGGAAATTTACGCAAGAAATTGAAAGATGCAGCATGTCTGCTAAGCCTCATCGTGAAGAACAATCAAACTATTTTTTATTATGTTCTATATGGTTCTAATAAAACTTGCGAAATTAGAAAATGCAAAAGGAAAAACTACGATGAGACAGACAGAAAAGTGGATATAAGTGGTTAACATACCTCCACCAACAGTGCCTTGGATGTTAATATATGTGCTTGATCTTCCAGTTTGCTTTTCAGCTTATGGTAACCATAAGGAAGACCAGCAGGATCATGAGGAAAGTAAATTTCTACATCAAAATCTAGAAAACCAAGGACTCGTAACATTTTCAATGTTTCCGAGTAAATGAGTGATAACATGACTGAAGATCCTGATCTACATGTCAAAACCTGTATTTGATGAGGGGAAAGTGTCATTACCATATAATTACTAACAAATGCTTAATAGTTTATCAAGACAATGTAATGTAAAAAGGAAACATACAGAGTGAAGGTATAAAGCCCGCGTTTCTGTCAACACATTTGTTCGGTGAAATCCCTGAAAATGGAATAACGTAAACATGAACAAGATTATCCAATTATGTGGAAGTCAATATATCGAAGTACAAGGTTACTTTGTCAAAACCACTGGCCATCAAGAGGATATGAAAGAGTATCAGATATACTAATGTGAAACAACCAAAATTACATGCCTTAGATTTTTTTTGTCCTATCAATAAAATACAAGCTGCCAGCATGAGTGCTACAAAATGCCACAGTTAATCCATATGCACAGGTAAACAACAATGAAAATGCTAGACAGCATTAAAGATAAGAAGTTTACTACAATAGACTAATTTTTTTTCTTTAGTCCGCTAGTAATATTTGGATCCATGACCATCTCGGCTGAGGTTCCGCTTACGTTACCTGGGTACTTATAATATAGAGCTGTATTCATACCTGATACGTGTTATGCCTGTACCCGTACCCGACACTTCTTAGACACTCTTTAAATATATGCATATATTTATTCAGACTTGTACTCAATTATACAATGCATGTTTACCCGGAAATGCATGATCAAGTACTGAACAGATGATTAGGGTGGGCAGCATGCTTATCGCAATTCAATTGTCAACAACACTAGCACTTCCTATCAACAATAGCATTTCTCCACTAGCGCTGATTTGCCGCTCTTTGTCGATTCAACAACCATTTTCATTTAATAACAACAAATTAAATAACCACTTTAAGAAATCATAAATCACACGCTAAACCAAAACAAATCCAAGTATGATATTTGGTACCAAATCTTTCATATTTGGAAATTGGTTCCCAAATCTTCTTATTCTGAAATTAGTTCCCCAAGTCTCCATATTATGAAATCCATCCCCCAAATCTTTTAAATGTTTTTGACAACCAAATTAGTTAAGAGTTAAAGAAACAATCCACCCCAAATCAAACAACTGCTAACTGGGGGTAGCTATAATATTTGCGGGACTAATTTTAAAAAATTTCAATGATCGACTCGGGGGACTAGTATCAAAATAATCCTAAAAAGATAGCAAATTTACAAAACCCAACTTCACATACCTTGTGAACATACAAGTACTTCTCCAAATTCCCAAGAAACACCTCCGGTGGTGCGTTTGACCGGGGCATACAAAGGGAGCAGAACCCGAAAGACAGATCAGCCAGCCGGTCAATGTACGACTCCACCGGCAGCTCTACTGACGAATGCGACACCAAAGAGTCATCCTCAGCAGCAACGTGGAGGGCTGTCTTTGCCAGGTCAGCGCCCCTGCTTATTGCGATACTCGTTTGAGAGTTGATCTCTGTTATCCTCCCAGCCTGCTGACAAAACCCCTCCCTCGCCGCCTAAGCAAACGTAACACAAGGATCGAGAAATTAAAAATTTTGAGTATACAAAAAGAATCGTTGAGTTTGCTGTTCAGTTAAGTTTTGAAAATTTTGCAATTTGCAGTTGTTGCGGATACTGCAGAAGCCTTGAGGAAATCAAGATTACAGAGCAAGTACTCCAAACTAGCCCGCGAAAAAACTGATAAGCACAAACACAAGGATGAAACACAAGGATTTTACGTGGTTCGGAGGCAGTGCTTCCACTGGGGAAAAGCAGATATATCTTTAGATTCTCACGCAGGTGTCACGGATGAGACCAGTGATCCCTATATTCTCTCTCACACATGATCCGTCTTGATTCCTAATCACTCTACTTCAGTCAACAAAAGCGAAAAACACAGCGCTAGCGCCTGCAGAGAACTCTTGTTTGTTCGGCTTCTTCCAAAAGGCCTACTGACTCTGGAAACAACGCGACGGACCCTGGCGACATTGGTTAAGATCCATTTTCCCAAAAGTCAGTAGCTTGAATTCACAGATTGATTACAAGGACGACGTCGTTGGTACGACTAAGATGAGCATGCTCATGAAGGATATTCTGGCCAACTCCGACAGTAATTGTGCTTGTATCTGTTTAGAGTTATATTGGCCCCCTCCCTTATTGAGTTTGTCCAAAATTTATTCGGAATTGGAGTTATAAGGTAAAGGTTACAACTGTGACTTGTGTACAAATACTGAATACCTTTTAACAACTGTAACTGCAGCTATATTTATCAGTTAATTGCAGCTGTATTCATCAATTGAAATGAAACAAACAGTAGTAACTAAATCCCATCTGCATAGAAGTACATTTACAGTCCTAAAATTGTGGCAAATTAAATAAATAAAAAATCTCTGAATGAAACTAGGAAATGAGAAAGATTATTGTACTTACTCTTGCGAGCTTCGTGTCGATTCCAGCAGCATCAAGAGAATCATGGAGGATGAGCTTGGGTTCTTGCTTTTGTGAGCAGAGAAAAGAGGGAGAAAAATATTGGGTTCTTTTTCTTGAGAGAATGGCTTTGTGAGGGGAAGGTGGATTGAAGGGCAAGCAGCAGCTCATGGTGGGTTTTGTTTGCTGAGACTCAGAAATATCTGAGGAGGAGGCAGAGCTTGAAATTTATACGTTGCAAGAGAGAAGCTCTGTTAATTTGGGAGATTATTATTTTAATATTTTCTGGGAGGGAAGCAAAGTCGGAAGAAGATAAAGCGAACTTAATTTTTGCATATATTACCCACTCGAAATATCTGAGGAGGATGCTGAGCTTGTAATTTATATGTTGCGAGAGAGAGCAGCTCTATTATTTAGTGAAACATTATTATTATTATTTATGGTAGTGAGATATTAGTTTAACAGTTTTCCAAGTAGAACTGAAACGAGAAAGAAGATTAGAGGGAGGGGTGCTGCTTTTGCGCCTACACCCCTCAAATCTAATTTTTATTTCTGAACAATAGATATTTGCTAATTTACCCAAACTGATATTATACTGGTGAGTAGTCTTACTAGCAAGTCCTGCTTTCTATCCCATTCTCTGTCTAATCATGAATAAAGAAAATTAATTAACATACTCATGAGTATTAATGATATTCGACAATTAAGAACAGAAAAAACTAACATGAAACTTTTGGCATACAACAACAAATATTGTAAATTTAGGCGTTGAATTTGATATTTGGAGGGTATATATGCAAAAGACCCAAAGAGAAAATTTTGGGACAATCTTGTTTTTTTGGGTACACATATATACAAGTCGGGGCAATCGGAGATTATCGGCAGATATTTCAAAATTTTTCATCCATTATTTTCTCTTCTATTTATTTTTGCCACCAAAAAAAAAACTGAAAAAACAGAAAAAGGCACAATACAATAAAAAATGTTATTACTCGAATAAAATCTTAGGATTTGAAAAGATAATAAGTAATCATGGACAAATCTGATTCATATATTATATATATATATATATATATACTATATATAATATATATATATATATTATATATATGAGAATATGGGTGTATACTTTGCGGCCAATGTCCTTGGTAGTTGATTGTGGACACATATTGTCCCATAAACATCAGACTTGGAGTTGAGTGAGGCGCTCCATCGTTCAAGGTGTGATGTAATGGACAAGATGTGTCCACATCTACACCAAGGATCCTTGGCCAAGTATACCCATATTCCCTTATATATATATATATATATATATATATATATATATATATATATATATATATATATATATATATATATATTATATATGAGAAATATGGGTAATGCTTGGTTTTTTTACCGCAAAAAGCACAAAAAAAAAAATTTTGCTTGTAGTTGATCGTGTCACATCCTCAAATCAATCACTACCCATAGTGAATGTGGTCCATATTTGAATTGAGTGGAGATAGATGTGCACCTCACTACCACAACATAACTTTTTGTAGGCTTGGTACCAAGCATACTCATTTCTCTCTCTCATCTCTCTCTCTCTCTCTAATATATTATATATATATTATAATATATATATATATATATTATACTATATATTATATAGTATATATATAGTATAATATATTATATATCGAGATCGAGATCGAGATCGAGAGAGAGAATGGGGTAGTGCTTGGTACCACAGCACAAAAAATTGTGCTGGTAGATGAGGTGACATAATTCCCTTCACTCATTTAAATGGTTGCATATCGCTCATGCACTTATTAACCCATGTGAATGTGGTCCCCCATTTTGAATGTAGAGCTAGAGGGGATTGTGTCACCATCATACCAGCATAAATTGTGCTGGTACCAAGCATACCCATATTTCTCATATATATATATAATATACTATATAGTATATATATATATATATATATACTATATATATATATATATATAATATATATATATAATATGAGAAAATGGGTGTGTGGGGATGGGGTCTTGGTAAAATATACAATGCTTGGTAGCTGAGATGAATAATCCCCCCACTCATTCAAATAGTTACATATCCCCATGCACACCTCAACCCATTAATTGGTCGGCCCCATTTGAATGAGTGGAGGTGATTTGTGACACCTCACTACCGAAAGCATAAAATTTGTGTTTGGTACCAAGCATACCATATTCCTTTATATACTATATATATTTATATATATAATATATACATATATATTATATTATTTAATATATATATATATATATAATATATATATATATACTAATAGTATATATATGAGAAATATGAGTATTGATTGGTAGTGATGTGGCCACAATTCTCTCCACTCTATTCATAGGGGACACATTCACATGAATTAAGGGTACATGGCGGATATGCCAACCATTGAATGAGTGGAGGGGATTATGTCACGTCACTATCAAAGCATATCTTTTGTGCTTTTATCAAGCATACATCAATTTCTCTCTCTCTCTTCTCCTCCTCTTCTTCCTCTCTCTCTCCTCTATATATATTATATATATATATATATAATAATATATATATTATAAATTATATTATATATTAATATATATATATATAATAGTATATAATATAATATATATATATTACTAAGTAATGTTAATATGTTGTTTATTTCTAATTATTAAGCATTACAATATACATACCCATCGATCTACGTCTCGACGCCTTAAAAAACAAACATTCTTTTTTCTTCTTTCAAGTGCCTGGGGGATTTTTGTTCTTAAACAAGTCACATGATGTCCATATAGCCTTTTTTGGGGCGGGGAGGTTGATTTGCAAATTTCTTGAAGTGAAAGAATTTGTTGTAAAAACTGAAGTAAAGAATATGAACAAAGACTTTTAGTTTTTATCCGAGTGGATTCCCGTCAAGGTTATGTAAGAATTTTTTTTAGTGTTTAGAAGGAAAAACATTGTATTGAGGGGTTTCGTAGAAGACTCCCAGTGTTGTTTGCCAAGAGTTTAATAGAAGAGGGTTAAGGAGAATGATTAACTTAGTCAACGCATCACGAGGGGCTAAAATGACATTATTCCATTTAGATTACATAGTTAACATGAAGGGTTAGCTTTTTGGGTTTGGCAAAAATGAAAGATTAAGGAGATTATCCCTCTATATTTTAAGAATATAGCAACTTTAGCTTTATTGAAATGAGAAAAAATTCAATAACTATCATTTTACCAAAAAAAGGAACTTGAATTTGCAGTCATATAAGAAAGTATTCTAATGTATGTAATATTTAAATAAATGGTTGTTGAGAAGCAAAATAAAAATCAACTAAAATTAGTAAGTACCAAAAATATATTTCAAGATCAACTAAAATAAGCTTTTATAATTAAATTTCAAAAAATAGAAAAAAAATATTTCAACCGTGGAACAATTGCAAATAAATTAGAATATTACAACAAATGTCAAATGTATGGTAAAGATTAGTCTAAACTCTTAAGATAGAGATGTCAAAATTCTAAAAATTGCAAATAAATTAGAATATTACAACAAATGTCAAATGTATGGTAAAGATTAGTCTAAACTCGTTCAATTAAATCAATATATTTGAATTTCTTATATTAGAGTAATAGTTTTGTTTGACGTGTCATATATTTTTTTAAATAAACGAGGATGCAAATGACATAACTTTTAGAGGAATATTCTACATAACATATACTCTCCAAATATACCTTTAAAGGGATATTGATCACAACCTATGTATGTAATTACAGAGACCCCAAATAAATGACCTGCGACTTAATAAGATAGTTTTATGAAAGGAAGTAATCTTCCATCTGATAATATCTTCCTTCCATTGTCAATTAGTTATATAGTTAATATAGAAATATCTTCTTTCTTTTGTTGCTTTAATTACAGGGCATATCCTTGTTGAGGAGACGGAACATCCTTTGTTCCGCCTTATTCCATGGAATAGTAAACCCATGCCGCTAGGGTTTAACTCTCAGTTATCTGGTCTTAATGAGTTTGTTAATCCTATGTTAATTTTATTGTTTGTTGGGTTAAAGAAGGATTCAACCTTATTAATCTAAAAGGCAAATCTAGTCCTTGTACTAGGGCCTCATACTCAAATTGATCAATCTTTTCTTCTCCACTTGGTTCTTGTACCACAGATTGCTCACAAATTAAGTCCTTTTTAATCTCCATTAGAATTTGAGTGCTAACTTTTCGTTTATGACTATATTACCTGTTGTACGCAGCAGAACTCGAAAGTCAAATAGTGCACGAACAAGAACGAGAAAGATCACAACCAAAACAAAAGCACAAATCACAATCACAACAAGACAAACTAATTTACGTAGTTCAGCAAGTTGCCTACGTCCACGGGACAAGGAGGAGGGAGTTCTTACTATTAGAGATGAAGAGAATTACAAATAGGATTACAAATCTCACCAAAAACCCTCAAACAAAGCTCTCTAAATCTCTCTCAAATCCTTCCACAAAGGATGCACAATACGCTTATGCTAATTGGAGGAGTAGATCGCTTTGGAAGTTTGTCTAGGATTTTAGTTGGTAATAAAGGTGAGATTTTTCATATTTGTGGATCTCGTTTCCTTCATGTGAGGTGAGATCTTTCGGAGGCCCATATTAGGGTTTCAGTTGGAGATAAAAATCTCTCTTCTTTAGTTTGGATCTATTCTTTGTTTGTTCCGCATTTTTTTTTGGTGTTTTGAGAAAAATGGTCAAGAAAAAAGGAGTTATGGAAGGTACTTCCGACGTGAAGACCGTCCAAAGTTTGAATATCCACTCTATGAAGATAGATGTGGAAAAATTTAATGGCATAAACAATTTTGATCTTTGGATATGTGAAGTCTTGGATGCGCTCAACGCGTAAAATTTGGAAGATACATTAGAGTTGGACGGGAAACCGGACAACATTGAGGAGAAGGTTTGGAAGAAGATAAATCAAACGACATGTGGTGTGATGAGATATTGTTTAACTTAAGATTTGAAATATGATGTGATCAATGACACTTCGGCTAAAAAGATTTGGGAGATACTAGAGGGTGAGTATTTGACAAAGAGTGTAGAAAATTATTTGCATTTAAAGAGGATGTTTTATCGCTTCCAATTGAAGAAGGAAACCTCCATTGGTGATCACATAAACCACTACATGAAGCTTCTTACGGATTTGGTGAATGTAGATGTTATGATTGAAGATGGGGACAAGACATTGTTATTGTTAAGTTCCTTGCCCGACGAGGAATATGAGACCTTCATTCTTACTCTTATTAATAAGAAGACATCTCTTTCGTATAGTAAGGTCACTGATGTACTTGTGAATTATCAACTTTGAAAGAAGGATAAAGAGACTTCAGTTGAGCCGGTAGCAGGGGCATTGGTCGCAAGAGCAAAGAGTCCAAACCAAAATAGGAGGTCGCAGTCTAGAGGGGCACATCCTGAAGTTCGTAGGGATCAGTGTGCCTTTTATAAAGAGGATGGACATTAAAAAGCCGAATACCCAAAGTTGACAGATTGAGTTAGGAATAATAAGGGAAACGTTATTCAAGCTTCAGAGGTGAATGTTATCAATCAGTGGTGACAATTCAGATTCAGATTATTCGGACTACTCATTAGCACTACTGTCAATTTGTGTTGCCGACTCAACAGAGTGGATATTAGATTCAGGTGCCTATTACCATATTTGTCCTAAGAGTGATTAGTTCTCCAGCTTTCATGAGTTGGAAAGAGAGGATGTCATACTTATGGGTAATGATCATGAATGCCCTATTGGTGGTATCAGTATTGTTCGTATTAGGATGTGCGACGGGGTGATTCAAGAGTTGGATGAAGTGAGGCTCGTTCCTTAGTTAAAGAAGAACATCATTTCACTTGTAGTTTTGGAGGCAACAGGCTATAGGATGACCTTAGAGGATGCATTTTAAATGTCACATTTGGGTCCATGATTGTGATGAAGGGTGTCAGGAGGAAGAATTTGTACTATTTAATTAGGAGCACGGTGATTGGTAGAGAACTGACGACTTCTTTGGATTTGGCTAGACTGTGGCATTTGTTGGGGCTGAGATATTTGATTGGTTATGTCGTGCATGGTTTGTTGATGAGTGTTTTGACTTGTAGATTGAAGTCCTTTGAGTACATTAGTATGAGTAAGAAGATCAAGGTAGAGTTTGATACTTCTATCCATTGATCGATGGGTCTTTTAAGTGATGTTCATTCAGGTATTTGGGGGCCTTCCAAGGAGGTATCATTAGGAGGTAATCTGTATTTAGTTTTCATAGTTGGGGACTATTCTAGGTATTGGTGGGTTGCAACCAAGTCCCGTTGGTGTGAAGTCTTAGAAGTTAACAACAGATGGAGGAAGTGTATTGGCAGAAGGGTTACTCGTCATTTTGTTTTTGGTGGGTTATTTCTAGCATTTGTGCCGAGCTCATGACAGTTTGAGACACTTCATTAGAGAGGAAACATGGGACAACGATATGAGATGACAATTTTGATGGATTGTTCCTTGTTGAAGGAGGATCGGCGTTGGTTGTCAAGTAATATATTACAGAGGAGTTTTGGAGCTTTGACATATTTAGGTCATCTTAGTCATAGGTTGCCGACTGCTACGTGTGGAGATTTTGGATCTGGTGGAGCTACTTCAGATTTTGGGTTGCGTCGGATATTTGGTTGCCCAGCATTTGGTCACATCGAGGATGTGAGATTTGATCTGATTACACATTTGGAATTTAGAGACTTGTTTTGTTATCAATTGGGAGACTCTGATTTTGTTCTGAGTAGGTATGTCATATTTAACTCTTAGCAGGTGAAGAGTGTTGATCAGATTGTTAGGATATCACAGCGGGTGGATGACGATGTTACTTCGTATCGGGTGGAGATTACTCCACATACTCCAGATCATACTGCATCGTTTGGGATTCCAGCTGAAGTAACACAGTTTGGGGATCATTTGGATTTGGATGTAGATGATGAGTTGGTTGATTCAAGTGCAGCTGGTGGATATAATTTCGATTTGGATATGACCGTTGGTTCCTCTCAGTTGAAAGTGTTTAATTTGTTTTATTTTGGGGCCATTGGGAGAGATATCAGTTACAGATTCATTGGTGATGTTGGAGAAGAGTTGCGAACTCTTCTATTTGATTGAGGGCCTTTGGAGGCCGTTGGGTGAACTACGTGAATACTTGATTCCTTGGGCAAAAGGATACGTAGGCAGTCATTTTATAATGTAGCCGGTTTGGTGAGTTGATACCGACGTTTGGAGAGTGATTACATCCTCATTTGGGTCTCTGGCTTGTTGTGAATTGAAACTGTTGTTATGGTTTTGTTCCACTTCGTACTAGACGCAACAAGTAGGACGTTTGGTTGGTATTGGTGTTGGCTCAGTTTTGGGAAAACTTCGCCGAAGTAGAGATTTGTGGAGAATTCAGATTTTGGTCCAGATTTTATAGATTTTGTGTCATAAATCGACTCATGCACATGCATAAGTCGACTTATGGTAAGTCGACTTGTGTCTGTACACGAGTCGACTTATGTTATGTTCTGAAATTATTATTTTGGGCTATGGTAAGTCAACTTATCAGGCATGTTAAGTCGACTTACGTTCTGTTCTCCAGTTGTTGATTTTCGCTCTGCCAAGTCGACTTATAGCCCATGTTAAGTCGACTTATAGCGGGTTTTCTGCACAGTTTGAGTTCCTATTTAGATTCTGTTTGGGTTTCTGTTTTGATATAAATAGGAACACGATTTTGAGGGTTAGTAAGGCTTGAATTGGGGATATTTGGAGTATAGAAAAGAGATATTTTTTGAGCTATTGGTTAGGGTTTTGTTTGGAGAGAATTACAGATTTGTTGGTGAGATTAGTTGGTTGGTTTGAGCGATTTGTAATCTCAGTTTGTACTATTCTTCTCTATTAGTGAAAACCCCATCCCCTTCTTGTCCCGTGGACGTAAGTAACTTGTCGAACCACGTTAAAATTGATTGTTTGTGTTTGTGGCATTACTTTGGTTTGTTTGGCCTTCTCTCTGTGTTTGTTTTGGTTCCTCGAAGATCGATTGTTTTGACTTCCGCACACAACATGCATGGGGTGCACACTAATACAATATCAAAGAGAAAAGTCAAGATGCTCATTCTGCACCTTTTCAAACTGAAAAAAATGAAGCGGAGCAATTCCATCATCAGGAAAATGAAAATTTCCACTAAAGTTAAAAAGGGGGAAATATCTAAGAAAAGAGCTTTTGCAAGTGGGATACATCAATCTCATATTACAGACAACACAACCAAAATGATTAATATAGTGCATAATCGAGCAAATAATTATGAGAACAACACAACAACTGCCATCAAAAAACAAAAAGCAACACAATAAATTTCACAGATTATGTATTGACCTGAGAAGTAAAATATCAATATGCAATTTGCAGGTGCATCTAATAGTTGCTGATTCCAACAGCAAAAAGCACATAAGAAACCAAAAAGTGAATTTTTTTTCCTCCTTCGTATTTTTATAAAAAGCATCCCTGAGGTTCATATGCTGAAATTATGCGTTTTGTTAATTCCCCCTTACCAACGGAGCGCCGGTGACGTGAGCTAGATGAAAATGACTTTTTTTCGTGAAATGGAATTGAAGAATCATCGTAATGATGATTAGGGGTGCTAAACCGTATCCGTATTCGAGGAAATATCCGTAACCGTATCCGTTAGGATAACGGATACGGATATGATTACTCAAATCTATAACCAATAGGATATGATTATGGATATGATTTTATAGTGAAATATCTGTATCCGTATCCGAAATATCTGAATACATATTAGTTATACTCTTATGATAGTTTCGGTTCTTAGATTATGGATTTGTGGTTAATTTTGATGATCAAGATGTCTAATCTTGACTTTTCAGTTATTATGAACATATTAATGAACTCTTTTGTATCACATGAACTATGTTTTTCTCAATAATATCTAGTTTTCTCATATCCGTTTCGTATCTGCATACATATTCGCTTAGATATCCGCATGTATATCCGTAACCGTATCCGATTTTAGCGGATATGAATATGAAGTTTCCTTACTGAGATATATCTGTATCTGTATCCGTCTCCGCTTCTCACCTCGAGGAGATCTCCACTATCACAACCGGGTTTTCTATGCTCACCCGAATAACGTTTGCATCTCACACTCGGTTTTCTAGCTCACCAAAAACTTTACAATCACTCACAATGTAAATACACTAACTACCATATCAAGTGTTGGTCTCTAGCCCGTATCTCCCTCAAGTGTTAGGAATTACAACCTCTCTCTAGGTATTACCACCTACCCCACTCCTCTTGGGATGACCCTGACTCTCACCACACACTCCTCTTGATGTACTAGTGTAATACAAAGTGAACCTCACAATAATAGCTCTCAATACAACAAATGATTTGTTCTCTAAACAAGGTGAGAACACAATATAAGCTCACTCTTAATGTCACAAACCCACAACCCCAAATTATACTATGAATGTAAATACAATAAGCTCAATGGTTGTGTGTGAACAAAAAAATTTTAAATCAAAACTAAACTCAAATAAATTCTAGCTTATGGAAATGAAAATCAAACATATAAATAGCTAGATATGAGTTTACAAAAACTTCTCTATAGATAACAAGAGAGAGAGAGGGAGATGAGTTGAATACCCAAATACAATTGATGATCTCCTCAAGCCCTTGTGAAAATTTCTTCACAAAACCAAACTTGTAAACACTCTTTTAAACAAACATAAAACACCCTTAAATTTGTTTAAACAATTCTCTTAAGTCTTCAGAAGTTAGAGGGCAAGGGTTATATATAGGATCATAAGACAAAGCCCAAAAACCCAATAAATCTTAGCAAAAAGATAAAATAACGGCAACATAAAAATCTAGAAAAACTTGTCGTTATGCCAACGGTCGACTGATGGGTTTCATCAGTCGACTGATGAGCTGATCGTTGTAGGCATTTTCTAGCTCATCAGTCGACTGACGACCTTATCAGTTGACTGATGATCTCATCAGTCGACTGGTCAGTCGACCAATATAAAAACAAAAACTTTTGCTTATTCCAGGTGATTTTTTCAGTCGACTGAATACATTCATCAGTCGACTGATAACACTGTATCAGCCTGATTAAAACAGAAAATCTGATTTTCAAACCTCTTTTAAAAATAGCAAATAAAATCAGAAAAATATAAAACTTTAGGAAATAATTATAAACATGATAATACACATGTTATAAAAACTGGTTTTCAAAAAGCATCCCCCATATGTAAAATATCATTATTTTACAAATATATCCAAAATATGAAAACATGAGACACTTGTGTTTTATCATTTTGACTAAACCATATTTTGAAACTTTACAAAATAATTTAATAGACTTAATAAAATATGTATAAAGTGATATTGAAGTCTATAAACTAATAAACCAATATTTTCACAAAAACACCTATATTTTGATAAAGTCAACAAATACGTGTGTGTGATTAATATGAGCTTGAAGTATTAACACACAAGTATAAACCTATACTATAAACACTATAAACTATATACCCAAGCTTGATGAAGGGCTTCAATGAGCTCGACTTGGTACACTTACGGATGAAGCTTGAACTTGAATCTTTAACTTGAATTGCATGGCTTCAACCATTATTCTGCCAACCTCCATTGGATATGATCATTAAAGCGTTATTCCATCCAACCTCCAACATATTGTTTGCCTAGAATAAATAAGAAAACACAAACACTAGACAAACAAAGTTAGCAGTAAATTGTTTGTTAAACATCATAAAAACAAAAAGACCAACACAGCTATCACAGCCTCTCGAGTCAACACGAAGGGGTCTCGTCTCGGACTTCGAGTCGCCTATCACCGCCTCTTGAGTCGACATGAAGGAGATTTTGTCTTGGGTCTCATCTCAAACTTTGAGTCATCTATCACCGCCTCTCGTGTCGACACATGAGGGTTGTCTCATCTTGGACTTCGAATCAATCATCATTGCCTTTCGAGTCGGCACAGGGACGTCACAGCATCGAAGCTCGACATCAAAGTCAAAGCTCGCCAACACAGCGAGGTTCGATATCAAAGACGAGGTTCACTAACACAGCGAGGTTCAACATCAAAGATGAGGTTCACCAATATAATGAAGCTCATCACTCACTTCAAATTGGGATGTAACGATCCTGAAGACCATGACAGCCACGTGGGCTAAGTGGTAGACGTCGGTTATGCCCACAACCGTATTAGTTATGCCCACATTCCCATGACTTTAGCACGTCAGTTACGTACTAAACTTTTATAAATAGCCTCGAGCAGCTATTAGGTGGGATTTTAGACTTGGACGGAGACTTTTAGGAATTTTTGGAGATCAAACTACGCGCACAAGAGCATTCAGAGATCGACAACACCAATCCAGGCTCTTCAGCAATCTTGATCTGATCGTCAACGGGAGGTAATCTTAGCTTGAACATCAAGAGAAGCATCCTTTCGCCATCAAGAACCTACTTTTAAATAAAAAAGAAGTCAAATTAATCTTCTCTTCCTCTGTAATCGAGAGAGTAAGTGATTGTAAGGGATTTATACTAAGTGATCAAACCCATTTCTTAAAACAAGAATCAATCAACTTTAATTTTTTAACCCTACAATCCCTTAGTAACCTTTACTACAACATCCTCAAAGGTCACCTTGAATCCCTTCGCCTCCAAAACTCCAACAAAAATAAGATTCTTCTTCAGCTGAGGAACGAATCTTATATCATTCAACTCACGGACTACTCCATTGTGTATCCGAATTCTGATGGTACATATCCCACAAATACCATAAGACTAATCATTTCCCATAACTACAACACCCCTATTGACTCTCTCAAATGATGCAAACCAATTTCACCTAGAGGTCATATGATAGGTAGCACTAGAATCTAACATCCAATCTGATGCATCCAAATGGTTCACCTCTGGAATAATCAAAAGAGAAAGCTCGAATCATCAGAATTATCACATCTCGTAACGTTCACCTCATTGTCCTTCTGACCCTTCTTTTTACCATTCTCCTTCTTCTTGAGCTTCGGGCAGTCTCTCTTCCAATATCTCTATTTCTTGCAGAACGCACACTAGTTCTTAGCTAACTGGTGATGGCCTCTAGACTTTGACATGCCTCTATTACCACCTCTCGGATATAGGATTCTACCTCTCGTCACCAAGACCTCTCCTGAAGTACTAGAACAGGAAGTTTTTTTTGTCCTTCCTCCTCAAATCATAGTTAGTCAAAGTATTAGTAACTTTACTATACGTGATGGAAGATTGTCCGTTCAACAATGTAAGCACGAAAGTATCATACTCCTCATTCGGTAAGGAGCCCAAAAGAATAATAACCTTGTACTCATCTGTGATCTTCTCATCCACGTTCGCCAAGTCCGACAACAACTTCATATAGTTGTTCACATGAACTGCTAGTGATGTGCCCTTGGACATTTGAAATTTAAACAATCTTCACAGCAAATGTAAACGGTTCTCAGCACTCTTCGTAAGGTACTTATTATTGAGAATTTTTCACATATTTATTGTAGATGTCACTCAATCATATCATACTTTAGCTCTTATTCTAAACAAGACCTGATCACCCTACAAGCGTTCCTATTCATCTTTTTCCATACCATCTCTTTATATTTTAGTGGCCTCTTATGGACCATGATAGTCTCCTCTAAATTTTAAGCATTGAGCGTATCCTGTACGTCATTCATCCACAAACCAAAGTTGATTTTCCCGTCATATTTCACTATACTAATCTTAGTGTTCTGAAAACCAACTTGAACTGTACCCGACATAGTCTTGTTGCTTTCTCCAATTACTTCTCCCATACTCACAACCTCTAAATTACAAAGAAAGATCTAAAATTTGATAGAATTAAGAAGATATCCAACTGAACCCTAAATTGGATTCCAAATTGATCTCCTAACCACACAAGGAAAGCCGTTCAACAATGTAAGCACGAAAGTATCATACTCCTCATTCGGTAAGGAGCCCAAAAGAATAATAACCTTGTACTCATCTGTGATCTTCTCATCCACGTTCGCCAAGTCCGACAACAACTTCATATAGTTGTTCACATGAACTGCTAGTGATGTGCCCTTGGACATTTGAAATTTAAACAATCTTCACAGCAAATGTAAACGGTTCTCAGCACTCTTCGTAAGGTACTTATTATTGAGAATTTTTCACATATTTATTGTAGATGTCACTCAATCATATCATACTTTAGCTCTTATTCTAAACAAGACCTGATCACCCTACAAGCGTTCCTATTCATCTTTTTCCATACCATCTCTTTATATTTTAGTGGCCTCTTATGGACCATGATAGTCTCCTCTAAATTTTAAGCATTGAGCGTATCCTGTACGTCATTCATCCACAAACCAAAGTTGATTTTCCCGTCATATTTCACTATACTAATCTTAGTGTTCTGAAAACCAACTTGAACTGTACCCGACATAGTCTTGTTGCTTTCTCCAATTACTTCTCCCATACTCACAACCTCTAAATTACAAAGAAAGATCTAAAATTTGATAGAATTAAGAAGATATCCAACTGAACCCTAAATTGGATTCCAAATTGATCTCCTAACCACACAAGGAAAGAAAGAACACCACGACACTCCTCAACGCTATTTCCACCGAAGCCTACAACTCTAAGAACTAAGCTTCCAAATTGAATCTTCCACCACCCAATACCAAAACTCTAGATCCTCAAATCTGGAGCTTTGATATCAATTGTTGCACGCCTTTTGCGAAAGCTTGCTCGCACACCGACCGAATCTATGAGGCACGAGAGAAGAGAAATAAACCTAACACCGTCACAATCCAATTAAATATGACAAGCCAATCACAAACACAGATATTTATGTGGTTCGGTAATTTTCCTACATCCACGGGAGCGATACAAATAATTTCTTATTTAACCACAAGAAATTACAAACTTTCAAGGAGAAGATCTCAAACTCGAGATCTCTCAAATGAATGCTAATCTAGACTGTAGCTACAATGTAGATCTCTCTTAACTCCCCTCTTTAATTCCTCAACTCCCCCCTCTTTAATTCCTGAGAGTTGGGACAAATGGGAGCTCAAAATCGCAGAGGGAAAATAAAATCCCGCCGCCGCTAGAATGCTGCTCTTCTCTATCTGTTCCGCTCAAAAGGGAACTCGTGAAGATGGTTTCCCTTTTATAGGAAAACCCTAGGGCAAACTACAGCTGGAGCCAGCTGGTCTCCACCAAAGGCGATGAATCAGGCGAGCTCCGCACCTCGCCCAATGCAGGCAAGCCTCCTCACCCTTCACGTGAGGTCTCACGCCCCATCGATCTTCAGGCGAGCTCCGGGGGTTCATCAACAGGCGAGCTCGAACCACCTCGCCCGCAAGCGAGCTCGAACCACCTCGCCCGCAAGCGAGCTCCATCAGGCGATCCCCCTCACCTCGCCACGCCCGACCGCATGCGAGCTCCACACAGGCGACCCCCTCGCCTGAGCTCCTCGCCTCAGGCGAGCTCCGACACATGAGGTCCGTTCTTCTTCAAGAGTGTGGTGTGTTGTACCCTAATTATTAGGTGAATGATTAAGGAACATTTATGGAAGAAATGATAATATAATTATTGTCTTATGCTAGTCTCTTTTTATTTTTATAATGTTTGTCATACAAGGTATATGAATAATGTCACATGACAAAGTGCATTCATATGATGATTATTATTTAAATATAATTGACTGCATATTAATCTTTCTAAATAATGGATATGGAAAAGGGTAGTGAGTATTATATAGGTATGGGATTCCACTGAAATTGTTATTTTATATATAATCACTTAATTTCTTTTTTCTTTTTCTCATTAAGGAGCCAGCTGTTTGTGTGTATAGAGGGGATCTGACCCAATTACTGCTAGTCAAGTTAATCTGCTAGTCAAGTTAAAATAAGTTGCATAACAAAGGAAACAACCCATCAAAGCTATGTTCCTCTTTCGCCAATGAAATAAAGGTTAAAAACCGAATCACATTGTATATATAATTTTGTCTTGCTCCTCGATATTATTTGGACTTGCATCTGATTGTTTTGCGTGATCTGGGAAAATTAATTGTAACACCTTTAATACCAACAGTCTGATAATTTAAATTCAAAGTTTTTCTTTTTTGGTTTTTGAAATTCCTGGTTTTGATGGTTAATATCATCAAGGTGAATCAGAAAACGACCAGTGCTGATATTTCATACTTTGTCTTTTTTGTTATAAAAAAAAAGCTAAGCCCAGAACTTTTTAAGTTTCTTCAACATAGAAGAGGCCCACGAGTTCATTATTGGCCCATGTGCTTTGGTTGTCTGATTATGCCTTTTGTTCCTATGATCACATTTAACCAAAGGATAGAGGGACGATAAAAGCTGAAATAAAGCAGAATAATTGAGCAGCGAACGGAAATAATAAATGAAGGATTATATATAGTTGCTCTATCATGACACTCATTATTTGATGCCATTGCTTCTCTACTCTAATTATTTTCCTCTTTAAAGAACAAAGTAAGTTATGCATATATTTATATTTTGTCATATTTTGTGCTGCTAGTAGTCCATTGAGGTCTAGCTAGCGAAGTGGATATTGAGCTTGATAAAAGCAATTTCTTGAGCTAATTGTCCGTTTTATTCGGGTTGACTCCCAAAAGTAGGGCTGTCCATTTAGGCCCAAGGCCCCGGCTCCAGGCTTGGGCCTGGGCCGCTTCGTTGGTGCCCGGCATCGAACCCAGCCGTAGCCGCGGCCAATAGTCATGAATGCCGGCCACAACGGTCACATTCGTGACGCATTGCGCGGGCTGCCCAGACCCAACCCGATCTGAACAGCCATAACGGCCATAATTGTGATTTTGACCAAAATACCCTTCAAAATGGTCAAAAATGACCAAAATTTGAGGGTATTTTGGTCATTTGGCTAAGAGTCTGCCTCTATAAATAGAGAGAGTTTTTATTTATTTTTCTCATCCAAAACTCATATACTTATCTCTAATACTCTCTAATACTTTCTTATTCTCGTTTTTTGCTTTCTAATTCTTCAATCAACTGACTTCCTCATTTGATTATGAAGGGCAATTCTCAAGCTCGATGTTGAAACGAGTCTTAATACTCCTACTATAGGAGCTATAGTTACTCCACCTACTCCTACCGATTTTTTAAATAGAGGGATCAACACAATAGGCTTCTCACTCAGAAGGCTAAGTGTGCGTTGTGCGACCATATTTTCAAAGCTCATCATAAAAGCGGCACCAACCACCTCAAATGCCATTTAGAAAAACACAACAAAAGTCAGACAATGCCTCAAGGTGATATCCGACAATCTTTACTCTCCCAATCTTCATACTCCGGTAGTCTCAGTAGTTGGAACTATGACCCAATTAGAGCCAAAAAATGCGTCATCAGGTTTATTATTCTTAAAAACATTCCTTTTAAATTAGTAGAAGATGATGAATTTGAAGATATGTTTAGAGATGGTTTTTATCCGCATTTAAAAAAATTTCTCATCAATCTTGTCAATGTGATATTTTGAAAAATTATAACGAGGAACAAGCAAAAATAATTTCTTATTTTCAAAGTTTAAACAATAAATTTTCTTTAACTTCTGATATTTGGACATTTAGAGCATAAACTAGTTATTTATGTATCACATCACACTGGATTGATGATAATTGATAAATATTTAAAAGAGTTATTTCCTTTATTGCATTTGAAGATTCACATAATGATATTAATATTACAAATTTAATAATAGAAGAACTTATAAAATTAGATTTTTAGAAAAAATATTTTCTCTTTCACTAGATAATGCAAGTAATAATGATGTAGTTGTTGATCATATCAAATCATCTTTGCTATAGCCATGTCATGGTGATATTTTTTCATATTAGATGTATGTGTCATATTTTAAATTTAATTATTCAAAGTGTATTTGGTAAAATTAAATCCATGATAGAAAAGAATAGGACAATAGCTTATGCTCATAATGCTTCTGAACAAAGAATTAAAAGATAAAAACAAATGTGTATTTTTTTAACCCAGATTAATTTCAAAATATGTTGACCATATGTGGGATTCTACCTATGCAATGTTAAAATGTAGCAATAGAGTATAAAGAAATTATAAATAATTTTATTACTTTCTATACTTCTAGTTCTAGCTTTGGTAATATGTATGGAATAAGTAAGGATGAATGATTAGTTATATATAGTGTAAAAGACATGTTACAAGTTTTTTATGATGCTACTATATTATCATCTAGTTGTTATTATCCAACTATTATTCAAGCTGCTTTACAAGTTTTAACTATTCAAACTTTTTTTAATAATAATCGTATGGATAATTATTTTGGAAACATAATTTTTCAAATGGAATGTAAATTTAATAAGTATTTTAGGCCTATTCATATTATTTTTGGTTTGGGGTTCTTATTGATCCATGTTTGAAGGATGTTGACCTTCGAAATTTGTTAAATTCTTTGTATGATAACATGATTATAGACATTGATGATGGTCAAACTATTACTACTCTTACTCATCATAATACTATTAAAACTTATTTTTAAAGATTATATGATGAGTATGCAGCTATATATATTATAAGTACACATTAGTCTACATCTTCTGCTTCTACGAGTTCAAGTCGGGGCAAAGGTAATAGTTTTGATTGGGAATTATTGATAGGTCAGCTAACTGGTGGATCTAGATCTGGATCATCAATGGAATTTATAAAATTGAACAATATTAACTGCATCTCTAGTTAAAAGTCAAAATAATAATTTCGATATTTTATAATGGTGGAGAATATATGGAACAATTTCATATCCTATACTTTCCATCATGGCTTGTGACTTACTAACAGTGCAGGTTTTCACTGTAGCTTCAGAATCCGCTATCAGAACAGTAGGACGTTTGATTGACGATCACAGGACATCGTTAGATCTGTCTACCGTACATGTGGTAATGTGCCTACAAGATTGGTAGAGGTACGAGAAGAGAACTCAAGACATCGATCGGATGACTGATATTGAAGATAAACTTGAAGAGTTGGGAATAGTAGATAGAGATAAAGAGTAGAAATTACTCATTAGTTTGTAATTTTTATTTTCTAGCTGAAAATTTATGATAAATTATTTTGGAAAGAGTTACAAATGATAGTGATATAGATGAGTAGCAGAGTAGGTGCCAACATAGTTGGGAAGTATTCATCTATTGTGATGTCGCAAATTCTAAAATAAAATTATAGTTATTAGTGATTAACTGATTATTAATAAAAAAATTATTTTTATCATTTTAATTTCTATGATGTTTTGTATTTATAAATTATATAATTACAAGTGATTAATAATATGATTGATTTTTATCAGAATTTTTCTTAATTTATTGTTATTTACTCTTAAATTTTTTTTAAAAAAAGGGAAAAAAAAGACCAGGCCGGCTTGGTGCCCGACCCGCTCAGGCTCGGACCCGGCCCGGGCTAACCGGCCCTAGGTCCGGGCCAACCGGCCCTGGCCGCCAAGCCATGGGTTTGCCCTGCCCGAGCCCGGTTTTGTCGGACTGGACCGGTCCGTTTGGACAGACCTACCCAAAAGTGTGGAGCTAAATATCAGCAAATAAGTTTCAGTTAGAACAACACCCTCCTAAAATTCGGTAATTACAGGTAGATGGTGACATGGGTCCGATAAGTTAAATTGAAAATTGAAAGTTCAAGAGGTTTTCGATAGACCTGTCCATCCGGGCCGGCCCGGCCCGAAAATCCGGGCCCGGGCAGGGCAAAACCGGAGCCCGGACTCGGACCCGGGTACCCCGGGCCGGGCCGGCCCGGTTTTTTTATTTTTTATTTTTTGATAAAAAAATACTAAAAATTAGTTAAAATTATTATATTTTATATAATTATGTATTAGTATATACTTACAAATTATTATGTAACTATATATTATATATACATATATTATATGTAAATATATTGTATATATTTATAAGTTATAACTTGAGAGAGAGAGAATCGGCACTAAGTAAGCCATTGGCCCGTTGGGCCAATAGGGAAGAAGTAGCCGTTGCAATATACTATACTTATATATACTTATATACTGAAGAGAGAGAAGAGTATACAGCACACATTATTATAGCATATATAGAGAGAGAGTATAGCTTATATAAGAGGGAGTTAATACAGTATATAAGAGAGAGTATACTTATATATACATAAATAACAAGAGGAGAGTATATATATAATGCACACATAATAATTATAGCATATATAAGAGAGTGTGATACTTATATATAGCATATATACTAAGAGAGAGAGTATATCACACACAGCACCACATATTAAATACATATATAAGAGAGAGTAATACTTTATATAAGAGGGAGTATACATATATAAAGAGAGTATAGCTTATGTATACATCTTATTTATATACTGAAGAGAGAGAGTAATATATATATACACACACATATATTACATACATATATAAGAGAGTGTATACGCTAATATATAGCTTATATAAGAAGATGAGTATAATATATATAAGAGAGAGTATACTTATATTCATACATATATACTAATAAGAAAGAGTATTATATACATATCATTAATACAGGTATATAAGAGAGAGTATTCTTATAATATACTTAATATAAGAGAAAGTATAGCTTAATATTACTTGATACATATATATGATACTTTATATACTAAAGAAGAGTATATTATATCACACATATTATACATATATAGAAATATATTATATAACACCATATATTATATATATACATATATAAAAATATATTATATATACATATATTATATATATTATATATATTTATATATACATATATTATACATATATAATAAATTCATAAATTTAAAAACATTAAAAAAATACTATTCCGGGCCGGGCCGGGCACCAAAGAAGGCGGCGCCGGGCCCGCCGCGAGCGCCGGACTATGGCCCGGGTCTTCTCGCGGCCGAGGCGGGCGGGCGGCGCGGGCCGGGCCCCGGGCTGGCTTCTGGGCGGGTCCGGGCCGGGCTCCGGGCTTTTTGGACACCCCTAATTTTCGAGACTCTAAAAAGTTCAAATAGGGACCGCTCATAGTTGCCCGTGTGCGATAGTGTGGTTCTCTAAAAAGTTAGTCATTTGTCTCCCCATCCGTTACTTATAAGTTCAGTAACTCTCTGCTCTCGTGCAGGCAATTATTTTGGAACTCAGACTCAAAAAGTTCATTAGTGTTTCTATCCCAAAAAAAATTATAAAATATAAATTGAATTTCTTCTGCAAATGAAAATTGAAAGAAATTTCTAAAGCTCTTTCATTTGATAAACAGAAAATTCATAGCTGTGAGGTCATTTTGGGCATGCTGGATTACAATATATATGTTTTACGAGTTGAGGTAAATTAGAGAAGAAATGGGCAACGTGAGTCCTCTCATGGCAACAGTATTTGAACGCATACAAGCCTTACTGTTGCTTGTGTTCCATAGAAGCAATATTAGCATTTCTTTATGGTTTATGAGGGGTATGCAGTTCTGGTTATACCAACTGTAAATAGAGATGGACCTGATTCATGAAATTAGATGTGCACTAAAGAGATATTAGCCGTTGGATTCGAGCATGGATCCTGAAGTCCACTGATCCAAAGATTAACATTTCTTTGATATACATTTAATGTCATGGACATGGAACCATTTGATACTTTCTACATCGGATAAGTGACAATTTGTATTAATGTATTTTTGTCATATGCATCCTAAATATACACAAAAAAAATTATAATACATAGTAGTTGTTCTCCACATCTTTGACATTCTACAATTCGCTATGTGAACCAGTAATATAATTTGTTTTAGCAGTGGGTCTCATTGTTGTATATAGAGCCTGATTTACTTGAGGAGCTTAGAACAGCTATGCCTTTCTAGAGAGTTACTTTATTAACTAACACCGCAAAATGTTTGAAGAAAATAGAATAAATTGCATGGAGCTACAAAATTAAAATTAAAATTATTATATTATATTATATTTTCTTTAAAAGTGGGAGTTTAGGAAAAAAATTTCATAGATAAAAGTACCATTAATCCTTTTAGATATTATGATATTATCCTATCATATCATATTTAACTCTAATTAATAAGTATAAGCTTCAATTATCCTATCCTATCTCATTAATATCTCTATAAGCTAAGATTTGATTTAAGTATATTAAAAATTATATTAAATTATAGATAATTATTATTAAAAATTATATTAAATTATAGATAATTATTCAACCTCTACATTCAGCCACTTCTTTAGAAAGTACAAAATACAAAATCTAAGAACTTAGAAAATTAATTACAGGTTTTTTTTTCTAGCAAACCACACATAACTTCGACTCTTTTTCATGTTACCAACCTTAATTACTCAAGTTTCAAAAAACCACCCCTAACTACCATTTCATTAACATAAAACTACCCATGTCCTTTTCCATCCAAAAATTAATAATTCGCTGGTTTTACTCCTATGGTTTAATTTGTTAAAATTTTGACAATCTAGATTTAAATTTGGTATCAAATATATATAAAATAGAACTCATTATCTTATCATTCATTTATTTATATTTAAATTTTAAAATAAAGATAATGATTAGATGACATTGTGAAATATTTTTGTTATGGTAATCTACCATTTATCAACAAAAATGATTAGAAGATTTTCTCCATGAGCCTAATGGAGTCACAATTCAAATTGACTCAGCTGAAAAGCGTAGCCAAAAGCCAAACGCTTTAGCCGACACGAAGCGCGGAAGCAGTCGGCCCTTAGCTGAAAAGCGTAGCCAAAAGCCAAACGCTTTAGCCGACACGAAGCGCGGAAGCAGTCGGCCCTTAGCCTTTAAGGCGACTACTCGGGAGTCCACCCAACTCCCAATCGAGACGACTTCCCCAGTGGCGACGCGGCTGTCTACCGAACTGTCTGACTAGGCCGAAGACTTACTTATCTAGTCAACAAGTTATGAGAATGACCCGCCTTCCAATACAATCCTGCTGGGGAAGATAAAGATCCGAGTCATCCAACTGAGCTATTTCCAAGATATACATCAATCAACCACAGTATTGATCAGTCACATCAAAAGTCTCAAACTCTGACGAAGTCTTAAATGCAAAGACGGCTCATTCTATTCCCAAGTCACTTCTGAGACGTAATCAAGACACCCTCTGAGCTCAGACGACCTTTTTTCCAGTCGCCAGCTGCCATCTGTGAAGCAATGAGTGGCTAGATCGATCAGTCTATATTCCCTTTATCCTTATCCGTCAAACCTAGGACGTTATCGAGGCGCCTTCTGTACTTGAATGCCTTACTATCCAATCACTAACTGCCATCTGTAAAGATAAGGACGACTCAGCACCTCGCCGTATTCTCAGCCATACGCCATTTAATCAATCATAGGGCCTTATCAAGATCATCTCGAAATAGTATCTCCTCCAGTCACCAGCCAACACGTGAAAGGTTTACTGCTGACTCAGCCTCCAGCTCATCCCCCACCATCATCCTCAGACCCCTGATGAAGCCACGTGTCTATCCTCAACAGCCTATAAAGAGAAAGGGAAAAGAAGGGGACGAGGAGAGCGCTCTCTTTTTTGGTACTCAGGTTCTTTGAACTCAAACAACTAAGAAGTCATTCTTTTCTTCAAGTTGATTAAAAATAAATTCTAAAATGAGAATGTACCCTACATGGACCTCAATGGTCTAGGGACTCTCCCCAAAACCTCCCTCAAACTCATCCTCTAACTTGACTGTCGGAGGTACCACGGGGAGACACGCCCCGTACCCCGATGATCCTTATGTGTGCAGGCCATCAGTCCACCCCGAGCGCTCAGAGCTAGGTATAAAGTCAGAGGGGGAGTTGTGTGATGCCCCAGGGTTCACACAAGGCTACAGTCCCAGGTGAAACCCAGATCGTCAAACCTACAAAGCACCAAACACCATGCTACGACATATTTCACCATCACAATCGTTATCTCTCTAGTGGAAACAATAAATAGATGAAGGTACAGACAGACAAAACTAGAAATAGAATAATACCGAGTATACACAGAAGAAACATAAGAAATATTAATAATGAGTCCAACTGGAAAGAAAATAGATATATCTCTGAGTCTGAACCGAGTCTCAAATACAATAAGTCAAATAAACGAAGTCTCACAAGAGTTCTCAACTCTAAAATAAAATACTAATCTAGAGTCTGAAAAATAACCAATTACATGTGGAGTTCTGAAAAGACTACAAAATATAATAAATAGCTAAATGGATAACTAAGATGTCCCATCAACCTACGACTCTCCGTGCGCTGGACTCACTGCTTGAAAGAGGGGAAACAATGAGTGTCAAAGCGCTAGCGAGATCATCACTACCTCTCCCTAGGGGAAGGGGTAGGAGAAAATAGAAAAATAGAGTCATTATATTCATATATCAAATCATTCATAAAATTCTTCATGAAGGAAAAACAATGGTCAAGGAAAAGTACTCCAATCTCCAACATAAGGAATAAGTATCTCATCTCAAAGTACATCCGAGTAGCATGCCCTAATATAAGAGGATGTCAGCTAAAACAAAATAAAATATATCTGCCGCTCATAACGGGTGTGCCAAAAATCTCAACATAAATACCCTACTCACGGGTAGTCTATCATGGAAGTACAAAACATAACTGATCAAATATCTATGTGTGCATCATCTTGTGCTATAGCGATACTTTTGTAATGCTCTTACTCAATCGCTCTGCGGCAATAGAATTTATTATCTCCCTATTCCAGATGCATGTAATAACGATACTTTTGTAATACTCTTACTCAATCGTTCTACGGCAAATAGTTTTCATCTCCCTATTTCCGGATACGTATAAGACAACATTATTCAATATGTGTTTATCAATCTATAGATCTCATGTCAAGTATGTGTCAATCTAACACAATCTAACATACGAGCACAAAACTCGGTGTGCGTGTCCACATCTGAAGTTCACCATCATCCCAGGTGTTTAACAATCACTAATGTCATAGTCTATCATCATAGGGTCGAGAAATTTGTTCGACAACCAAAAAAACAACGCAAGTAAACATGCACAGCCAAACCCAACTGAGCGGCCAATCGATCGATAACATCTGTTGGACGTCGACCGCGAGTCGGACTTCCAGAGACTAACCCAGGTATCTGTCCTGCACGCGGTCAGTTGGCGGACCGACGGAACCCTTGTGTTCCATTTCTTAGTTTAACATGTTGTGTTCTCGTCGTGTTTTCGTTGATTCAAACATGATAACTTCATTATAATATGCATACAAGATGGGCTACAGTGGATAGCTAGAATTTATCTGGAAATTAAATCTAATATATAATCTGATTTTACTGCGATTAGATTTATATTCAAAACCTAACGCATGATAAAGCTCGAAACAACAAATCAAACTTCTTTCCTTTATTTTTAACCACATTTTAGAATCATCATCAGATCTAATCACATCTGTTTGAAAATGTTCTTAACCTATTTTAGCATAGACTATGCTTATATACATTTATACAAAGATTGTCTTTTTCACTAATCTATTCGTTTGGCTCTATGAAAACATGTTCTAAATTCTCTTTTAAACGTTTTAAAAACCGGTGAGAGAGTTAGTAGAGATGATATCGCCTTTGTTGTAGTTAACGTGTTAGAGCCAGGTTTTGAAAGAAAACTCCACTCCAACAAGCCAGAATCAACCGAAATCACTTGAAAAGCTTCAATATTCTCCAAGAATAACTAGAGGTTGGGCGCGTTTTAGGGGCTGTTAGGCGTTTCTTAGAAAAACTTGGAAATATCGCTGAAAACTAATTTATATTATATATAATTATATATAATATATATATATATATATATAATATATATACTATATATATATATTATATTATATTATATATTATTATTATATATATATATATATCAGGGGAAAATGAATATGGGTTTAGAAATCCGAAACCAACTCAAAATAGGAGAAAAAAACAAACCGCAGGTATCGCGGTGGACCGTGGCGGTCGACCGGGCTGCGGTGGACCGCGACGGTCGACCGGACTAGGGATTTCTCAGATTCTCATGAGTTGGCCATATGTGCATGTTTCAACACTTCTATCTCTCATGTATGAACTCGTTCATACTCAAAACACATGGTATTATACCATTTAATGATATTTATCATACTAAATATCCACATATCATAATTTATCATACATAAACTTTATTATTCATAAATTAACGGGGACATTCACCCCCCCCCCCTTAAGAGGATTTCCTCCTCGAAATTCCGTAGCTGCATCTCAAAGCTCAAAAACTGGGAAAACACATTCAGAAGGTGTAATTCATATTAAGAATTCCTTCTGCACACATCACAATGCATCAACACAATGATATTTAAAGTTAACAACCTAGAATGCAAACATTCTTACCTAAATCCCTAACTAAATAAAAACGGTACGTCAAGCGAAATAATCCAAACAAGGAAACCCTCATGTATATACTATATAATTCAATTGATTAAGGATTAGGCAAAAATATCCCCATTCTAGTGTTAAAGATAAATATAAATGGGGCTAAATAATCATAGATAATGACAACTATCAAGTCATATAAGCACATTAACATCATACCTGTCCAAACATGTGCGGGTAGTCGCGACGAACATCCTCCTCGCGCTCCCAAGAAATCTCTTCAGTTCCTTACCGGTTCCACTAAACTTTCACTAATGGAATGACTTTATTTCTAAGCTTTTTATTCTCTCTAGCAAGTATGCATACCGGTACCTCTACGGTAGTCAAATCATCCTGAATTTCAATCTCTGGTGAGTCAATAACTCTCTGCTGCTCATCATCCTGCAGATGCTTCTTAAGCATCGAAATATGAAAGACATCGTGTACACTCGACATCGATGCTGGAAGATCTAATCTGTAAGAAACAGCTCCAATGCGCTCAATGATCCTGAAAGGACCAACATATCTCGGGGCAAGCTTCCCCCATCTACCGAATTGCTGAACGCCCTTCATCGGTGTTACTTTTAACATGACTGAGTCTCCGATCTGGAATTCTAAAGGTCATCTTCACTGATCTGCATAGCTCTTCTGTCGACTCTGCGCCGCGAGAATGCACTCTCGAATCAATGTCACCTTCTCTGTGGTCTGTCTAACTAACTCTGGACCAATCAATAGACTATCATCTGGCTCTGCCCAATATATAGGTGATTTGCAAGGTCTCCCGTACAAAGCTTCATACGGTGCCATCCCGATGGTAGCTTGATAACTGTTATTATATGCAAATTCAATCAGTGGGATGTGCTCCCCCAGCTACCCTGAAAATCTATAACGCATGCTCTCAGCATGTCCTCCAAGATCTGATTCACTCTCTCGGTCTGCCCATCTGTCTGGGGGTGGAAAACACTGCTAAATGACAACTGATTGCCAAAAGCATCCTGGTAACTCCTCCAAAAATAAGATATGAAGACTGAGCCCTGATCTGATACAATCGTCTCCGGAACTCCATGCAATCTAACAATCTCCCGAATAAAGATCCTCGCATATGTATCTGCCGTATAAGTCGTCCTCACAGGTAAGAAATGTGCGGACTTAGTCAATCTGTCCACTATAACCCAAATAGAATCATTTCCTTTCTTTGACTTGGGCAACCCCACTATGAAATCCATGGAAATATCTGCCCACTTCCACTCGGGAATGGGTAAAGGCTGCAGGGTTACTGCAGGTCTCTGATGTTCTGCCTTAACTTGTTGGCAGGTGAAACACTTAGTCACATAATCTGCAATCTCTCTGCGCATACTGCTCTACCAAAAATGCCTCTTCAGATCCTTATACATTTTCGTCGTGCCTGGGTGCACTGTATATCTACTGCAATGAGCTTCATCAAATAGTTTTCTCTTTAGCTGTAGATTGTTCGGCATAACAATCTTGCCCTTCATCCTAAAGCCTCCATCTACTCCAATAGTCCAATCATCCTTGGGTTCTTTGGAGATCTCCCCCTTGCGGGTTTGAATCCAAGAGTCCTCTAACTGAGCTCCGACTACTCTATTTCTCCAAGATGGCTGTACATATAACGCCCCTAAGAATACGCGGCTCCCGCCAATCTCTGGCCTGAAATCAAAATGGCTAAGGGTATAAAGATCCCGATATAGTGAACACCTCAAAGCTGCTAGACCGCGACGATGTTTCCTGCTCAACGCGTCTGCTACCACATTCGCCTTTCCCGGATGATACTGAATAGCAAATTCATAATCCTTAATAAACTCTACCCATCGCCGTTGCCTCTGGTTGAGTTCTTTCTATGAGAAGAGGTACTTTAGGCTCTGGTGATCTGTGAATAACTCAAACTACACTCCGTACAAATGATGTCTCCACGCCTTTAGTGCAAAGACCACTGCTGCTAGCTCCAATCGTGCGTGGGATAATTCTGCACATGAGTCCTCAGCTACCTCAAAATATAGGCTACGACTCTCTGGGTCTGCATCAATACACCGCCAAGACCCGATAAGGATGCATCAGTGTAGACAACAAAAGTCTTATCACTGCTAGGAATAACCAAAACTGGTGCTAAAGTCAACTTAGTCTTCAATGTCTCAAATAGCATACAACTGGTGCTCTCTCAATATCTGCAATGCTAACCTCAAATGCTGCTCGTGCTCTGACTCCGACCTCGAGTAAATAAGAATATCGTCGATGAAAACTATCACAAACTGGTCCAAGTACGGACGAAAAACCCGATTCATCAAATCCATGAATACTGTGGGTGCATTGGTCAGCTCAAATAGCATGACTAGAAACTCGAAAGACCCATATCGAGTCAAGAAAGCGGTCTTGGGGATGTCCATCTCCCGAACCCGCAATTGATGATATCCGGAGCGAAGATCTATCTTTGAGAAATACTACGCTCCCTGCAATTGGTCGAACAAGTCATCGATCCTCGGTAATGGGTACCGGTTACGGATAGTGACCTTGTTCAACTCGCGATAATCTATACATAATCGCATACTCCCGTCCTTCTTCTTTACAAAAAGGACCGGTGCTCCCCACGAAGAATGACTCCGTCGAATGAAGCCCTAAGATAACAACTCATCGATCTGGATCTGTAGCTCCCTCATCTCAGCAGGCGCTATACGATAGGGAGCTCGGGAAATCGGTGCGGTGCCTGGCTGCAACTCTATGCAAAACTCGACCTCTCTCACTGGAGGTAATCCTGGTATGTCCTGGAAGAAATCCTGGAAATCTGAGACTACTCGCATCTCACTCAAATCTGCGCTTCGATCCCGTAATATCACCTCCTCTACGTACGCCAGAAATGACTCCGCAAACTGGTTACCTCTGGAGGTGGCTACCACAAACTCTGATCCATCATATGCTCTCAAACTAACCGTTTTCACAAAACAGTCGATACTCACATGGTAGGAAGATAGCCAATCCATACCAAGAATCACATCAAATTCAAACATATTCAACACGATCAAATCAATCGCGAACTCAGAATCGTCCAAGCTGACGATGCATCTCCTACAAACACTCTCTAACAGAGACATCTCTCCCAATGGAGTAGATACAGATAAAGGGAAATCTAACGGCTGAGCTACAAGCCAAAGTCTAGTCGAAAAATCATAGGAGATAAAAGAATGCGAAGCGCCAGAATCAAAAAGAATGCGTGCTGGAAAGGAATTCTCACGGAATGTACCTTCCACCACAGCTCCGATCGCGCCATGATAGTGAGGAACCACTGCATACACTCTTCCGGTTTACTGCTCTGCATCACCTAAAGTGTATGGTGCCATCTGCCTCTGCTGGGTCTCCTGAACTGCTCGAACCCGTCCCTCAATCCTCGGGACTGCTGGAGGTGCCTCAATCCTCAGCTGCTGACCCTGACCACGTCCCTGAGCGCGGTTATGCTACTGCTGCTGCTGTGTCCTGCCATGCTGGCCTGCTGCGGGTGCGCTGCGGCACTCGGCCGCTCGGTGCCCAATCTTGTTACAATTGTAACAAGCTCCCTGGAATCGGCGTTGCTGCGCTCTCTGGTCCTGCTGATGTCCCTTCTTATGGGGACCCTGCTGATGTGGACCCTTGCTCTGCTGGTGGGGCCCTCCTGAGCCTCCAAATGGTCTCTTACCCTTTCCTTTGTCCTCGGGCTGTCCTGACTTACCGTTGTCCTTACCCTTGATAAAATAGGCTGTATCCGTCTCCTGAGCCATGACAGCATCTGCTACCTCCCGAACTGAACGAAATCCCTGAGATACTATGTACTGACGCAACCCCGAACGAAGTCCCATCAAAAACATCTGAGCCTGACGCTCCTCTATGTGCCACATACCGATGAATCTAAGCAACGACATGAACTTACTCTCACAGTCCATGACAGACATATCCCCCTGCTCTAGACGAGCCAACTCTAACTCCTTTTCGGCTTTCACTGCAGCCGAAACATACTGCTCAACAAAAAGATATATGAAGGTCTCCCACGAAACCGTCATCCTCTGCTCTGGGGTGAAGCGAAGTCGGTACCATCCTCCTGCATCTCCCTTGAGGCTAAAAGCCGCTAGCCTCTGCTTCTGCACCGAATTAACATTCAGCATATCCAAGATGTTACTCACATCCTCTTTCCACTTGTGTGCAGCAATGGAATCCGTCGAACCGTGGAACTCTGGTGCTTTCAACTTCTGATACCTCTCAACTAAACGAAGCCAAGCCTCCTGATCAACTGCTCCGTCCTCAACTGGTGGTGTGGGAGGAACCACTGGTGCCCTCTCTGGTATTTCCTCCCGAATAGATGACTCCTGAACGGGTGCCTCCTCATAAACGGAAGGCTCTTGACGAACCTGGGCTGCTAACTGCTCCTCAATAGCCGTCATACGAGCTGCCAATGGTGCTATGAGATCCACTAGGTACTGCGGAGCCTGCTGTAGCTCGGGCTCCCTATCTTCCTGCCCAAATCCCTGAGCACGAGAAGTTCGGCGTCCACGACATCTTCCTGACATCTATAATTCCAAAATAGAGCTTATTATGCAGTAGATTGGATCTCAAGCATGAAGCATATAACATATACCAATAAGTAAATCGTATCACATATATCTCATATCATGTTTTATTATTCAAGGCAAATAGATCATCATAAAAAAAAATTAGATTTTCCGCGTACATATATGTATAGTACGTCCTCACTCATGCTAAGGATTCCTAGCGGACTGTATATATGATCCCTAGGAAACTCTATCTTAAACTCCACAACATGATACAGGAATGACCCTAAGGATATAGGAACTAGAGCTCTGATACCAACTGTGACGCCCTAGGGTTCACACAAGGCTGCAGTCCCAGGTGAAACCCAGATCGTCAAACCTACCAAGCACTAAACACCATGTTACGACATGTTTCACCATCACAATCGTTATCTCTCTAGTGGAAACAATAAATAAGTGAAGGTACATACAGACAAATAAAATAGAAATATAACAACACTGGATGAACACAGAAGAAGCATAAGAATATCAATAATGAGCCCAACTGGAATAAAATAGATATATCTCTGAGTCTGAACTGAGTCTCAAATACAATAAGTCAAATAAACAAAGTCTCACAAGAGTTCTCAACTCTAAAGTAAAATACTAATCTAGAGTCTGCAAAATAACCAACTACATGTGGAGTTCTGAAAAGACTACAAAATATAATAAATAGCTAAACGGATAACTAAGATGTCCCATCAACCTGCGACTCTCCGTGCGCCGGACTCGCTGCCTGAAAGAGGGGAAACAATGAGCGTCAAAGCGCTAGCGAGATCATCACTACCTCTCCCTAGGGGAAGGGGTAGGAGAAAATAGAAAAATAGAGTCATTATATTCATATATCAAATCATTCATAAAATTCTTCATGAAGGAAAAACAATGGTCAAGGAAAAGTACTCCAATCTCCAACATAAGGAATAAGTATCTCATCTCGAAGTACATCCGAGTAGCCTGCTCTAATATAAGAGGATGTCAGCTAAAACAAAACGAAATATATCTGCCGCTCATAACGGGTGTGCCAAAAATCTCAACATAAATACCCTACTCACGGGTAGTCTATCATGGAAGTACAAAACATAACTGATCAAATATCTATGTGTGCATCATCTAGTACTATAGCGATACTTTTGTAATGCTCTTACTCAATCGCTCTGCGGCAATAGGATTTATTATCTCCCTATTCCGGATGCATGTAATAATGATACTTTTGTAATACTCTTACTCAATCGTTCTACGGCAAATAGTTTTCATCTCCCTATTTCCGGATACGTATAAGACAACATTACTCAATATGTGTTTATCAATCTATAGATCTCATGTCAAGTGTGTGTCGATCTAACACAATCTAGCATACGTGCACAAATCTCGGTGTGCGTGTCCACATCTGAAGTTCACCATCATCCCAGGTGTTTAACAGTCACTAATGTCATAGTCTATCATCATAGGGTCAAGAAATTTGTTCGACAACCGAAAAAAACAACTCAAGTAAACATGCACAGCCAAAACCAACTGGCGGTCGACCGCGACGGGCTCCAGAGACTACCTAGGTCTCTGTCCTGCACGCGGTCGACCGCGACGGTCGACCGTGAACCCAAGACCGCAACAAAGACCATAAGGATGCCATCAGTGTACACAAAAAAGTCTTATCACATGCTAGGAATACCCAAACCATTGGTTGCTAGAAAGCAACGTTAGCCTTCAATGTCTCCAATGCCCTATGGCAACTACAATCTATGCTCCTAAATGAACTTACAACCTTCTAGTAAAGGCGTGTAAGCTGGTGCTTGGAATCCCTCTCGTAGCAAATTAACCTGAATGGAAAATTTCCTGTTAGATAGCCTGGCCAGGCCTACAGTAAGCTACGATCTAAGATAATTCTTCGGGCTGTCGCCGATCAATACGGCTTCTACGCTACTAGTCCGCCGGATCCACTATAATAGACTCATCAAGGGCTAAACTAACATTGGGCCTAAACATCTGACACTCTGCATTCACCAGATTACGCTTGCTTTAAACTTAGCATTACACTGGTGTCTTCAAATAATCTGTACATGCTAACCAAATGCGCTCGTGGCTGCTGGCGTGCCAGACTATGGAGCATAGAATATGAAGAATATCAGTGGCGATGAAAGACGATGAAGCAAACTGACCAATAGGAAGGGACACGAAAAGCGCAGGACACGGATTCAGCTGCAAAAGCCGCTTTTGCTTGGCCATGAATTACCCGCAGGCTGCATTCGGCGCCACACCCAAACGGGTGACGAGACATTCTCGAAAGGAACCCATATGCGAGTTTCCACGAAAGCGGTCTTGGAATACCATCTCCTCAACTTGCAACTAAGCGATGATGACACCGGAGCGAAGGATCTATCTTTGAGAAACACTTGGCCGCTCCCGCAACTGATCGAGACAATGTCTCGATCCTCGGTAATGGGTACCAGGTTACGGTAGTGCCTTGTAACTCGCGATAATCCTATACATGTCGCATACTCGCGTCCTTACTTCTATCGCAACAAAAGTGGCCGGACGCGGAGACTGCCCCACGCAAGAATTGAGCTCCGTCCGAAGAAGCCCTAAGACAATAAACTCATCGATCTGGATCTGTAGCTCCTCGTATCTCAGGCAGGCATACCGATAGGGAGCTCGGGAAATCGGTGAGCGGTGCTCGTAGGCTGGAAACTCTATGCAGACAACTCATGACTCCTCTGCACTCGAGCGTAATTCGCTGAGGTATTGTCCCTGGAAGATCATCGCCTGGAACATCTGAGACTGACTCGCATCTCACTAAATCTGCGACTCCCGATCCCGTAACTATCACCTCCTCGAGTATGCGTATGCCCATGATAATGACGACCCGCAAAACTGGTTGCCTTCGGAGATTGCTACCAATAAATAATGTCTGACCATCATATGCTCTCAGAAAACTAACCGTTTTCACAAAAAACAGTCGTAACTCATCAGCCATGGTAGGTAAGATAGCCAATCCATAGACCAAGAAATCACATCATAATTCAAACATATTCAATACGATTAAATCAATTCGCGAACTCAGAAGTCGTCCAAGCTGACGATGCATGTCTCATAGCCACACACTCCTCTAACCTGAGACATCTTCTCGCCCAATGAGTATATATTACACACGCCATGATTGAACAAGGGAAATCCTAACGGGCTGAGCCTACAAGCCAAACTAGTTGAAAATATTCATAAGGAGACATAAAATGAGATTCGAAGCGCCCCAGAATAAAAAAGAATGCTGCTGGAGCAAGGAATTCCACCACGGAATGACCTTCCATCCCACACAGCTGCGCTCAGCCAACCATGAATAGCTGAGGAACCACTGCATACACATACTTCCGATTGCTGGCTCTGGGCATACACCCTGATAGTGTATGAGGCAATCTGCCTCTGCGGGGATCTGCCTGAATCGCTGCGACGACCTGTCTCAACTCCTCCGGGACTGCGGAGGGCCTCAATTCGCTTCAGCCGCTGACCTTCGACTCACGTCCCTGAGCACGTGTATGGGCTGCCTGCTCTGGCTATGGTCCTGCGGCTGGCCTGCTGCGCGGTCAGCGCTGCGGCACTCGTGTCCGCCGTCGGTGCCGCAAGTCTTTTACGAATTGTTAACAACTCCCTGGAATCGGCCACTGCTTGACCCCGCCGCTCTCTGCCCTGCTGATGCCTCTTTAATGGGGACCTCTGCTGATAGCGGACTTGCTCTGCTGTGGCGCCTCCTTCCTGAGGGCTCCCGAAATGGTCTCTTACCCCTTTCCTTGTCCTCTGCTGGACCGTGGCGGTTGACCGGGCTGCGGGCGACCGGACTGGGATTTCCCAGATTCTCATGAGTTGGCCATATGTGCATGTTTCAACACTTCTATCTCTCATGTATGAACTCGTTCATACTCAAAACACATGGTATTATACCATTTAATGATATTTATCATACTAAATATCCACATATCATAATTTATCATACATAAACTTTATTATTCATAAATTAACGGGGTTTTACATTCACCCCCCCTTAAGAGGATTTCCTCCTCGAAATTCCGCAGCTGCATCTCAAAGCTCAAAAACTGGGAAAACACATTCAGAAGGTGTAATTCATATTAAGAATTCCTTCTGCACACATCACAATGCATCAACACAATGATATTTAAAGTTAACAACCTAGAATGCAAACATTCTTACCTAAATCCTTAACTAAATAAAAACGGTACGTCAAGCGAAATAATCCAAACAAGGAAACCCTCATGTATATACTATGTAATTCAATTGATTAAGGATTAGGCAAAAATATCCCCATTCTAGTGTTAAAGATAAATATAAATGTGGCTAAATAATCATAGATAACGACAACTATCAAGTCATATAAGCACATTAACATCATACCTGTCCAAACAGGTGCGGGTAGTCGCGACGAACATCCTCCTCGCGCTCCCAAGAAATCTCTTCGGTTCCTTACTGGTTCCACTAAACTTTCACTAATGGAATGACTTTATTTCTAAGCTTTTTATTCTCTCTAGCAAGTATGCATACCGGTACCTCTACGGTAGTCAAATCATCCTGAATTTCAATCTCTGGTGAGTCAATAACTCTCTTCTGCTCATTATCCTGCAGATGCTTCTTAAGCATCGAAATATGAAAGACATCGTGTACACTCGACATCGATGCTGAAAGATCTAATCTGTAAGAAACAGCACCAATGCGCTCAATGATCCTGAAAGGACCAACATATCTCGGGGAATGCTTCCCCCATCTACCGAATTGCTGAACGCCCTTCATCGGTGTTACTTTTAACATGACTGAGTCTCCGATCTGGAATTCTAAAGGTCGTCTTCACTGATCTGCATAGCTCTTCTGTCGACTCTGCACCGCGAGAATGCACTCTCGAATCAATGCCACCTTCTCTGTGGTCTGTCTAACTAACTCTGGTCCAATCAATAGACTATCATCTGGCTCTGCCCAATATATAGGTGATTTGCAAGGTCTCCCGTACAAAGCTTCATACGGTGCCATCCTGATGGTAGCTTGATAACTGTTATTATATGCAAATTCAATCAGTGGGATGTGCTCCTCCCAGCTACCCTAAAAATCTATAACGCATGCTCTCAGCATGTCCTCCAAGATCTGATTCACTCTCTCGGTCTGCCCATCTGTCTGGGGGTGAAAAACACTGCTAAATGACAACTGATTGCCAAAAGCATCCTGGAAACTCCTCCAAAAATAAGATATGAAGACTGAGCCCCGATCTGATACAATCGTCTCCGGAACTCCATGCAATCTAACAATCTCCCGAATAAAGATCCTCGCATACGTATCTGCCGTATAAGTCGTCCTCACAGGTAAGAAATGTGCAGACTTAGTCAATCTGTCCACTATAACCCAAATAAAATCATTTCCTTTCTTTGACTTGGGCAACCCCACTATGAAATCCATGGAAATATCTGCCCACTTCCACTCGGGAATGGGTAAAGGCTGCAGGGTTACTGCAGGTCTCTGATGTTCTGCCTTAACTTGTTGGCAGGTGAAACACTTAGTCACATAATCTGCAATCTCTCTGCGCATACTGCTCTACCAAAAATGCCTCTTCAGATCCTTATACATTTTCATCGTGCCTGGGTGCACTGTATATCTACTGCGATGAGCTTCGTCAAATAGTTTCCTCTTCAGCTGTAGATTGTTCGGCATAACGATCTTGCCCTTCATCCTAAAGCCTCCATCTACTCCAATAGTCCAATCATCATTGGGTTCTTTGGAGATCTCCCCCTTGCGGGTTTGAATCCAAGAGTCCTCTAACTGAGCTCCGACTACTCTATTTCTCCAAGATGGCTGTACAGATAACGCCCCTAAGAATACGCGGCTCCCGCCAATCTCTGGCCTGAAATCAAAATGGCTAAGGGTATAAAGATCCCGATATAGTGAACACCTCAAAGCTGCTAGACCGCGACGACGCTTCCTGCTCAACGCGTCTGCTACCACATTCGCCTTTCCCGGATGATACTGAATAGCAAATTCATAATCCTTAATAAACTCTACCCATCGCCGTTGCCTCTGGTTAAGTTCTTTCTATGAGAAGAGGTACTTTAGGCTCTGGTGATCTGTGAATAACTCAAACTACACTCCGTACAAATAATGTCTCCACGCCTTCAGTGCAAAGACCACTGCTGCTAACTCCAAATCGTGCGTGGGATAATTCTGCTCATGAGTCCTCAGCTAACTCGAAATATAGGCTACGACTCTCTGGGTCTGCATCAATACACCGCCAAGACCCGATAAGGATGCATCAGTGTAGACAACAAAAGTCTTATCACTGCTAGGAATAACCAAAACTGGTGCTAAAGTCAACTTAGTCTTCAATGTCTCAAATGCCTTCTGGCACTCTATGCTCTAAATGAACTGTACACCCTTCTTAGTAAGGCGTGTAAGTGGTGTGGAAATCCTCGAGAAATCCTGAATGAATTTTCTGTAATAGCCTGCCAGGCCTAAGAAGCTACGAATCTCGATAACTGTCTTCGGTGGCTCCCAATCAAGTACGGCTTCTACCTTAGCCGGATCCACTATAATACCCTCTCGGCTAATAACATGGCCTAAAAATCTGACCTCTGATAACCAGAATTCACGCTTGCTAAACTTAGCATACAACTGGTGCTCTCTCAATATCTGTAATGCTAACCTCAAATGCTGCTCGTGCTCTGCCTCCGACATTGAGTAGATAAGAATATCGTCGATGAAGACTATCACAAACTGGTCCAAGTAAGGACGAAAAACCCGATTCATCAAATCCATGAATACCGCAGGTGCATTGGTCAGCCCAAACGGCATGACGAGAAACTCGAAAGACCCATATCGAGTCAAGAAAGCGGTCTTGGGAATATCCATCTCCCAAACTTGCAACTGATGATAACCGGAGCGAAGATCTATCTTTGAGAAACACTGCGCTCCCTGCAACTGATCGAACAAGTCATCGATCCTCGGTAATGGGTACCGGTTACGGATAGTGACCTTGTTCAACTCGCGATAATCTATACATATTCGCATACTCCCGTCCTTCTTCTTCACAAAAAGGACCGGTGCTCCCCACGAAGAATGACTCCGTCGAATGAAGCCCTAAGACAATAACTCATCGATCTGGATCTGTAGCTCCCTCATCTCAGCAGGCGCCATACGATAGGGAGCTCGGGAAATCGGTGCGGTGCCTGGCTGCAACTCTATGCAAAACTCGACCTCTCTCACTGGAGGTAATCCTGGTATGTCCTGGAAGACATCCTGGAAATCTGAGACTACTCGCATCTCACTCA
Organism: Asparagus officinalis; assembly: GCF_001876935.1. Taxonomy (NCBI): domain Eukaryota; kingdom Viridiplantae; phylum Streptophyta; class Magnoliopsida; order Asparagales; family Asparagaceae; genus Asparagus; species Asparagus officinalis. The sequence continues at coordinate 55,357,085 of NC_033800.1, read as the reverse complement.
AATCTGCACTCCGATCCCGTAATATCACCTCCTCTACGTATGCCAGAAATGACTCCGCAAACTGGTTGCCTCTGGAGGTGGCTACCACTAACTCTGATCCATCATATGCTCTCAAACTGACTGTTTTCACAAAACAGTCGATACTCACATGGTAGGAAGATAGCCAATCCATACCAAGAATCACATCAAATTCAAACATATTCAATACGATTAAATCAATCGCGAACTCAGAATCGTCCAAGCTGACGATGCATCTCATACAAACACTCTCTAACTGAGACATCTCTCCCAATGGAGTAGATACAGATAAAGGGAAATCTAACGGCTGAGCTACAAGCCAAAGTCTAGTTGAAAAATCATAGGAGATAAAAGAATGCGAAGCGCCAGAATAAAAAAGAATGCATGCTGGAAAGGAATTCACACGGAATGTACCTTCCACCACAGCTCCGCTCGCGCCATGATAGCGAGGAACCACTGCATACACTCTTCCGGTTTGCTGCTCTGCATCACCTGAAGTGTATGGTGCCATCTGCCTCTGCTGGGTCTCCTGAACTGCTCGAACCTGTCCCTCAATCCTCGGGACTGCTGGAGGTACCTCTATCCTCAGCTACGAGCCCTGACCGCGTCCCTGAGCGCGGTTCTGCTACTGCTGCTACTGTGTCCTGCCCTGCTGGCCTGCTGTGGGTGCGCTGCGGCACTCGGCCGCTCGGTGCCCAATCTTGTTACAATTGTAACAAGCTCCCTGGAATCGGCACTGCTGCTGCGCTCTCTGGTCCTGCTGATGTCCCTTCTTATGGGGACCCTGCTGATGCGGACCCTTGCTCTGCTGGTGGGGCCCTCCTGAGCCTCCAAATGGTCTCTTACCCTTTCCTTTGTCCTCGGGCTGTCCTGACTTACCGTTGTCCTTACCCTTGATAAAATAGGCTGTATCCGTCTCCTGAGCCATGGCAGCATCTGCTACCTCCTGATCTGAACGAAATCCCTGAGATACTATGTACCGACGCAACCCCGGACGAAGTCCCATCAAAAACATCTGAGCCTGACGCTCCTCTGTGTGCCACATACCGGTGAATCTATGCAACGACATGAACTTACTCTTACAGTCCATGACAGACATATCCCCCTGCTCTAAACGAGCCAACTCTAACTCCTTTTCGGCTTTCACTGCAGCCGAAACATACTGCTCATCAAAAAGATATATGAAGGTCTCCCACGAAACCGTCATCTTCTGCTCTGGGGTGAAGCGAAGTCGGTACCATCCTCCTGCATCTCCCTTGAGGCTAAAAGCCGCTAGCCTCTGCTTCTGCACCGAATTAACATTCAGCATATCCAAGATGTTACTCACATCCTCTTTCCACTTGTGTGCAGCAATGGAATCCGTCGAACCGTGGAACTCTGGTGCTTTCAACTTCTGATACCTCTCAACTAAACGAAGCCAAGCCTCCTGATCAGCTGCTCCGTCCTCAACTGGTGGTGTCGGTGGGACCACTGGTTCCCTCTCTGGTATTTCCTCTCGAATAGATGACTCCTGAACGAGTACCTCTTCATGAACGGAAGGCTCTTGACGAACCTGGGCTTTTAACTGCTCCTCAATAGCCGCCATACGAGCTGCCAATAGTGCTATGAGATCCACTAAGTACTGCAGAGCCTGCTGTGGCTCGGGCTCCCTATCTTCCTGCCCAACTCCCTGAGCATGAGAAACTCGGCGTCCACGACCTCTTCCTGACATCTATAATTTCAAAATAAAGATTATTACGCAGCAAATAGGATCTCAAACATGAAGCATATAACATATACCAATAAGTAAACCGTATCACATATATCTCATATCATGCTTTATTATTCAAAGCAAATAGATCATCATAAAAAAAATGATTTTCCGCGTACATACCTATGTTATAGTACGGTCCTCACTCGATGCTAAGGGATTCCTAGCGGACTGTTATATATGATCCCTAGGAAACTCTATTCTTAAACTCCACACATGATACAGGATATAGGAACTAGAGCTCTGATACCAACTGTGACGCCCTAGGGTTCACACAAGGCTACAGTCCCAGGTGAAACCCAGATCGTCAAACCTACCAAGCACTAAACACCATGCTACGACATGTTTCACCATCACAATCGTTATCTCTCTAGTGGAAACAATAAATAGATGAAGGTACAGATAGGCAAAACTAGAAATAGAACAATACCGAGTATACACAGAAGAAACATAAGAAATATTAATAATGAGTCCAACTGGAAAGAAAATAGATATATCTCTGAGTCTGAACCGAGTCTCAAATACAATAAGTCAAATAAACGAAGTCTCACAAGAGTTCTCAACTCTAAAATAAAATACTAATCTAGAGTCTGAAAAATAACCAACTACATGTGGAGTTCTGAAAAGACTACAAAATATAATAAATAGCTAAACGGATAACTAAGATGTCCCATCAACCTGCGACTCTCCGTGCGCCGGACTCGCTGCCTGAAAGAGGGGAAACAATGAGCATCAAAGCGCTAGCGAGATCATCACTACCTCTCCCTAGGGGAAGGGGTAGGAGAAAATAGAAAAATAGAGTCATTATATTCATATATCAAATCATTCATAAAATTCTTCATGAAGGAAAAACAATGGTCAAGGAAAAGTACTCCAATCTCCAACATAAGGAATAAGTATCTCATCTCGAAGTACATCCGAGTAGCCTGCTCTAATATAAGAGGATGTCAGCTAAAACAAAACGAAATATATCTGCCGCTCATAACGGGTGTGCCAAAAATCTCAACATAAATACCCTACTCACGGGTAGTCTATCATGGAAGTACAAAACATAACTGATCAAATATTTATGTGTGCATCATCTTGTACGATAGCGATACTTTTGTAATGCTCTTACTCAATCGCTCTGCGACAATAGGATTTATTATCTCCCTATTCCGGATGCATGTAATAATGATACTTTTGTAATACTCTTACTCAATCGTTCTACAGCAAATAGTTTTCATCTCCCTATTTCCGGATACGTATAAGACAACATTATTCAATATGTGTTTATCAATCTATAGATCTCATGTCAAGTGTGTGTCGATCTAACACAATCTAGCATACATGCACAAATCTCGGTGTGCGTGTCCACATCTGAAGTTCACCATCATCCCAGGTGTTTAACAACCACTAATGTCATAGTCTATCATCATAGGGTCGAGAAATTTGTTCGACAACCGAAAAAAACCTCAAGTAAACATACACAGCCAAAACCAACTGGCGGTTGACCGTGGCGGTCGACCGCGACGGGCTCCAGAGACTACCCAGGTCTCTGTCCTACACGCGGTCGACCATGGCGGTCGACCGTGAACCCTGTTTCCACTTTCTCCAGATTATAACATGTTGTGTTCTCGTCGTGTTTTCGTGATTCAAACATGATAAAAACTTCATGAAACTTGCATACAAGCATGGTACAGTGGATAGAATTATCTGGAAATAAATCAACATATATAAATCATGATTTTATGCATTAGATTTATATTCAAAACCCTAAAACATGCATAAAAGCTCCAAACAACAAATCAAACTTCTTTCTTTAGTTTAACCACATTTTAGAATCATCATCAGATCTAAATCACATCTGTGAAAATGTTCTTAACCTTTTTAGCATGAAAAGACCTAATCTTTATACATATAATACAAAAGAATTGTCTTTTATACATAATCTATTCGTTTAGGCTCTATAAAACATGTTTAAATCTCTTTAAAAACGTTTTAAAAACCGGGAGGGAGATTAGTAGAGATGATACTCGCCTTTGGTTGTAGTAAAACGTGTTAGAAGCAAGGTTGAAAGAAAACTCCACTCCAAAAGCCAAGAATCACCCGAAAATTCCACTTGAAAGCCTTCAATCTTCTCTAAGAAATCAAACTAGGGTTTGGGGGTTTTGGTGGCTATTAACATTCTTAGGAAAACTGAGAAAATCATGAAAAACTCATATATATATCAGGGGAAAATAAATATGGGTTTAGAAATCCGAAACCAACTCAAAATAGGAGAAAAAAACAAACCGCAGGTATCGCGGTGGACCGTGGCGGTCGACCGGGCTGCGGTGGACCGCGACGGTCGACCGGACTAGGATTTCCCAGATTCTCAATGAGTTGGCCATATGTGCATGTTTCAACACTTCTATCTCTCATGTATGAACTCGTTCATACTCAAAACACATGGTATTATACCATTTAATGATATTTATCATACTAAATATCCACATATCATAATTTATCACACATAAACTTTATTATTCATAAATTATTGGGGTTTTACAAGTTGACCCCTTTATCCTTTATCATCCTCCCTCGGTAGACAACCTCTCCCCTATTGGTTGTGTGATTCTAGACATAAACAATTCTCACCTATGAAATTATCTTCATAATAAAGGAGACAAATATATATTATGTGTGAGTGGCCAAACAAGAAAAAAAATCCAAAATCCATAGAGTTTATGCAACTCTTAGAAATACTCAAAAAAATCTTTTGAAGATTTTACAAGAAAAACCAACTTATAAAATTAGTAGAAGTACATAAAAGACTTTAAGAAATTGTATATTTTAGAATAAAATGCAAAAGACTTCAAAAAAATATTGAAAACTTTCTTCAAAATTTCAAGAATTTACAAAATTTGTAGAAAAATCTTAGATATTACAAAATTTGTACGAAAAAATCTAAAATAATTTCATACATGGCAAATTATCCTAGTTAATAAAAATATCTTTAACATGATTTTGTTGTGAGCATGTTCTAATTAATTAATTAAAATATCTTTAATAAGATGCAAGTTATACATTTTTCAATCTCAACGTTCAACTACTTCTCAAGAAATTACAAAATAGAAAATCTCATAACTTAAAAAAATTATTTACTAGAGAAAACATATGAAAAATTATAGTTTCAACAATCTAAAGATTTAAATTTGGTACCTATTAAATAAAAAAATAAAACTCTTTATTTTATCATTTGTTTATATTTAAATTTGAAAATAAAGGTAATAATTAGATGACATCATAAAATATTCTCAATTGCTAAATTATCTACATAACTAAGGCAAATGTTAATTATGTGTTGATTAACCAAGATAGACATTATCCGAAATCCATAGAACTTACAACTCATAGACATACCCAAAAAATATTCCATAATTTGAACGATTTAAAAAAAAATCAACTTACAAAAATAGTAAAAATGTCCCATTTTTTTTTTTTAGAAATTGTGTATTTTGCAAAAAATTTCACAAAACTTATAGAAACCCTAAAATATTATAAAATATTAAAAATTTAATAAAAAGATATATTTTTTTTTGAAATTTGTAAAAAAAATCTAGAATTACAAACATTTTAATTTTTTTTTGGAAAAGTCCTTAATTTAATTATACACTAGAAATTGATAAAGTTTACAGTAAAGATGACCCTAAAACGTCAAAAAAATCCATAAAATTTCATTAATTCATAATAAGAACCTTAGAGGTTAAAAAAAATTGGTCAAGTAGCGTGAATATGAATGACAAGAAAATATTATGAAATTTGGGGAAATAAAACCTTAAGAAGGAACAATATTAGAATTTAGAACTCATTTACGATCATTATCTGCACAATAACTTTTGCAACAAGGGCAAACATATGGTCTATTTACATGTATTATAATGCATACTTAGTTGCCATTTATATAAGGAAATGTAGGAACTTGGTACCAAGCATAAATTTTGTGCTTGGTAGTGAGACGTTTCATTCCCACTACTCTAATTCATGTTAATATGGTCCCCTATTTGAATGAGTAGAGGGGAATGAACTATATATATATATATATATATATATATATATATAATAATGGATATGCTTAGTACCAAACACCAAATTAGTGCTTGAAAGTGAGGTGACTCATTTTCATACACTTATTTAAATAGGGGGGACCACATTCATATGGGTGCATGATGAGGGGTAAATAAAAGAAAACTGCAAGCGTACAAGTATCAAGTTATAGTATAAAATCTGTTGATCCCACGAGGAAGGTGTTGTAGGAAATAATCCAAATTGGCTCCTAAGTTGTGTGTAGATAATTACGAGTGATAATGTGAATGTGGAGAAATATGAGGAAAGTGTGATTATTTGCAAATAAAGAAAAGCTAGATTAAGATAGGAGTAAGAAAGATGAAGAAATTATAGAAAAAAAATCAAGAATAAAGAGAAAATTCACAACAACTAAAAGATGGAGAAAATTAATTAGGGAAATGAGTAATCTAGAATTGAATCTACTAGTTGAATTCATTTAAGATTTATGAACTATTCTCTTTTTATCACATTTTACTTTTGATATACATATATATATGTTGATGACTAAGATCAAACAATCAGTTGTATCCAAAATAGGATAGGTTCGGTTCAGTATTGAAGAGGGGCCGCTTCCTTCCCTGACTTTAAGTCTGGTTCTTGAATTGGAGTGTTGATCAGTCTACACATGTAGAACTCGTAAGAGGGCGGGGATTAGTTCCCCTATTGTACATCCAACGATCAAGTTAGCTGATGAACTCGAGTGGGAAAAGTAAGAACTGTGTGTTCTTGTGTGCAGTAATATGTTCCAAAGTCAGATTTGTGTTCAAAAGTCCCCTCTACAAGTTTGAATAATATCTATATTTATATCCAAAGCACGAGAGGTAAACTGGTCACTTCGGGTGAGCACAATGAGGCGTTAGCAAAGTGCGGGTTGGCAGTTGAGTCAGCTTTTGCTTTACAGGTGATGGATGGTGACTGGAGACTGGAGGGTAGATCACTTTGGCATTAAATAGGAAGTGATCAGCGACGAGACAGTGGCCCACGTGGTCCAATGAGTCATGAAGACTATCGGGGCCAGAGAAATAATGCATCTATAATGCATTAAATGCGATGCGAACATGTAGCCAGTGAGGATGGCTTCGTCGAGAAGTAACATCATTTCGAGGCGGTTTCAAGAGGTATTATGGACGAGTAGTCGAGTGGACTCTTGGCGAGTCGTCCAGGACGAGAGGACCGACTAACACCGCCTTTCGTGTCAGCATGGAAGAATATCGACTTAACGAATCGACTGAGTCAGACTCTGGGGATCTAGGCCATCCAGTTGAGCGGGGCAAGATGTATAAGGATACATCTGTTTGTTTACCG
>NC_033800.1:55216302-55349143 GCF_001876935.1 Asparagus officinalis | reverse complement strand
TCCCTTTCACTAATTAAAATCGAGGCTCACATTCACATGAGTTGGGGAGTGGTTGGGAATTGGAATGAGTGGATGGAAATATGATACCTCACTACCAAGCACAAAATTTGTGCTTGGTACTAAGCATACCCATTTTTCTATACATACATACATACATATACATATACATGCATACATACATACATATATGCATACACACACACATACATAAATACATATATACATACATACATATGTAGATATATACATACATACATATATGCATGTATGTATGTATATATCTACATATGTATGTATGTATGTATGTAAATGTATATAACTACATATGTATGTATGTATACACACAACACACACACACACACATATATATATATATATATATATATATATTTAATATAATATATATATATTACATACATCCTTTACAATTGCACACACACACACACACACACACACCACACACATACTTACGTAGATACACACATGCAACATTACACATGCCGCATGTTCTGTATATGCTATATGTATGTTTATGCTATAGTATGCTATATATGTCTATTAACACACAATATATACATATATACAAGATATATATACATCTATATGTGTGTGTGGCTAACAAACGCACATATGCACAGATACATATATTGCTGTGTGATGTGTGCGTGTGGGGGGGGGGTATTTATATACATACACATACATATATATATGTGTGTGTTTGTGTAGGTGTCATTTAATAAAAAAAATTACTAAGGTGATTGCTACAATACCAAGGATTTGGCATATTATTTCTACTCATTTTCTTCTTAAAATTTATGTATTATTATATGTAGACACTCAAAATTTCTTTATAATGCTTTCTCCTAAATTTGATTTCTTTTTTATTGACTTTCTCATTTTTTTTCCTACAAAAACAAATTCAAGCTACAAACCATTTATGTCCACAATGCAGTTATATTAAAGATATAAACTTAAAAGAAACAATCAAAATATTTGACCACGTGCACGTTTGCCTGGCTATGTTTCCGATCGTTCAGTCACCACTATGGCTCGCTATGCAAGATATGGTATGTATGGTTCCATCTGTCTATGGTTGGTCTTGGGCCCTCTCTTCTTGTAGGTGGAAGCGTGCGTGCTTCCCATGTAGTTTTCTTCACTCTTGTTTAATGAAATCAAGTGCGGGTCAACACCACCTTTTTCGTCATTAGGCAATTACTCACACACATCCTTCTCACACCATCCCGAGTGTTGATGTTAAGTGATCACACGGTCAATATGTATCTGTGTTTGGATTAGTTTGTTGATGATTGATGAAGGAGTCACTTTCTCCCCTATCTTTATATCTGGTTCTTGAGCTGTGTATCTTAAAAATCTACACGTGTAGAAATTCGTGAGAGGGCGGGGATTGGTTCCACCGTTGTATCTCCGACAATTTAGTTAGCTGATAAACTTGACGAGATTAATAAGAACTCTAAGAGTTCCTATGTGTGCGGTATGATTTACAAAATTAGAGAATTTGGATCAGAATCTAGAATTAGGGATCCCGCCCAAGTTAAAATAGTACTTGTATTTATACTAAAGTGGTAAGGGCAGATTGATCGATCACTTCGGCCTAGCGCTGAGATGCGATGGTGAAGTATGGGCTGGTGGCTGCGTCAGCACTTGCTTTACAGGTGCCAGCTGGTGATTGGGGGAAAGATCACTTTAGCATTTAACGCGAAGTGACGTGATTCGATGAGTCATGAAGACTATCGGGGCTAGAGTCATGACGTCACCTACCAAGCATTAAATGCGATGTTGACACGTTGCCAGAGAGAGAAGCTCGAGATGAAAACAGTCCTTTAACTTCACCGAGAAGTAATGCCTTTCGAGTCGTACTCACGAGGCGTTTGAACAAATGATCGGGTGGACTCCTGGAAAGTCGCCTTCGGCAAGAAGGTTGACTAGTACTGCCTTTTGAGTCGACATGAAGAAGTATCTACTCGACGAGTCGGCTAAGTCAGAATCCTTGCTAGGCCTAGGCCGCCCAGTTGATGGGGCGCTGTATGTGGAAATACACCTGTCCAGTGTTTGGTAATGAATTGTACTTTGGCGAAAATGGGAACACCATAACAACGAGAAAGAAGATTGAACCACTTCAGCGCCATACCATTCAGACTGCTACGATACGCCGGAACTAGTATAAACTGTTGAAACCCCTATTGTTGAGCGCAATTGGTGTATTGGGAAGCATACTTTCCGTGTTTAAACACTCGTGCATCTCACCTAGTATCTAAAAATCCAAACACCCTCAAACATGAATAACTAAAACGGAGTGGGCTGAACATAAAACACAATTCTTTTAAAAATAACACAAATAGCTCAAAGGACAAGCCAATAATAAAAACAACCCCAAAACAAACTGAAACAAGGGACCTTGAAAACGACTTCGAGTGTAGCTTACTCCATTTTCCATGAAATAGATCTTCCTAGAAAACTCCTGAATCACCTCAATAGTTATGGTGCTTTCAGACAGTCGGATCAAAAGTTATGGAACTTTAAAGTAAGTACAGGAACGAGCCTTCGTATGTCTTCTACACTCGTTATCTTCTAATACAATAACATGGTGCCTGAGTATATAATAAAGCGTAGATGCATTAAAGGAGGACAATATGGTTACCACATTTCCTCTATTTGTTTCCTGATACATAGTTCTATGTGTTTTGATGAAAGTCTGGTAAAGGATCCAATAACTAGTGTTTAATGCAAGCACATACTCACATTTGAATGTGAATGCTTATGATTCTTTTCGAGTAATTGATATGCAAATTACACTTGTAATTGTTGCGCGTTGGTGGAAGTGTGCGCAAAAACCAAACGAGTCGTCGAGCAATTAGAGGAGAATAACTAACGAGTGTAATTCACAAAAGAACAGCTAAAATCACACACAAACACAAAGGTTTACGTGGTTCAGCAAATTGTCTACGTCCATGGGAAGAGGATGGAGAGATTTCACTATATGGAGGAGAAAACAACGGGTTACAACTCTCACAACTCTCAAAATAACCCTAACCAATGATCTCTCAGTCCCTCACAATAATCTCCCTCTCAAAGTGCTCAAACAAATCCAAATTCTCTCTACTACAATCCTAACAAAACGTGTTTCTTTTTATATCAAAACCGAATCCAAAATAGACTAGGAATAGTTTTACCCGTTTTATCCACTATCGGTCGACCGATAGGGGTGCATCGGTCTACCGATTGGGCAATTTCTAGCTTGGGATGTTTATCGGTCGACTGATCAAATGCGTCAGTCGATAGTCTCAAAACTCCTGTAATTTCCTTGCGATCGAATCAGTTGACTGATCATACCCGATCAGTCGACCAATGAGCCTCCTCCTATGCATGTCTTGTTTTTCTTCACCATTTTTTAATAATTCAAACAATTCATCGCCATTTTCTATATTCTTCACCTCGGCAAAGTGTTCCCAAAACTGAGCTGACACCAATATGAGCACCAATGCATCATCTCTCCAAATCCGGCTGCACCAATGTGGTTGCTTACGTACCCCCTCTCCCAAGGGATCAAGCCGCTCGTACTTCATCCAAATGGCCTCGAAAGGCCTCAACAAGCACAAATCCTCAACAAGCTTCTACAATGATCGAACTTGTTGCTTGGGACCACCTTCGTGAGCATATCCGTTGGATTGTATTTTGTGTGGATCTTCACGAGCTCCACATCCCCATCTTCAAGAACATCTTGTAGGCATTCAAAAATGTTAAATTTCAAAATATGAGAAGGATGGTCAGGAAAATGAACTTTGTCTCAATCAGAGACGAGGTTTGTCATTTAGTGAAGATCAACCTCGAGAACACAGGTTATCAAGCAGTAAAAGTCGACAACAAACAGTGAATCTTGTCATTAGAAACAAGGTTAGACATTCATCTTCGAAGGATGAGGTTCGTCAGTGAAAATAAAACTCATTGTTAGATTTGAAGCTCGTCAGTGAAGATGAGGTTCATTTAAGGGAAAGTCATCAGGTTTACTACGCAGTTGGTTCCAGCTATCGAAGAAGAAGTTCGTTGGTGAAGATAAAATTCATCAAACGAAGACAGTGAAGACAAAATTCATCAGAAGAAGCTTATTTACTGCAAAGTACACTTTGTAAGACGAACATCACTACGTAATGAGGCTCGTCTTACATGGTGAACCCCGTTTTAATTAATGATGAGGTTCGTTGTCCACAAGTGATTTAGCTGCAACGACTCCGAAGACTTAGTCAGCCACGTAGGCTAATCTTCAGGAGCACGTTACGGCATGCGCTGATTTGGAGGAGGTAGTTACGCCCCTCTATCCGTGATCATAGCATGTCAGTTACGTGCTTAAACCCTATAGATAGCCATGGATGGCTACATGGATAAGGGTTGGAAATTTTTGACTTGGACTTCAAGAAATATCGGAGATCAGAGTTTCTGCGTACGGATCCAGAGTTCAAACTTTGATTCCAACTGGCTAACTATAGTGAGAAGCTTTAGCGATCTTGTTCTGATCGTCAACGGGAAGCAATCTCAATTCAAGCATCGAGGGAAGCATCCTTTCGCTACCAAGAACCCACGTTAAACAAAGAGAAGCTGAATTAATCTTCTCTTCATCTGTAATCGAGAAAGAGTGAGTGATTGTAAGGGTTTCGTACCAAGTGATCGAACCCAGTTTTCATAAAACAAGAGAATAAATCCAACATTAGTTTTTTGACCCTACAGATGATGGCGACCATAGTGAGAGCAGCTATTCTTTCCGATGAGATGGTGGTACCGTAATCAGATAATATCATTATAGGAACGGACGTCGAGACTTTGGTCATCAAATTTGACCAGTCCAAATACGAGGATTTCCTCTCCTCTGGTAAGTCTAGTCCCATGAAAGCACGTATGTATCGTCGAGTCTCGTATGAGACTTCAGACCAAGTGGCTTCTTATGATTCAACTCGTGTTAGTCTCGAGGAAAAGTCTATGCCCCTCAAAGAGGAGGCTCCAGTAACTAGCCGTCAGGCTAAGAAATGGGTTGTCAAGCAACCTAGCCGAACTTCGGCTACTACCAACCAAATTACGGCTTTTGATAACGAACCTCGCCCAGCTCCGGCTGAGGCAAAAGTTCCTGTTGGTCCACTGTCGAGATGCACTCGAAAACATCAACGCCAGAATCAAGCTTGTCGTAGGGCTCGAGCTTTGGTCTCGCTAGACGTTTTTCACTATCAGTCGAGAGTTGACCAGCCCAAGGTTAGCAAGTCTGACGAGGGTCAAGTGATTGAGAAACATCAAAATGATGGACCTCATCCTCATACCCAAGTAGACTCACAACACGAACCTCATCCTCAAAAAGAGGTTCAGCAAATTCAACAAACGGTTCATACTGAGGTTCATAAAGAACCTCAAGTTAAGAACCAACTGAGAAGACACATGCGCCAAGCTCGTCCTACCAACGAATCTTGTCACACGAAGGACGGAGTTCGTCAACCTACCCAAGTTCATCAACATCTATCATTCAGAGGGTCTCTCTCGAGTAAAGCCAAGATGACAGAGGCAGCTAGGGGTTGTCCCGCTGGTGACCTTCGGGATTATCTCACGCGTAAGCGCAGCATGAGTCAAATGTAATCTTATTGCTGCTGTGAGAAGCTCATTTCTACAGTACTTTCCCAATGTCCATGTGGGGAGTCAACACATAAGTCTTCAGTCTTCGAATGGTTGATTGAGCCATCGACGGTCTCATCATCAAGAAGAAGACGTTTTCGTCCTAAGAAACAAGCATCTAAGAATCGCCATATTGAAGTGATGATTAACATGGTCAGCAAGGGCAAGAGCAAAGTTTTGGTTGATTCCTCTGATCTTCTGATCTTGAATACTCTCCAGGATTAGGCGAAATGCTTGTCGAAGGGCAGGGGGTGTTTCAACACACTCGTACTCATAAAGGCGTAATGATCCCTTTTGATTATCGACGATTAGCGGGTATCACAGCTGAGGTAGAAGAAGAACCCGAGGACCCAGCTATTACCACTTCTCAGCCTTCCAATACAGACCAAAGTGAACAAGCAAGTGCTCACATGGCTAGAGGTGAAGAAGACATGGCAAGGAAGATGGAAGAGCAACAATCAACCATCCTCCAACAGCAGGGAATCCATCAGACGCCTAGAAGCAATGGTGGAGAAACTCCTCGGGGAGAAAGAAAAGAAGAAGAAGAAGGTTCATTCCCAAGCCTTGGGATCTAGGCGTAGACGACCTTCACCTGTCGACGAAGATAATAGCCGTTAAAACCTAAATAGCAATGATGAAGACGATTAGGAGGAAAATATTCTGAAGATTCATTCTGAATCGTCTGAAGCTGAATCCAATCCTCGTACGAAAGTACGGGACCAAAAGTGGGATGACTTCCAAAAGTAACTTGATGCATTAAAGCTCCAGGGAAACTTCAAAGAACTAGGGGTGGCTAGGCCATATCCAAGTGAATGGGATACGATCCCATATCCTCCGAAGTTTAAACCGCTCAACTTAGTACAGTTTGATGGCAAAGGTTCTCCTACCCAACATATTTATTACTTCCAGGCACAAACCAGGTATATAGTGGGTAATGATCTCATTATGACTTGATTGTTCATCAGTACCCTAAAAGGGTGGCTTTCGAGTGGTTTCGCAGACTTGAGCCAGGGTCAATCCAAAGTTGGAGAGATTTGGAGAGGCTTTTTTCTAGCCTGATTCTTCAACAATGACACTGAGGTGTCTATGTCCATGCTATTGGCTGAGAAGTAGAAGAAGACGGAGTCTATCAGTAACTTTGTCAAAAGATTCAGAAATCGATCGCTGCATTCACGTGATCAGGTTTCTGAAGCTACTCTTGTGAAGATGTGCCACAATAATCTTTCTATTAATATTTGGTCCAAGATGGACGCTGTTGAAGCCCGTTCATGGAAAGATTTGATTTGGCAAGGAGAGCAGGTGGAAAACATGCTCAAGAGAATAGATGCCGAAGAACCTTAAGAATCCCAGCCTAAAAAGGGAGGGGGTAAAGGCAACTATAATTCCCAAAAACAATCAAAAGGGAAGGATACTCTAGCTATTGAAATAACACCATCCCCGAAGTCTTCTACAAAATAGAAGGAAAATACTTCCGACAATCATTTTTAGAAGAAGTACGATTTCAAGGATGAACATGTGGTTTCCATTCTCACATCTTTGATCAAGATGAATAAGATCAAATTGCCAGAGGTAAAACGAAACACAGAAGTGTTAAGGACTGACGATCCTAACTTTTGCATGTACCACAGGATAGTGCATCATCCAACCAAGGCCTGTTATATCCTGAAAGATAAAATTCGGGCTTTGTTAGATGCAGGTGTAAATTCAGGCTTTGTTAGATGCAGGTGTGATGACACTTCAAGCTGAGCAAAAGAAGGTATCTGCGAATATGGTCTCGCTACAGTTTAGATATTTCACTAAGGTACAAGTCCAAGATGGCGTGAAATCGATTCCACAGGCAGAGACGAGGGTTGTGAACTTCAACCTCCATCAGAAAAAAGAAAAGGGAATGGTCCCCTACACTACCCTTAAAGGTGAATTGATGTGGGTTCATCCTGATTTACTAATGGACAAGCAGTGGACGTTGGTAAACGCAAGGAAACCTAAAGTCACACGAAGATCTTGCAACGCTATTTCAGCCATCCTAGATGAGGGAGTTGAAACTACATCACTTAGCAGTTCTAAAAATAAGCAGCCAGCATTCACCACACAACCTGCACAGATATCAAGTACACACGGAGGAAAGGAGTACTTAAAGAAATACTCTGAAATAGCAGTTGCATCACCCTAAACCAAGGAAAGAAGTAATGGAGCAAACTCAAGTGAAGGAACTTCGTTACAGCAAAGTACTCAGAAAAGATACTCCAGAAAGCTCGAAAGATCCTTTTCGGTTTAATGTGCTGGCTCAGTTAGCCAATATCCCATCAAGGATTACCTTCTTTGAGCTTCTACGTTTATCTCGATCAACGAGAGAAGCTCTTCGTAAAGCATTGGCAGATAATGAGGCTTTCCTCACTCACTTTCCACCAAACCCAGCGGGAGCAACGCTGGAAGAAGCTTGCCCTCAATGTTATCAGGACTTTCAAGGAAGAATGCCACGCATCACCTTTTCTCAAGAAGACATGCATGTGAGGAACCCGAAACACGATAGACCATTGTACTTCACGGGATATATCGGCTCCATTCGGGTAGACAGAATTCAGGTTGACCCTGGTCCTACTTTGAGCATCATACTGTTGAGACTCATTCATAACCTTGGAGTCCCTCTGTATCGTTTGTCAACGACGGGAACCACCATCTATAGCTTTAATGCTTCCAATACTTGTCCCCTTGGTAAAATCAAACTTAAATGCCAGATGGGTGACTTGAGGACGGTTGCACTTGCTACATCATTGATGCAGAGACATCTTACAATTTGTTATTGGGTTGGCCTTGGATCCATAACAATCTGATTGTTCCATCAACTCTACATCAATGCATGAAATATGTAGATGAGAGTGGTGAAGTCAAAACAGTGGTCACAAAGAAGCAACCATTCAAGGGGGTAGAGAATTATTTCACAGATTCTATCCATTACCTTAAGGGTGAGCCATTTGAAGTACTACTGATTGAAGAACCAGATAGCGGTAATGAAGCCGATACCGAGTCTGTGCACACATAGGGTCTTGTTTTCAATAACATTGAACCCGTCGTAATCGATCTTGAAAATCTGGATGTAAATGATCCTGTCTATGAGGACAATGGAATTATCTTTAATAATAATGATGATTTAGCTTACTTATCATGTGTTGAATTGAATTCTAACATACCAGGTACAAGCACCAGCACATCCACAGATCCTCTACCCCGATTATATGCTGAATCAAATTTATACATGCCGATTCTATCATCTTTTGTAAATCGGGAACGAATTGAATCTTCGCAAGCAGTCTTCATAGTATAGGCCAAGGCTAATGGCTAAAAAGACATCATCTTTGAGAAGAGTGACGGCCTGACGCAAACTCTTTCGGAAGAATCCGAGAAGGAGGAAAAAGATCCACAATTCTCGTATTTCACACCAACAACCCAAAAGTTTATGAAGAATATGAGGTACTACTTCATCCATAAAGAAAGCTTAAATTTTAGTAAAGGGATTCGGACATCAATCCGATCCGCTTATGTCCCAGAAGGAAAGTCGGAAGATTACTATCATAAAACTCGTAGTGAGTTAGGTTATGAATCCCCCCCCATTCATGCTGTGTTTTGGAATCAAATGAGAGTTAGATGATGATTCTTACACCTCATCTTCTGAATCCATTTGCTGGGAGTCTGACTCTAGTGTAGGAGCTGTGTTTAGGACACTCATGGCCAACATGACCTCAGCATCTTCAATAGAAAATCAAGAAGATGACCAATTACCTCTGTTTGATGATCCGCTAAGCCGACAACTGAGTATACAGTAGGAACACCGCTTCGAACAACGTGAGCCTCCTACTGATGACAAAGTGATTCAAGTGAACATGGGAGACGAGATTAACCCAAAACCCATATTCATAAGCGATAGTTTGTCGCTCGAAGAGAAAGAAGATTGTTTGTGGAAAATTTGTAATCATGAAAGAATCGTGCTTGATTTTATTCTCTCTAACTGCTTAGAAAAAGAATGATTACAACTCTCTCAACTCTCGATTACAATTTGAATTCCTGATTACAAAAGAGAAGAGAATGAATTTGATTCTCCTCTTTGTTTAAATCTGGGTTCTTCACGGTTGTTTGCGTCAAAAGTTGGTTTCGTTGTGGAATTCATTATATCTTCGGTCGATTACAATAAATTCAAAAGAAATAGTCTTTTTATAAGACTTCTTTTACACAACAAAAGGAAAATTACAACTCTTGAGAAACAAACGCAGGACCGTTGTTTGGATCGCTGCTTGCGTGGGATCTTTGCCTGTGCCGGGAGCGCTTTGACTCGTGGACCACCAAATCACAGATTCTGATTGAACCGTGAGGGGTTTAATGATTCTTCCTTCGTTTATCGAAGTAAGAATTTGAAGCGAATATCTTATCGATGTAAGATGTTCACTCTTCCAAAGATCAAGTCTGAGCTTAGATCTCTAGGACTCGCTAGAAGCTTCTTGAGGATGTTTGTGAAGAAGGAAGACTCTCTCTCTTGCTCTAATTCACCAAAACTCAAGGCTCTCTGCTCTAATCTCTCTGGAAAATGCTCAGCCCCTGTCAATGATGGCTATAGGGGGGTATTTATAGCCTCCTTAGACGATAACTGAAGAAATAGCTGGTCAATAACTGTCTCTTTAGGCGCGGCAGCTGATGCTGTCGCGGCTAAAGGGCGCGACAGTCGACACTGTCGCGGCCAAAGAGCGCGGCAGTCGACACTGCCGCGGCTAAAGGGGCAGTTACACCCACGTTCATACGTGTTTGAAACAGTTCTCCCACGACCTTTAACCACCTTTTTCGTGGTTTAACTGCTTTTCCACATCAGCACACGTTCTATTTCTGATACTCCGCCACGTGGACTTTAAATAATCATCAGATAACTGTATTATAACTGCTGTAGCATCCTGCTTTAACTGCCGCGGCACCATAGGTTGCAGCGGTTAAGCCGCGACACCATAGGCTGCCGCGCCTTAGCCGCGGCACCTTGGTCTGCCGCGCCTTAGCCGCGGCACCTTGGTCTGCCGCGCCATAGCCGCGGCACCATGTCCTGCCGCGCCGCCATATGTTGCTTGATGACGTGTATATTGTTCTTCTATATCGTCTTGAGTGGTGTTTGAATGTCTGTAAGCATTTTTTGACGCCTACATGTAGTTATTCATTTCTATCGATAATTATAACCTTATTGGAGGAATTCACAATTCATGCACTCTGTTTTTGCAGTATTAGAGGTTATTATGTATATGCTTGTTTTTTGCTAGTTAGTTATTACAAATCTAACTCATTTTTTGTATTATTACATTGACGAATTGGTGAACCATTCGCTAATATTCTAATTCAATCGTTTTTCGGTGAATGGTTTCTGTAAATCTTCTTATGGATAAGTTATTCACAAAATATCAACTATTCATGGATCTTATGAAGCGTCACTATTTATGTTGGAAGCTTGGTTTTTTGCTAGTATGTAGTGAAACACAGCACATGTTCTTTCTACCTACTTTTTCTTTTACTAGTTACTGCAAAAATCTCTCATTGCCAGGATGACGGCCATTGAGGACTTGGTGACGACTCATATAGCACCACGGACACCACCACCACCGGTAGCTCAGCAGCAGGGGATACCTGCCGTTCCTGTCAGAGAGAGATCCCCAGAAGTCATGCCTGCAGCCATTCCCCTAACAGTTCTAGACAGGACCACCGAGCAGGAGACTTGGCTCCGTATGGTTGAGAGGTACCAGAAGATGAGAGCACCCGAGTTTCAGGGATCACCAGACCCTCTTGCAGCCCATAAGTGGAAGGAGGATGCGGACAACATTCTTGACATACTCAGTGTGGGCTCAGTTCAGAAGCAGAGATTGGCATCCTACAGTCTGAAGGGTGATGCCGGGAGATGGTACCGACTGTAGTTTACTCCAGAGCAGAGGATGACTCTCACGTGGGAGGACTTAATATATTTCTTCGATGGACAGTACATTTCTTCTGCAGCACGGACCGGGAAGGAGCTCGAGTTGTCCCGGTTGACTCAGGGGGATATGACCGTGGCAGATTTTGAGAGCAAGTTCATGGAGTTGCTGCATTTCACGAGTATGTGGCAGACAGGAGAGCGTCAGGCTCAGATGTTCTTAGCAGGGCTTCGCCCTAATCTCCGTCGGTACCTCGTCTCGAGGAAGTTCTATTCAGTTAGGGAGGTAGCTGAGGCTGCCACTTCCCAGGAGATTGAGACTTCCATGTTCCAGAAGGATAAGGAAGGGAAGGCCAAGACAGGGCAGAGTGGAGACAAGGGCAAGAACAAGAGGTCTTTCTCTGGGCCTCAGCAGCAGCATCAGGGCCCTTATAAAAAGGGACCCCAGCAGGATCAGAGGGCATTTCAGCAGCGCAAGTTCCAGGGATCTTGTTATAACTGTCGCAAGGTCGGGCATAAGGCATCGGAGTGCCGTAGCGCACCAACAGGAGCCCAGCAGGGCAAGGGTCCGAACCAGCAGCAGCAGCGACAGCAGGGCAGAGGTCAGGGCCAACAGAACAGGCTTGAGGCACCGCCAGCGGCTCAGAGGACTAAGGGTCAGATTCGGGCAGTTCAGGAGATTTCTCAGGGGCAGATTATCCCATATTCTCCATCCCCATCAGCAGAGCAGTCTTCAGCCACAGGCAGAGTATATGCGGTAGTTCCCCATGATCACGGAGCCAGCGGAGCTGTAGTGGAGGGTACGTTCTTTGTGAACTCTCTTCCCGCCCGTATTCTTTTCGATTCGGGAGCCTCGCATTCTTTCATATCGCATGCATTTATGGCTAGACTCCAGCTCGTAGCTCAGCCACTAGACACCCCTCTATCTGTTTCCACCCCTTTAGGTGAGGTATCGCTTCTGGAGAGCGTTTGTAGGAGGTGTACCGTCAGTCTAGACGAGTCGGAGTTCATAGTGGATTTGATAGTGTTGCATATGTCCGAGTTCGATGTCATCCTTGGTATGGATTGGTTGTCTTCCTACCATATTAGTATTGACTGCTTTGTGAAGACAGTCAAGTTGCGAGCGTCCGACAGAGTCCGAGTAGGAGTTTCTCATTTATCCCCATTTATAGTAATCGGGTTATCCTTAAGAATACCAGGCATGTCACTCTCCAGGAACTTCTCGTTACATGGGTTATCCACCCTTAGCTTTCCTTACAAAACTGGGTCTAATGAGGAATACTTTGTATTCAGCTGAATGATCGGGTTATCCTTAAGAATATCACATACGATATTCTTCCAGTAACTTTCTGTTAAAATTAGAAAATAGTTTAGACTTGTATACCTGTTGGAGTATGTAGGGAGCAGCTTATCCTAATGTACCTGTTGGAGGATTGAGAAGCAGTTTATACTTGTATACTCTTCGGAGTCTGGGAAGGAGCAGTTTATACTCATATACCTTTCAGAGTATAGAGAGAAGTAGTTTATACTCTTATAATTATCAGAGTGTAGAGAAAATTAGTTTATACTCTTATACTTATCGGAGTGTAGCGTTCTCATTTGGCTTATTCTAGCGTTATGACGTCGGACTCAACTAAGATTTGGATGCTATTTTTTATAGTGAAGCAAGCGTTGGTGGGATGAAGGATCCTCCTGTGATACGCACAGTACTTTGGATCTGAAGTATTATTAGCTTTCTCCTGATTTGTGATAGGTGGCAACTTGATTTTGTTGTTTTTAAGAAGAGACTCAAAAATGACTGGAACGTCTTTGTCTTTGAAGGAGTACTCTCTTTTGATTCTCGGATCCGAAGTCTTTTGCTGTCTCTGGGGTTGTTGATGTGATGTCTGATTAACATTGATAGTCGGTACAGGTGCCTTCCCCTTTCTACAGGAGGCGAAGTTTTAATTTGGAGGGTTAGCCACCGATTGGCTTGTCTCAGCTTTCTTCCTTCTGAGGAAGCGTTCGGTCTGCTCTCCGCACACCTTCAACTCTTTCTAGGTCTTGGATGGCGCTACCCCATAACTTCCAAGATATCAATGGACAGGTTATTATGACAGGTTTGGAGGATGAAGTCCTCTGTAACCGGATCTCGGCAATTCATCGCCTTATTCCGGAAGCACTTGACGAAGTCGTCGACCGTCTTTTTATCTTCTTGTTTCTCCTCAAAGAGCATGCTGACTGATACCTTGGCGTCATCATCAAAGAAATTGCTGAGAAATAAGCTTTCCATACTGTCCCAGCTGTTGATGCTTTCGGGCTAAAGATGGCGGTACCAATTGAAGGCAGCCCCGCGAAAGGTGCCCATGAATGACCGAACCATCAAGGCTTCATTACCAGAAATCATACCCAAGTGGAACTTAACGTTGATCGGATATTGAGTGGGTGAGCCCTTCCCGTCGAAAGGTGTGAAGTTGATCAGGTTGAACTTTGTCGGATATGGGATTGACTCCCACTCTCTTGGATATGGACATGGAATGTCAGTCTTCTTCACCTCCTGAATGGACATCAAGGCATTGATTTTTCCCTCGAGGTCCTTCATCTTCTCATCCTCGCTTGCATTCTTCTTCGAGTGATTTCGGGGAGGAACATCACGGTCACCCTTGGTATTATCATCATCGATGGGACCACCCCCAGCATTTTGGTCAATAAGAGGGTTATCAGCATTAAGGTGTTCGTCCATGTCTGAATCACCACCTGCCCGGTAGGCATTGTTGTGATGACTAGATTCACCAATCTGATTAGACAAAGCCCGTATCTGTTGGTCATGCAGTTCCCTCATCTGTTGCATACCTATTTCTATTTCAATTTTGAATGCTTCTTTCTATTTGGCTAGAGCATCCTCGACAATTTTGGTGATTTGCTTGGTATTAATCATAAACACTTCCCTAGCTTGTCCCACGCTAGACAATATGTCATCAGAGGTGATTACAGAACAAGAATCTGAGAGCTCGTCGTCGGAATGGGTTTCTTCATGGATTCTTGGGTAGTTGCTATGTTTGATAGTTTCTAACTGGAGTTGAGATATCCGTTGGGATATTCCCGAATTGACTTCTCTTCCTAGAGAAAAATCAAGATTCGAGCCATTTGCAGCAATCATAGACTTTCCCTTGTTGACCATGTTGATGGTTACCTCTGGGAGTTTGTCCTCTTGAACGATTGATCGTTTCTTGTGGAAACGCTTTGGCTTGGTTTTTGACGCTTTAGAGGAAAGCCATTAGAATATTGAGACCCTCTGTAGAGTAGCCTTAGGGTAGCTACACACTGTTAATACTTCCCTGATAAGCTTGGTACACAGACAATGATAGTCCGCTTTCCAGGTACTTCTCTTTCGAGATATGTCCGTACCTCCAGCCCGATAGTACAACTCATCGGCATGATTGCCGGAGCAACCTATCGTGTACTGATATGATTTTCCAAGTCTAATGTCATCATCATCAGGCGAAGGCATTTTTTCCTGAGGATGCAATGCCTTGTTGGTGTTCTCAAGAGTCACGCATTTAGAGCCATGCTTTCGTGAGCATGGGGCCTCATCTGGCTCTTGGATTTTGACTCGTAATCTGAAGTGAGTGGTTACAGGTACTTTCTCAACATGAGAGGTCCTTGACTTGTTGGGATGATGCGCACGACCCCTAGTCTGATGAATTGCTCGGGGTTTATTTGCCGGACCCAAGCGCTCTTTAATTAGAGCTTTGCCTTGACCTTCGTGCAAAGGACCGAGACGATCTGTAATCTTTATTTTAAATTGAGATAAGTCCACATTATCATAAGACTCCACCGCAGTCATGGGATTCATCGGGATAGGAACAGGGGCTGTCGTATACTCAAAAATGACCACGGGAGGCAAACCGGGGGAAAGGCAGACGGTGGCTCCGCCTTGGCCGAGCCAGCATTTGGTGGCTCGGCCTTGGCCAAGCCAGTAAGTGGTAGTTCATATTTTCCGACAATTTCTAGTGTTGTTTTTGCCTTTGGTCTCTATACTTTGCGTAGTTGCGGCTAAAGGGGCAGTTACACCCACGTTCATACGTGTTTGAAACAGTTCTCCCACGACCTTTAACCACCTTTTTCGTGGTTTAACTGCTTTTCCACGTCAGCACACGTTCTATTTCTGATACGCCGCCACGTGGACTTTAAATAATCATCAGATAACTGTATTATAACTGCTGTAGCATCCTGCTTTAACTGCCGCGGCACCATAGGTTGCAGCGGTTAAGCCGCGACACCATAGGCTGCCGCGCCTTAGCCGCGGCACCTTGGTCTGCCGCGCCTTAGCCGCGGCACCATGTCCTGCCGCGCCTTAGCCGCGGCACCATGTCCTGCCGCGCCGCCATATGTTGCTTGATGACGTGTATATTGTTCTTCTATATCGTCTTGAGTGGTGTTTGAATGTCTGTAAGCATTTTTTGATGTCTACAACGGTGGCGATGGAGTGCCTCCTTCGAATGTTCGCGTCGAATTTTCTCTCCGTTGACGATCCGAATGTCTCAATTCACTGGAACAACTGACTTGTGTGGTCTAACTGATCAAGAACTCTTAATGAGTTTTGTAACTCAGAGTGAGTGACAAACTCTGGTGAAAAAGAGTTGTTTGAACCGAAAATAATTCGGTTGAGAAGCCAAGTATCAAATATCTGGAAATCTTCAGTTGTTGAAGATTGTTGCCTTCAGATTCTCTCCTCTCCCGGATCTGACCTCCAAAATCTGATCTCCAAAAAAAATTCCCATCCTTAACTCTGTTGAGTTTGTTGATATTTATAGGGGGATTAGAGGTGTAACTGCCCCCATAATCTGTGCCTATATGAGGGTTTAGTCGCCTTATTAATCAGGTATAACAACCCACTTAAACCACTCCCCAGATCGTGGGTGAACAGCGATTTTCTCAAAACCGTATGGATTGCGTTTGAACGAGTCAATGGCTTGACTTGCGTACTAAACGCAGTGTCTGGAGTCACGTTTACAGCGATATGAAGTTGCGAATGCAGCGGCTGAAGAGCTGCATTTGCAGCGATATGAAGCTGCTGATGCAGCGGCTGAAGAGCTGCGTTTGCAGCGATATGAAGCTGCGTTTGCCCTCTCTGTCTTTATATATGGATGACACCAATAACCAGTCGAGAAGACCCTATTAAGGCCATTTGTGATAATTGAGGCATCTTAATAACGCTCTATCAACTGTAGGTTCTAGATCTTCCCGCTTTTCTAAAATCATTACACTGCTTATCAGCACCTCTAATAGTTGCTAATATAATATTAGTCATGTTGTTGTCACAGCCATCAAGATCAATCATCTCACATATGAGACTGCATTCATATTTGCAGCGGATGAAGCTGTGTTGGCAGCTTTCGGAGGCTGCGTTTGCGGCTGAACGTGGGCTGTGTTGGCAGCTTTTGGAGCTGCGTTTGAGGCTGATCGTGGGCTGCGTTGGCAGCTTTCGGAGCTGCGTTTGCGACTGATCGTGAGCTGCGTTGGCAGCTTTTGGAGCTGCGTTTGCGGCTGATCGTGAGCTACGTTGGTAGCTTTTGGAGTTGCGTTGGCAGCTTTTGGAGCTGTGTTTGCATTGTTTGCAGCCAGGTTTGACCGGCATTTCGCGATCGAATTGGTGTTGCGTCTTGATGATGGTACGCAGGGAGGACTTCCACGTCTTGGTTTGAAGAGACCATCGATTTGTAGTCTCCTTCTGTTAGAGCGTTGCAAGGATCGTCATTTTGTAATCCTTGCTTTAGCTCTTTGAGAGTCAACAGATTACGACTCCCGATGTTGATTGTGAAGGTTGTTGATTAGAGCTTTCATCAGTTGTCGTGAAGGTCGTCAGATCGTAACCTTCATCGATCTACGTGAAAGTCTTTAAATTGTAGCATTCTGGAAGTCGTCAGATTGTAACTTCCATCATCAGTATTTGATGGGGAATCAGCTATCTATTATTATTATTATTCTTTTTTTTTGACAGCCTACAAAACCCCCTCCAAAGTTTTCGAAAGTTCGCGGTTGACTGGGACGAATTTTCAAAACACTTTGGATCCCAAAATTTTGTTGACTGAATGCACCTCATCGCAGATTGAGTGGAGCATCTCAGGGTCTTAGACAAATTCGTTGGCATCATCCTTCTTGTTTAGTTCGTCAGTAATGACTTGGGCTTTAGCTTGTTTGACCAAGTTCTCGTTGGCATCATCCTTCTTGTTTAGTTCGTCAGTAATGACTTGGGCTTTAGCTTGTTTGACCAAGTTCATCATCTTCAGGGAGGTTGAGCACTTCCTGGCTTAAGATAAATCTATTGTCATAGACAGAGAGAATCACAAGCCTGTATGAGAAGGACTTTATCCCCAGCTTAGTCAGGAGGACAGCCTCGGAGGAACCCACCATATTGTCATCACTTGGAATATTAACCTCTTTGAAAGGGTTAGTTGCGTGATAGGCTGAGGTCGGTCACTAAAACGCATGGTTAAATCATGCGTTCAACCATCTGAGTGCGGTGATGCGTTTGGAAGCTGAGGCCACTTATTTGAAAATGCGAAAATCGCGTTTCGGGTGGGATTTTTGCCTAAAATCCCTCGCTGATTTGACGACTACAGCTGTATATAAATAGACCACTGAGGTCAAATCAAAAAGTCGTTCAACTTTTCTCTTTCTTGCTTTTCTGTCGACCGCTTAACAGGGTTCCTGTTCATCTTCTCCGTTGCTTCAACGAAGGAAAAGTCCGTTCTTAAATCTTTCATCATCAATTCTGTTACAATTAGAATGGCTCCCAAGAAGAGATTGGCCTCCAAATCAAAGATCGCCCCAGCTCAAGGTGCTCCTTCGGCTAAAACCTCCGAGGATGTCCGAACCGCCGCCCCATCGTCTCCAACTTCCTCAATTAACGGTAAATCTAGGCAGTCGAAAGTTATTTTGACAGATTCCTTCTTCTCCATCTTTGATTGGGGGTTTGCCTTCCACCATTAGAACAAAGAGATCATACTTAGTGTTTCTCTGTTTTAGAACGCATAGTTAGCTCTGTTGTTCATGATATTTCAACGCAGGCTCGGACCCTGCGTTTCCAATTTTGAATGCGGGTTGAAAACCATGCGTTTTGAATTTTGGACGTGGGTTGAGACCCTGCGTTTCGAATTCTGAACGTAGGTTGAAACCCTGCATTTCGAAATAAGGGTTGGGACCCTACGTTCAAGAATCTGGACGCAAGTCTAGACCTTGTTGTCCAAAATCTGGGCGCAGATCCATAATTTGCCTTCTTGAATTAGGCTCCTTTGTTTAACTGACTGACTTTCTTTTCCATTTGTAGTATGCTATTCCAACGAGCCTCTTTCTTTCAACCATTACTTCGGTCATGCGGGAGCTGCGGAGAAAAATACAATCTTCAGCTTTCATGTAGAGTACCCAGTATTCCAGGACACCAACAAAGAGCGGGCAAAACTCATCACTCAGGGTTTCCCCGAGACTCTCAGGTCATTAGTTACGGATGCTAAATTTGAAACCGCCGAGCGTGAGATTTTAAAGAAACCATCTTTCCTTTTCGGGGATGCTGTTAAAATAGATCCCAAACGGATGTCGGAGGGAAACTATAAATGGCTGAAGGCTGTCAACAACCGTCGTCTTTTCCTCCCCAACTTAGAACGAATGTGGCCGATTTCTTATTATCAATGCGCTTCTATCCCACGGTCAATGAATTGGGAACTCGTCCAGGATCAAGGAGGTGTTGCTACTGGGCACATTACTCCTCGGGGCACCCATCCGGCTGGTTTTAATCATTTTGTGGCCTTGAAGCCAGGTTTATTCAAGAAAGAACACCCCGTCGGTGAACCTACTAAGCTGGCAGAGGTCTTCATCAAGAAATTCATTTCTGTCAAGGGAGAGTTCCCCGCTCAAGATTTCAGGGCTCCGACATAGGTACATTCAAGTGAGACAGACTGGTGGGCCCGGATGATAAATTTTGTCTTAGAGGAGCTGGAAGAACCTTTGAGAATTTCAGAGTTGATGACTCCAATAATAGCCACTCGATATGGGATTTCTCCAAATTATAGCGGACTTTTTGCTATGCTAGAATTTTACAATCCTCACACCGGTACCTTTTTCACTCCTGTTGGTGAATTAGGCTTCGCTCTCCATGAGATGTTTGAAATCTCTAGATTGTCTTTTGGAGAGCTGCCTTATGAGGAGTTTGTTCCCGGTAATAGGGAATTGGAGATCCTGAAACATGGTGCCCCCAAGATCTACGACACTTATTGGGAATTGATGTGCCATTTCCAGATATGTGCACAAACTACGAGGAAAAAAGCCAGTGGTGTGAAACAAGAACAGTGGGCAGAGTATCTCTTCCGAAATCTGTGGGACAAGGATGCTGAGGTGACTCGCCTAGCCGCCAGTACTCTTGAGGAAATCCATGAACGCATCAATGACGCGACCTCCCACTATACTTGTGAGGCAGAAGAGGACGTCTTCCCCAGGGCGCAATTCTTTTACTATACTCAGCAGAGGCGTCTTCTGGTGGCTCATAAATATTCGCCCAGGCTATCTTGTTTTCCGGCAAGGGAGGAAGTGCTTCATCGAGCCCTATCAACCTTATCGCTTTGCTCGACAATTCGGCTATGATCAGATCTATGTTGGGAATCCAAACCCCGCCCTTGCATATACGGGTAATGTATATGAGGGAGCAGGAGCTTGGTATTATTCGGTGGCAGGCTGTACTGGGGCGAAATTCAAACTGCCGCATAAGATGCCCAATGTTCGTACTTCTTTAAGTTTCTGTACGTGGTATCAGGCTGCTTCCCAGATCTCAGCCTACAGCATGGATACTTCTTGCTTGAAAGCCATTCGTAAATGGTATGCTTCAAAGAGGAGTGCTAAAAGGTTTCGTGCCCGGGGGGTCAACGAGTATTTTTCATATGAAAAGGCGATTACTAAAGACGAGTGTCGACAATCGCCAGAAGGGGTTCAGGAAGAGATCAGGATGCCAGATACCCACGAGGTGGAGTCCTCAAGAGTTGAAATTCGGAGCAAAAGCGCTACTGGAAAGAGGGCACTTGACCCAGTTGAGGAAGCCAAGTATGACAAACGAGCTCGTCGAAAGTTAGCGCTCGAACCCCCTGCTTCTAAGCTTATGTCAGATGCTCAGAAAGCATGGTATGCAGAAGAGGAAGAACAAGAGTCTACTGCTATGGGACTTTCGCCTCAGCCTAGTCTCCCCATTGTTGGTCCTGCTTTAGGAGGCTCTGTTTCTTCTGCTCGTTCATTGAATGAAGAAGAGCATGGAGATGAATCATTTGCGGGGGGGTATGGAGAGATCTATCAAGATACCCAGGGCGTAATTCTTTTACCACACTCAGGAGAGGCGTCTTCTGGTGGCTCATAAATATTAGCCCAGGCTATCTTATTTTCCGGCAAGGTAGGAAGTGCTTCATCGAGCCCTATCAGCTTTATCGCTTCTCTCGGCAATTCGGCTATGATCAGATCTATGTTGGGAATCCAAACCCCGCCCTTGCATATACGGGTAATGTATATGAGGGAGCAAGAGCTTGGTATTATTCGGTGGCAGGCTGTACTGGAGCAAAATTCCGACTGCCACATAAGATGCCCAATGTTCATACTTCTTTAAGTTTTTGTACGTGGTATCAAGCTGCTTTCCAGATCTCAGCCTACAGCATGAATACTTCTTGCTTGAAAGCCATTCGTAAATGGTATGCTTCAAAGAGAAGTGCTAAAAGGTTCCGTGCCCGGGGGGTTAATGAGTACTTGTCATATGAAAAGGCGATTACTGAAGACGAGCATCGACAATCGCCAGAAGGGGTTCAAGAAGAGATCAGGATGCCAGATACCCACGAGGTGGAGTCTTCGAGAGTTGAAACCCGGAGCAAAAGCGCTACTGGAAAGAGGGCACTTGACCCAGTTGAGGAAGCCAAGTATGACAAACGAGCTCGTCGAAAGTTAGCGCTCGAACCCCCTGCTTCTAAACTTATGTCAGATGCTCAGAAAGCATGGCATGCAGAAGAGGAAGAACAAGAGTCTACTGCTATGGGACTTTCGCCTCAGCCTGGTCTCCCTACTGTTGGTCCCGCTTTAAGAGGCCTTGTTTCTTCTGCTCGTTCAATGAATGAAGAAGAGCGTGGAGATGAATCATTTGCAGGGGGTGCAGAATTTGCCCCTGAAGACACGCTTCATGATACTGCCTCCACTGCCCCTCATGTTGGAGAAGAGATACCTCCTGCCCAAGAACCTATTGTGACTGCCCAGCAAGATCCAGTAGCGGACAAGTCTCCCTCTGTTTCTGTATTGCTACCCCCTGTAGAAGGTACACAGCCAAGCCCTACTACTGGAGTTATATCAAAACCTACTATCACCGAGGATCCACCAGCATTTCCTCTTGTAGATGAAGATGAGCCTATGGACCATAGCGATGGCGAGAATGGTACGGATGATGATGGTGACCAAAGTGAGAGTAACGAGAACAATGACAACTTGGGTGATGATAGCGATGACCCTGGTGAGTGGGATATTCCACCGTCACGGTCTTCAGACAAGGCGTCAGCCTACATTCCCCTGCCTCTCACTGGTAAGCGTTGTTCGTTCCGACTCGCGACTAATCTTTGTTCTATATTTAAATAGTTTTCTCATACAGATCCCATGATACATGAGGCAAGCACTGTCACCCCTCCTTCGACGCAACCGCTTCTACCGCCATCAGCTCAAGTGTCGGAGCCACCTTGCTTGGAACTCTCAACGACAACTCTCCCGCTGACTGCTTTATTAACAATTTCTTTAGCCCCTACAGAAGTTGTAGACGTGCCAAGGTCATCTAAAATGGGGGAACTGATGGCTCTGCAATCGAGTCCATCTCAACTGGATATCGGTGTTCCCTCTCAAGCTACTATGCCAAAATCGCCTGCCGGTCTCTTGCTTGGCTCTGTATCTTCAGAAGTTTCTGTACCGTCTCCCATTGCTGCTTCGAGTCCTATGGATGTGCTAGATTTTCTCAAGATTTCTCTTGACTATTTAGAAAGTCTAGCCAAGAAAGTAATTGAGGTTGTGTTAGCTGGCCGAGACACTTTTGAAACCTTCAAGCCTATGCTCATCAATAGTTTGAACAACCTCAAGTTCGTGGGGGATGCTCTGGTAGTTGAGCGTTGCTCAGGAGCCATTCGACGCTTAGAGGCACAATTAAGGTTCTTAGAGGCCCTAGGTCGTGCTGACATCCAAGCGCAGATCGTGTCGACGTTCGAGGACATCCAGGCTGAAGAGGCTAAAAAGTATGAAGCAGCTCAACGTCATATAGCTGAGAAAAAAGTTCAGGTGGAACATCTGCAGAAGCTGCATGCCCAAAAACAAACTGAGCTAGCGCTCTCCAATACTTCTTTGGAGAATTTACGATAGAAGATTATGGCCACTGAAGTAGAGTTGGCTAGGTTGAAGGCTCAATTCAAACGAGAATAAGTTATTGTCACTGAGCTCAACGTCAAAAGTGCAACTTCTCTAGTAGATTACCGCACGGAAGCTAGTGCTCTTGAAGAGGCTGAAAAGGAGATTGCTGCCGCGTTGTCTAGCGAGGATGAGCTTTGGAAACGGTCCGAGATGCTGGTGCGAGCTGATCATGAAGAGAAGCTTTCTGACATTAAGTCTCAGCTTGCCTCATTCAGTTTGATGAATTGATGAGTCTGTTTTTGTATCGCTTCTTTGGTGGAAACAACATTTATTTTCCTGTTGCTTTGTTTTCCTTTGAATAAAAGTAGTGATGTTTTGGTTTTTCATTGTTTCTTTTGCATATCGTATTTTGATATGGAACCGTGAAATACCATTTTAATATCAATGGATAGATTTGTAAATCTCGGAAGTGCCATGTTAACATGGTGAATGTTGCGATCAGAGCAACTTCGAGGACCTATCGCTCCATTGACGAGAGTCGATAAGTTAAAAATGTTGTGTTCGGAGCAATTTTGAAGACCTATCGCTCTATTGACGAGAGTCGATAAGTTAAAAATATTGCGTTCGGAGCAACTTTGAGGACCTATCGCTCTATTGACGAGAGTCGATAAGTTAAAAATATTGCGTTCGGAGCAACTTTGAGGACCTATCGCTCTATTGACGAGAGTCGATAAGTTAAAAATATTGCGTTCGGATCAACTTTGAGGACCTATCGCTATATTGACGAGAGTCGATAAGTTGAAAATGTTATGTTCGGAGCAACTTTGAGGACCTATCGCTCTATTGACGAGAGTCGATAAGTTGAAAATATTGCGTTCGGAGAAACTTTGAGGACCTATCGCTCTATTGACGAGAGTCGATAAGTTGAAAATGTTGCGTTCGGAGCAACTTTGAGGACCTATCGCTCTATTGACGAGAGTCGATAAATTAAAAATATTGCGTTCGGAGCAACTTTGAGGACCTATCGCTCTATTGATGAGAGTCGATAAGTTGAAAATATTGCGTTCGGAGCAACTTTGAAGACCTATCGCTCTATTGACGAGAGTCGATAAGTTGAAAATGTTGCGTTCGGAGCAAATTTGAAGACCTATCGCTCTATTGACGAGAGTCGATAAGTTAAAAATGTTGCGTTCGGAGCAACTTTGAGGACCTATCGCTCTATTGACGAGAGTCGATAAGTTGAAAATGTTATGTTCGGAGCAACTTTGAGGACCTATCGCTCTATTGATGAGAGTTGATAAGTTAAAAATGTTATGTTCGGAGCAACTTTGAAGACCTATCGCTATATTGACGAGAGTCGATAAGTTAAAAATGTTGTGTTCGGAGCAACTTTGAGGACCTATCGCTCTATTGACGAGAGTCGATAAGTTGAAAATATTGCGTTCGGAGCAACTTTGAAGACCTATCGCTCTATTGACGAGAGTCGATAAGTTGAAAATGTTATGTTCGGAGCAACTTTGAGGACCTATCGCTCTATTGACGAGAGTCGATAAGTTGAAAATGTTGCGTTCGGAGCAACTTTGAGGACCTATCGCTCTATTGACGAGAGTCGATAACAACTTTGAGGACCTATCGCTCTATTGACGAGAGTCGATAAGTTGAAAATGTTACGTTCGGAGCAACTTTAAGGACCTATCGCTCTATTGATGAGAGTCGATAAGTTAAAAATGTTGCGTTCGGAGCAACTTTGAGGACCTATCGTTCTATTAACGAGAGTCGATAAGTTAAAAATGTTGCGTTCGGAGCAACTTTGAAGACCTATCGCTCTATTGAAGAGAGTCGATAAGTTGAAAATGTTGCGTTCGGAGCAATTTTGAGGACCTATCGCTCTATTGACGAGAGTCGATAAGTTAAAAGTGTTGCGTTCGGAGCAACTTTGAAGACATATCGCTCTATTGACGAGAGTCGATAAGTTAAAAATGTTGCGTTCGGAGCAACTTTGATGCAGGCGGAGTTCAAACTCTGTGGAAATGAAAACCATCATAGGTTTAATGTTGACATTGGGAAGACTTTGCCAACTGATTTGTTTTAAATTCTGCTGATGATCTGCAGAAGTTCTAAAGACGCAATGCGTGCTCTTAGAGGTTTAGCACCATATTTTGGAAATGCAAAGGTAGAGGTCCTCTCTGCGTTTAAAATTTTGAATTGGGCTGCGTATGTTTGGAAGAACGCATCTCCATATTATTGTGTTTTAGCTTTGCCTGCCTATCTTATGGACACAGGGCCTTGTCCCACGTCTTATCAGAAGTCCAAACGACGATAATGATGACAAAGAGACCATACTTGGCGGGAGTCTCGGAACTCCAAATCACCGTCATTAATTGTTTATAAATAGGCCTGATTAGTCTTGTCAAGAGCCTCAAAACGTTTAAACTTCGTTCTTGAACTCAGAAACGAGTTTCTTCTCGTTAATTCCAAAAAAAATCTCTTCGACTGTTTCGCTTCGTCCTCCAGCCATGGCCTCCAAGAAGTCTTGCTCGAGCAAAGATAAAAAGGCGGCGCATCCCATACTGTAGTCGGCGAGTACTTTTGGGTCCACCTCCGGACCGACGTCTGTAGGCGTCAAAAAATGCTGAAAGGAATCCAAACACAGCTCAAAAGGAAGTCATCCAAAATGTCAAAAAGAACACAAGTATAGACTGTCTCGCATGCGAGACAGTCTTTACTATCTCGCACGCGAGACAGACTTGACTGTCTCGCCGTGCGAGATAGTCTTTACTGTCTCGCAGGGCGAGACAAACTTTTACTGTCTCGCAGGGCGAGACAGACTTTTACTGTCTCGCCCACGCGAGATAGTCTTCACTGTCTCGCCCACGCGAGACAGTCTTTACTGTCTCGCCGTGCGAGATAGAATTTACTGTCTCGCACGTGAGACAACTCTCAGAGATCCAAAACTACTTTGCATAACCGCCAACACGTGGTCACTAACTGTTCAAGAACGTGGGAAACGTCGTGGGCGAGAATCACGTTGATAACTGCCAAAATAACGGAGTTTAAAACGTGGCAAGGCAGTTACAGTGAAAACTGCCAGGAATATTCCTTTTCTGAGACAGTGTTTACTGTCTCGCGGGCCGAGATAGCAAACACTGTCTCGCCCCCCTGGTCCACGAGTCAAATCGCTCCCGGCACAGGCAAAGATCCCACGCAAGCAGCGATCCAAACAACGATCCTGCGTTTGTTTCTAAGAAGTTGTAATTTTCATTTTGTTGTGTAAAAGGAGTCTTATAAAAAGACTATCTCTTTTGAATTTATTGTAATCGACTGAAGATATAATGAATTCCACAACAAGACCAACTTTTAACGAAAACAAACTGGCGACCACAGTGGGAGCCAACGGTCTCGCTGCCGAGACCGTCGTATCGCAGCCAATCATCAAGATCCCGGTTGAATCAACGGTCGAGTACGAATTTGACCAAGCGAAGTTTGAGGAGTATTTGTCATCCTCGTCTGTAAAGTCTTCCTCGCCTCGTAAATGCAGGAAGATTTCATCTTTGTTGAAGTTGTCAAACACTACAGATGAAGACTCTCGCTTGATTGTTGCTGAGGATTCTACTCGCAACCTCTCTGCTCATAATGATTCTTCTCCAATTAAGGAGTCATTAAATCAAAGCCCGCCGGCATTGACGAAAAGAGCTCGTCAGAGACAACGTCAACGCCGCGCTCGCCAAATGGCTAAGGCCTTGGAACAACCCGACGGAGTTCGTTATCATGCGGACTTAGAGTCGAGGAGGCATCGAGTGGTTCAGTTGTCTCAACAACCAATCACTCGTATCTCTGCTAAAATCACGACGGAGGAATGGACTATTGTCAAAAGGGCTTGTTCGACCCTCAAAGAACGTATACAAAAACGTCGTGCAAACGCTGCTCATGCCCGTGCTCTCTTACAACAAAGACGAGAAAAGAAGAAGGAAACGGTGGCCAAAGAACCACCAAAACTCTGCCAAGTTTGGATTCCAAACTCTGGAGTTGTGCAAAATCAGCATTCGGAGCCCGTTAAGACTCCACACCCGCAAGGGGGTGGTTATAAATGTATGACTCTTGACATAACCTTGGATCGCTCAGAGGCGACGACAAGTCATCCTGAGTATGTTAACAAGGTTCAAACACAAAAATAGAAGATAGGTTGCTCTGGTCACCATGCTGACGAGTTGTACTATCAAACTAAAGGTGGAAACAAATCACATGAAAGGACTGTTCGAGAAACAAATCGTCATTGTGTATGTGAAAAACTTATCAAAGCAGTGTTGTCCAAATGCAACTACTTTAAAGCCATTCCGCCGAAAGTTTCTGTGTTCCAGAGACTTTCTACTGAAATGTCGAAGCCTAAGCCGAGACATTTCCATAAGAGAAATTCAGCTGCCAAAGATGATGAATTCACTGAAGTCACCATCAACGTGGCTGATAAAAGAAAGTCTAAGCAGCATTCAAGTGACTCAAATCCCGACTTTTTCCCGAGAGGAAAAGTCAATCCAAGAATTGCTCAAAGGATGTCTCGACTCCAATTAGGAGCCATCAGACGCAGGGATTACAAGAGAATGCATGAAGGAATATCCTCAGAGGATGAACTTTCAGACACTTGTTCAGCCATTGCTTCGGATGATACGGTATCTAGCACGGGACAAACCAGAGAAGTACTCATGATCACCTCTGATCAATTTGCTCAAATGCTTCAAGAAGCTCTAGAGAAGCAACGTGAAGAAATTAGAGCTGAAATGAAGACAGAGATGGAGTTGGCTATCCAACAAATAAAAGAATTGCTAGCTCAACGGTCTCAACCTCCTAAATCCAGCCGCCACACTCAGAATATTATGGATGACAGTGATCCAGAAGTGGATGAAGTCATTATGGCTGATACACCTCCCAATAGCAATAACGCTGGGGGTGGTCTAACGGATTCTCCCAATAACGAGATTGGGGGTGGTTCAATAGCACCTCTCACAGGGGATGGTCTAACTCATTCTCCTCAAAGTTCTTCGAATGAAGACATAGACGATAAAGGGAAAATGAAAGAGCTTGAAAACAAAATCAACGCTTTGATGACGGCTCAAGAAATGAAGAAGACGGGTATTCCATGTCCCTATCCAAGAGAATGAGATTCAATACCATACCCGCCGACAAAATTCAATATGATTAACTTCACACCGTTTGACGGGAAGAGTTCGCCTATTCAGCACTTGATTTATTTCAAGTCTCATTTGGGCATGATTTCTGGAAATGAGGCTTTAATGGTCCGGTCATTCGTTGGCACCCTTCGTGGGCCCGCCTTCGATTGGTACCGACGTCTCAAGCCAGGGAGCATCAATTGCTGGGATGATATGGAAAGTTTGTTCCTCAGCAATTTCTTCGATGATGACACCAAAGTGTCAATCGGAACCTTTTTAGATGAGAAGCAAAAAGACGGAGAGTCAGTCGATAATTTTGTCAAGCGCTTCCGTAACAAGGCAATGAATTGCAGAGATACTGTTACAGAGGAGTTCATCCTGCAAACATGCCACAATAATCTCTCCATCGATGTCCTGGAAGCCCTAGGGGTCGTACCATCCAAAACTTGGAAAGATTTGAAAATGCGCGGTGAACAAGCTGAACACTTTCTTAAAAGAAAGAAAGCTGAGAAAAGCCAACCCACGACATCTACAATCGCTGTGAACGCGACTCTCGATCCGAGGTTCCAAAAGGAGTATTCTTTCCAAGATGATGAAGCTCCAGCCATATTGGAATACCTCCTCGCCAATGATAAAATCAAGCTACCGCCTATTAAAGATCAGGAGGGTGCTATGAACGAGAGATCCACAAATTGAACGATCAAACCTTTAAACAGTTAGGACCAAAACCAAAATCCTCTCTCGATTCGTTCTATGAACGAGAGATCCACAAATTGAACGATCAAACCTTTAAACAGTTAGGATCGTCTCAAACTCCCACTTGGTCAAACCTTACTACAGTTAGGACCACAACCACAATCTCCTTTCGATTCACATTGTGAACGAAAGGTCCACTTTTGAATTGGATAATCAAAACCTTATGACAGTTTAGATATTTCAAACGAATCCAGATTCTCTAAGTGGATGATCCCATTTATGAGTTCCTTTGCACTATAGGAGATAGGAATATAAAAATTCTTCCTCTCCAATTTCGGGTCATCTCTACACACAAAACAAGAGACCAGGAGATAGAATATAAAATCTTTACTCTCCGATTCTGGGTTTCATCTCTACAACAGAAAAAGAGACTGGAGATAAGATATAAAAATTCTTTCTCT
This sequence comes from Asparagus officinalis, assembly GCF_001876935.1. Taxonomy (NCBI): domain Eukaryota; kingdom Viridiplantae; phylum Streptophyta; class Magnoliopsida; order Asparagales; family Asparagaceae; genus Asparagus; species Asparagus officinalis. The sequence continues at coordinate 55,319,846 of NC_033800.1, read as the reverse complement.
CCAAGATTGGGTTCATCTCTACCAACAAACAGAGACCAGGACATAGAAATATAAAATTCGTCCTCTCCATATCGGGTTTATCTCTACCAACAAAAAAGAACCAGAGATAGAATATAAAATTCTTCCTCTCCGGATTTTGGGTTTATCATCTACCAACAAAAAAGAGACCGTGAATACTCCAATTAGGTACATGAGTCTAAACTGTGGTTCCCTACCCTCAACAGGAAGTGTGGAATATACTCAGAATATTCTGAAGAATAACATGAATAATCCAATAGTTCCACGAGTCTAAACTGTTTCCCTACCTCAACAGCGAAGTTTCGGAGATATCACTCAAATATTCTTAAGAATCAACCTGGCTACCTTCCAACGCGGATACCGAGGTTAACTATTTCCCAAGAACTCCAAAAATACATGAGTATAAACTGTGTTCCTATGAAGACTGATACAGTGATTAACAATGCGGTTATTCAATTTGATGACAAGCTGAATTCACAAGTACAAATTCAGCCTTCAATTCAAGATTCCGACAAACGGTCAAGCCGATGAACGCCATGCCGAAAGAATCTTGCTATCTACAAAGCACTGAATAGCTGAGAGGACAAGAGATACAAGTGTTGAAGCATCTAAGTAAGACCTATCTTTCAAGCATCCAGAACGCCTACTTATAAAAGATTAAGGCTGCGAAACTTGGAGGGGGATCGTGTAGGCGTCAAAAGCTGAAAGGACATCCAACACAGCTCAAAAGGAAGTCATCCAAAATGTCAAAAGAACACAAGTAATAGACGTCTCGGCATGCGCAGATAAGACTTTACAGTCTCCACGCGAGACAGACTTGACTGTCTGCTGTGCGAGACAGTCTTTACTGTCTCGCAGGGCCGAGACAGACTTTTACGTGTCTCGCAGGGCGAGACAGATTTTACTGTCTCGCCCACACTACCAGAGACAGTCCTCACCTGTCTCGCCCACCGCCAGACCAGTCTTTACTGTCTCGCCGTGCGGGACAAATTTACTGTCTCGCACGTGAGACAGCTCTCAGAGCATCAAAACTACTTTGCATAACCGCCAAACGTGGTCCTTACTGTTCAGAACGTGGGAAACGCTCGTGGTCGTGAGAATCACGTTGATAAACTGCCAATAAACGAAGTTTGAAACGTGGCAGGCAGTTACAGCGAAAACGGCCAGGATATTCCTTTTCAGACAGTGGTTTACTATCTCGCGGGCGAGACCAGCAAACCACTTTCTCGCCCGCGAACAGCAAAACACTGTCTTCGGCCAGCGAGACAGCCAAATGCTGTCTCGCAAGCTTGTTTTCTGCCAACTAGCTTCCTAGGGTTATAAATATCCCCCCGAAGGCCATTTTTGAATCTGAGGGCTGACTCATTTTTTGAGCACTTCAGAGCCAGACAGAGCAGAGTTCTGGCAGCTTCGGCAATCCCTGAGATTCGAGCTTTGACTTGATCTTAAGAGAAACGACCTGATCTATTTGATAAGATATCGTTTTAAATTCTCCCTTCGATAAACGAAGGCGAAGAATCATTAAACCCTCACGATTCAATCAGAATCTGTGTTCTGGTGGTCACGAGTCAAACGCTCCCGGCACATGGCAAAGATCTCCGCAGCAGCCGATCCAAACAACGATCCTGCAGTTTGTTTCTAAAAATTATACTTCTATTTGTTGTGTAAAGCGAGTTTATAAAAATTACTACCTCTTTTGATTTATTGTAATCGACTGAAGATAGATATGAATTCCCACAACAAGATTCAACTTTGACGAAAACAACGTCGGACACCTCGCTCTCCGAATGCGGACATCAAGGTAAACCATGCGGTCTTTCCTGTTTAGCATCTTTTTTCATGAGTTTTCTTTAAATTCCTTTAGATGGTTTTGGTATGAATGATGACGAATACGATCGTCGTCTTCACTCTATGAACGTAGAAAGAAATTCTGCGTCTTTGACGAAAAATTGTTGTCTCCTTAATTTCGAACGCCGAAAGAAATTTCCCTGTGTTGATTGCTGAATGAAGCGGTCAATCCCTTAATCTGGAGTGCCAGTTGAAACTATCTGCGTTCATTGTTATAAAATAAAGTGTCATCCCTTAATCTGAGCGCAGGAAGAACGCTTCTGCGTCATCGATAAAATAAAGGGTCATCCTTATCTTGAGCGCGGAAGAAGCTTCTGGGTTCATCGACTAAAAACGAAGGATTGACTCCCTTCTGTTTTGACATACTTGGTTTGATCATAACGCAATTCGTAATTCACTGGTTCATAATGATTTCAACGCGGTATAGATCCCTTCCGTTCAAGTTGATCTTGACGCATGTCTATCCACTGGCTTTGAATTCTTCTTGATGGTGCTGACATTGCTTTATTTATTTTGTTGCTAGGTGGAGTTTCTGCTTCTGAGCCCCTCACTCCCATCGATTCAGGCGCATGCCCCTTCATTCCGCCATCTCCGTGATCCTCCCGAACGCGGGTTTCGAACGGGGACTGATAAGGTGTCTTATCTAGCGCCTAAACTGCCACCCCTTCCTCCTTAGGCGGACTGGCAGAACTAGGTGAAGACAGCTTTCTCCATCGTGATGCAAGGCTGGGTTCCTTCTCTGAGTTTCAAGCTTCTATCAAGGAGGGCTTGAATAATCTGGACTGAAGCTTCAAACCTCTATCATGTTCGGCGTTGTGCAGAGGAGATTTATCGCCTCTCAGTTGCCGCGCGTTATTTAGAGGAGCTGCAAGCAAACTGATATGCAGGGCCTAAGATATAGTGCGGCCATCAAGTTAAGCCAGGCTGAGAGAGAAGGATTCCTGCCAGGGCTCGAGCTTAGGCGATATCTCGGAGAAGAAAGGCTCTCAGCTGGAGCTTGCAGAAGCAGCGTCGCCAAGCCAGGGCCAGACTCACTCCAGTGGAGCTAACCCAAGAAGCAATTCACACCTTATGATGCCTACCCTCGAGGGCAAGGTCCAGAGCCTAAAAAAGAGGCCATCCAAATGCCTGCCAACAAGAGGCTTTCTGCTGCCTGCTGCGGTTCTGATGTCCACTTCGCCAAGAAGGGAAAGGTTGAAGAAGAATGCTGCGAAGCACGAAAAAGCTGATATCTAAACACCAGAAAGGCTCATCTTTTAAGCTTCTCTTTATTTTAATCTTCAGCAGCTTTTTATTTTCGTTTTGGTTTTGTAATAACTTTACGTTATTTCTCCAAACACTTATTATCGCCATGAAATGAATGTTCTAGGCGCTTGTCTATTTCCTTGCCCATTTTCTGCGGTTTGTAGAAATGGTGGCTTCTTGGTGATGTCTGGAATCTTCTGAAATTGCCCCTTTGCCGTTTGAATGACTGAACGCATGGCATTTTCCGGTTTATCGTCAAGGACGCATTGTCTGTGCGTCTAACAGGATTTGAACGCAGCCTTAGAGACTTGCCTCTAGAGTAACTTTATCCCCTATATGAAACCAAAAACGCCCAATCGTACCTGCATTCAAAAGGCCTTGAAATGCAGTTCTAAAACTTGCGTTCAGGGAGGCTAGGCGCTTTTCTTCAAACCTTGAGAGGGTATTCCTAGTTGTAAGATGTCCACTGAATTAAATCAATCTGATCGACTTTCGTGGCAGACTTGAGAAATTCTTATTATAACAGTCTCAACAACTTCAATCGCAGAGGTGTAAATTGTAACTTTACGACATATACATTAAGAGAAACAAAATATTACTCCTCCTCTATCGAACCTCTAGTAGACAACCCCCAGCTTGGATTACTTGGAGGAAATTTGGTGAAGAGACTTTGTAATCTATGGGTAATATTTCTTAAGAAACTTCCCATTATTGGCATCATGGTCTATCGCCTTTTTTTACGATGAGACGGTAGCTCCATTCGAATAGGATGTCTCTATCATATAAAGGTCCTCCCATTTCGGATTTGAACCTTTCCTTTGGTTTATGCGCGTCATTACCAGGAGGTCGTCGATAGCCTAAACACCAATCGCCTTTCTTGAAAATCCGTTCTTATGACCTTTTGTTATAAGCTGTAGAAAGCGCGGCTTGATATAACTCGATCTGCGGGCTGAGCTTAGAGTATGGTTTGCTCGTCTAAGGCTTCAAGTTTCTTGAAGCAACGTCGTTGATGTTTCTTTCCTCTCTCAGCCGGTTTAATTAGCGGCGGGGGGGGGGGGACCTTTTTCTTTTAGCGCGGGGGAAGGATTTGAATTTCAATGTAATACAGCTTCGCAGCCGTATACTAAGAGATGGCCGTAGCTCTTGTAGGTCCTCAACTGTGTCGGTAGCGCCACAACATTGCCCTAGTCTTTCGTCCCAATCACGTCGGCTTCTTGGAAACAAAATTTTGAGGAGCTTCACAAAGTTTGTTAAAAGCTTCTGCAGACCATGTTGCTGGCGGATAATATGCCGTGGATGCGCAACACTCTGGATGCTAAATTTATCACAGAAATCCTGAAATCGAAAGGTAACAAACTGGTTCCGTTGTCGCTGGATTATTTGTCTAGGGACTCTAAAAGCGGCTAGAGACGTGATGTTTGACTGAATTTAATCACATTCTTGTTCTCTGACCTTTTTACGCGGATTGCCTCCGCCCACTTGGAGCAATAGTCGGTTACTGGCCAAAACTGAAACGTGTCCTTTGGAAGTCCGAGGGGAAATGGTCCCACGATGTCCATGCCCACATTCGAATGCCAAGAAGCAGATGTAGGATGTAAGTTCCTTGGCGCTTGATGGAGTAAATCACATGAATTGGGCATGCTGACAATGTTTGCGTAGTCCACTGCCGTCTGCGAACCATCCTTTGGCCCCAAAATAACCATCGTCGACAGACGATCGCCCCTAATTTAGCTCCAGGCCTGATGAGCCTCCGCCACATTCCGTCGTGAGATCTTTCCTTAAGCGGCCTCTGGGTTGCTTCCTTCCGAGAGACGGCATCGAAGCAACAACTCCATCATGTGATACGATACAGGGTTGCAGAAGTCGCATGTAACTGAGATTAGAGGGCTTCCGTTTTATGGCGGCCGCTTCCTTAGATCATCGGGCAAAATTCCATATATGCATTAGTCGATGTACGGGAATCCCAATCCATCTAGCTTCAGTCCATCGCAGTTGTGCAACTTCTGCCTATCCGCCGTGTCTTATCATGAACTTTCTCTATAGGCAATCTTAGCATAGTATAACTCGCGTCCTTGCTGACAGGAATCGTAGGGTTCGGCCCCCGGGCAATGCTAGGAGGTTGCTAACCGAGCTAAAGAATATGCAAAGCATTCTGAGGCTGTGCGAATATGATTCAATAAAGAAACCTTCGAACTTCTAAGCTTGCTTTAGCCTGCGAAGATAATAACAGGACCAGATCCTCATGACGCACTTCGTTATCCCCTCGGGACTTGATTCACGATTAGCTGAGAAGTCACCGATAAGCCTTCAAGATGTGAATATTAAGTTCTTCAGCAAATGCTTCCTAGTGTTAAAGCAAAGAAGCATTATACTCAGCTACGTTGTTGGTGCAGGCGTTCGATCAGGGAAAATCCTCTTGATTAGTGACCGTCGGAGAGACAAACACCACTCTACTCCCGCGGTAATTGCTCCATGAGGATTAGCTCTGATGCACCGTCGAGAATAATTTCCAAACTTGCGTAGCTTCTTGAGTGAACAAAGCTCAGCGACTTCGTCGGCCAATCTCTTCATACAGCCTTAGATGTCCCTGGCACTGGGATCGATCGGCTAAGAAGGCTGCCACGCTTGACCCTGACTGCTTTCTGGCGCATGAATTGCATGCTCGATATTTTTGACAAGAGATAGCCCACTTTGTAACCGCAAAATTTAGGAGATGACGGTTTCGTCATCAGCACTCATCAAGGGATCACCTTAGAGATCGACGTGAATTGTTGTCCAACCAAATAATGTCGCTGTAGGCCGTCTAAAAATCACAATGCGATAGGCTGCATCCCTATCAAGCTCCGACAATTGGAAGTCACAATCAGACGACGTTTCTAATCACTGTAATTTCGCAATTCTACAATCGCTACAAACACGGCCCTCACTTCTGATAACCATTTAATTCACTTGTATAATGATTCAACGCGCGGTATAGATCCTTCGTTAAGTTATCTTGACGATGTTATACACTTCCTTTATTCTCTTATGTTGCACATTGTTTTATTTATTTGGTGCGAGTGAGTTTCTGCTTCTGAGCCCTATCTCCCATATTAGGCGATGCCCCTTATTCGCCGCATCTCCTATCATCCCGAAACGGCGCGTCGAACGAGAGTGAATGTAAGTTTATCTACCGCCAACTTGACCCTTTCTCTTTAGGCGACTGGATAACTAGGTGAAGCAAGCTTTCTCCATCGTGATGCAAGGCTGGTTTCATTCTCTGATTCATAGTTTCTATAAGGGCTTGAATAATCTGGCTTAAGTCAACCTCTATCATTCACGTTGTGCAGAGAGAGTATATCGCTTCCGGTGAGTACGTTATTTAGAGATGAAGCAAACTATATATCCTAAAGATAGTGCCAAATATATTCCAGCTGAGAGAGAATGTCCTCGGGCTTCGAGCTTTCAAATCTGGAAGAAGAAGGCTTCACTGGATTCAGAACCAGACTATGTGCAACCAGCCCACTCACTCAGTGGTAACACCAAGAAGAATTCAACCTTATTGATGCTACCTCGAGCAAGTCCAAGAACAAAAGAGGCTACAATATGCTGCAACAAAGAGGTTCTCTCATGCGCGGTCTTTATGTCCAATTCGCAAAGAAGATTTGAAGTAAAATGTGCTGCGAACACGACAATAGCTTATCAACACAAAGCTCATCTTTAGTCTCTTTATTTTAATCTTCAGACTTTATTTCGTTTGGTTTTGCATAATAACTTACGTTATTTCTCCAAACACTTTTACTCATGAATAATATTTAATGCTTGTCTTTTCTTCTTTTTGCGTTTTAGAAATGTGGGTCTTTGATTTGGATTTCTGAATCCCTTGCGTCTTGTAATGACTGACGCATGCATTGCCTCTTTACTAGTCAAGGAGCAATATGTCTGCGTTCTAAACAGATATTGAATCGCGCCTGAGACTGTTGAGTAAGTTTCCTTATGGAAAACAAAAACGCAATGTCGTACTTGCATCGAAAAGGCTGAAAGCATTATAAACTTCGTTCATGAGGCTAGCGTTTTTCTCAAACCTTTGAGAGGTATCCTAGTTTTAAACTTTTCATGATTAAATCAAATCGACGACTTCTTTGCACTTGAGAAATTTTCTTATTAAAAGTTTCTCACAACTTCACTCAGACCAGTATATTTATTGTACGAACAGAGTATATTAATAGAAAAACAATATACTCCTCTCTAATTAACCTCTGTGACAATCCTACTGTACTCAAACCTTATGACAGTTAGGATTATTCAAACCAATCCAGATTCTCTAAGTGGAGATCCCATTTTGAGTTTCCTTTGCACTTAGGAGATAGAATATAAAATTCTTCCTCTCCAATTTCGGGTTCATCTCTACCAACAAACAAGAGACCAGGAGATAGAATATAAAATTCTTTCTCTCCGATTCTGGGTTCATCTCTACCAACAAAAAAGAGACTGGAGATAAGATATAAAATTCTTTCTCTCCAAGATTGGGTTCATCTCTACCAACAAACAAGAGACCAGGAGATAGAATATAAAATTCTTCCTCTCCATCATCTGGGTTTATCTCTACCAACAAAAAAGAGACCAGGAGATAGAATATAAAATTCTTCCTCTCCGGATTTTGGGTTTATCTCTACCAACAAAAAAAGAGACCGTGAATACTCCAATAGGTACATGAGTCTAAACTGTTTCCCTACCCTCAACAGGAAGTTTCTGGAGAATATTACTCAGAATATTCTTAAGAATAACATGAATATTCCAATAGGTCCACGAGTCTAAACTGTTTCCCTACCCTCAACAGGAAGTTTCTGGAGAATATCACTCAAAATATTCTTAAGAATAACCTGGCTGCCTCCCAACGGGTATACGAGGTTAAACTATTTCCCAAGAACTCCAAAAATACATGAGTATAAACTGTGTTCCTATGAAGACTGATACAGTGATTAACAATGCGGTATCAATTTGATGACAAAAGCTAAATTCACAAGTACAAATTCCAGCTTCAATTCAAGATCCCGACAACGGTCAAGCGATGAACGCCATGCCGAAAGAATCTTGCTATCTACAAAGCACTGAATAGCTGAGAGGACAAGAGATACAAGTGTTGAAGCATCTAAGTAAGACCTATCTTTCAAGCATCCAGAACGCCTACTTATAAAAGATTAAGGCTGCGAAACTTGGAGGGGGATCGTGTAGGCGTCAAAAGCTGAAAGGACATCCAACACAGCTCAAAAGGAAGTCATCCAAAATGTCAAAAGAACACAAGTAATAGACGTCTCGGCATGCGCAGATAAGACTTTACAGTCTCCACGCGAGACAGACTTGACTGTCTGCTGTGCGAGACAGTCTTTACTGTCTCGCAGGGCCGAGACAGACTTTTACGTGTCTCGCAGGGCGAGACAGATTTTACTGTCTCGCCCACACTACCAGAGACAGTCCTCACCTGTCTCGCCCACCGCCAGACCAGTCTTTACTGTCTCGCCGTGCGGGACAAATTTACTGTCTCGCACGTGAGACAGCTCTCAGAGCATCAAAACTACTTTGCATAACCGCCAAACGTGGTCCTTACTGTTCAGAACGTGGGAAACGCTCGTGGTCGTGAGAATCACGTTGATAAACTGCCAATAAACGAAGTTTGAAACGTGGCAGGCAGTTACAGCGAAAACGGCCAGGATATTCCTTTTCAGACAGTGGTTTACTATCTCGCGGGCGAGACCAGCAAACCACTTTCTCGCCCGCGAACAGCAAAACACTGTCTTCGGCCAGCGAGACAGCCAAATGCTGTCTCGCAAGCTTGTTTTCTGCCAACTAGCTTCCTAGGGTTATAAATATCCCCCCGAAGGCCATTTTTGAATCTGAGGGCTGACTCATTTTTTGAGCACTTCAGAGCCAGACAGAGCAGAGTTCTGGCAGCTTCGGCAATCCCTGAGATTCGAGCTTTGACTTGATCTTAAGAGAAACGACCTGATCTATTTGATAAGATATCGTTTTAAATTCTCCCTTCGATAAACGAAGGCGAAGAATCATTAAACCCTCACGATTCAATCAGAATCTGTGTTCTGGTGGTCACGAGTCAAAGCGCTCCCGGCACAGGCAAAGATCCCACGCAAGCAGCGATCCAAACAACGATCCTGCGTTTGTTTCTAAAAAGTTATAATTTTCTATTTGTTGTGTAAAAGGAGTCTTATAAAAAGACTACCTCTTTTGAATTTATTGTAATCGACTGAAGATATAATGAATTCCACAACAAGATCAACTTTTGACGAAAACAACGTCGACACCTCGCTCTCCGATGTCTGGACATCAAGGTAAACCATGCTGTCTTTCCTGTTTAGCATTCTTTTTCATGAGTTTTCTTTAAATCCTTTAGATGGATTTTGGTTGATGATGACGAATACGATTCGTCTCTTCACTCTTGAACGTAGAAAGAAACTTCTGCGTCTTTTGACGAAAAATTGTTCGTCTCCTTAATTTCGAACGCCGAAAGAAATTCCTGTGTTGATTGATGAATGAAGGGTCAATCCCTTAATCTTGAGTGCAGGTTGAAACTTCTGCGTTCATTGATAAAATAAAGGGTCAATCCCTTAATCTTGAGCGCAGGAAGAAGCTTCTGCGTTCATCGATAAAATAAAGGGTCAATCCCTTAATCTTGAGCGCAGGAAGAAGCTTCTGCGTTCATCGATAAAACGAAGGGTTGATCCCTTTGTTTTGACATACTGGTTTGATCATAACGCAATTCTAATTCACTGTGTTCATAATGATTCAACGCGGGTATAGATCCCTTGCGTTCAAGTTGATCTTGACGCATGTCTATACCACTGCGCTTGAATTCTTCTATGTTGCTGACATTGCTTTTATTTATTTTGTTGCTAGGTGGAGTTTCTGCTTCTGAGCCCCTCATCTCCCATGATTCAGGCGATGCCCCTCTCATTCCGCCCATCTCCGTGATCCTCCCGAACGGGGGTTTCGAACGGGTGACTGATAAGGTTTCTTATCTAGCGCCTAACTGCACCCTCTTCCTCCTTAGGCGACTGGAGAACTAGGTGAAGCAAGCTTTCTCCATCGTGATGCAAGGCTGGGGTTCCTTCTCTGAGTTTCAAGCTTCTATCAAGGAGGGCTTGAATAATCTGGCTGAAGTCAACCTCTATCATGTTCGGCGTTGTGCAGAGGAGATTTATCGCTTCTCAGGTGCCGCTCGTTATTTAGAGGAGCTGAAGCAAACTGATATGAGGCCTAAGATATAGTGGGCCATCAGTAATGCCAGGCTGAGAGAGAAGGTTCCTGCCAGGGCTCGAGCTTTCGATATCTCGGAGAAGAAGGCTCTCATCTGGAGCTTGCAGAAGCAGCGTCGCCAAGCCAGGGCCAGACTCACTCCAGTGGAGCTAACCCAAGAAGAATTCAACCTTATGGATGCTACCCTCGAGGCAAGGGTCCAAGCTAAAAAAGAGGCCATCCAAATGCTGCAACAAGAGGCTTCTGCTGCTGCTGCGGCTTCTGATGTCCAACTTCGCAAGAGAGTTGAAGAAGAAGTGCTGGCGAAGCACGAAAAAGCTGTATCTAACACAGAAGCTCATCTTTTAAGCTTCTCTTTATTTTAATCTTCAGCAGCTTTTTATTTTCGTTTTGGTTTTGTAATAACTTTACGTTATTTCTCCAAACACTTATTATCTGCATGAAATGAATTTCTACTGCTTGTCTTTTCCTTGCATTTTCTGCGTTTGTAGAAATGCTGTGGCTTCTTGGTGATGTTGGAATTTCTGAAAATTGCCCCTTTGCGTTTGAATGACTTGAACGCATGGCATTTTCCTTTTATCAGTCAAGGACGCATTGTCCTTGCGTCTAAACAGGATTGAACGCAGCCTTGAGACTTGCTCTAGATGTAAGTTTATCCCCTTATGGAAACCAAAAACGCAATGTCGTACCTTGCATCCAAAAGGCTTGAAATGCAGTTATAAAACTTGCGTTCAGGGAGGCTAGGCGCTTTTTCTTCCAACCTTGAGAGTGTATCCTAAGTTGTTAAGACTTTTCCACTGAATTAAATCAATCTGACGACTTTCTGGCAGACTTTGAGAAATTTTCTTTATTATAACAGTTCTCAACAACTTCAATCGTCAGAGGTGTAATGTTAACTTGACGACATATACATTAAGAGAAACAAATTATTACTCCTCCTCTAATCGAACCTCTAGTAGACAACCCCCAGCTTGGATTACTTGGAGGGAAATTTGGTGAAAAGAGACTTTGTAATCTATGGGTAATATTTCTTAAGAAATTTCCCATTAATTGGCATCATGAGTCTATCGCCTTTTTTTATCGATGAGACGGTAGGCTCCATTGGAATAGACTGTCTCTATCACAAAAGGTCCTTCCCATTTGGGATTGAACTTCCCTTTGGTTTTATGGGTCATTACCATAGGTCGTCGATTAGCTAAAACCAAATCGCCTTTCTTGAAAATCCGTTCTTTGACCTTTTTGTTATAAGCTTTAGAAATGCGGGCTTGATATAACTCGATCTGCTGCTGAGCTTAGAGTTGTTTGTCGTCTAAGGCTTCAAGTTCTTGAAGACGTCGTTGATGTTTCTCTTCCTCTGTCAGTCCGGTTGTAATAGCGACTCTTAGGGAAGGGATTTGAATTTTCAATGGTAATACAGCTTCGCAGCCGTATACTAAAGAGAATGGCGTAGCTCTTGTAGGGGTCCTCACTGTTGTACGGTAGGCCCACAAACATTCACCTAGTCTTTCGTCCCAATCACGTCGGCTTTTGGAAACAAAATTTTTGAGGAGCTTCACAATAGTTTTGTTAAAAGCTTCTGCAAGACCATTTGCTGGCGGATAATATGCCGTGGATGCAACACTCTGGATGCTAAATTTATCACAGAATCTCTGAAATCCGAAGCTAACAAACTGTGTTCCGTTGTCGTGGATTATTTGTCTAGGGACTCTAAAGCGGTAGATGACGTGATGTTTGATGAATTTAATCACATTCTTTGTCTTGACCTCTTTTAGCGGGATTGCCTCCGCCCACTTGGAGAAATAGTCGGTTACGGCCAAAATGAACCGGTGTCCTTTGGAAGTCGGAGGGGAAATTGGTCCCACGATGTCCATGCCCCACATTTCGAATGGCCAAGAAGCAGATGTAGGATGTAAGTTTCCTGGCGCTTGATGGATAAAATCACCATGAATTTGGCATGCGTGACAATGTTTAGCGTAGTCCACTGCGTCTGCGAACATCCTTGGCCAATAATAACCGATTCGTCGAAGACGATCGCCTAATTTAGCTCCAGGCTGATGAGCTCCGCACATTCCGTCGTGAGCTTCCTTAAGGGCCTCTTTTGCTTCCTTCCGAGAGAGGCATCGAAGCAAAACTCCATCATGTGATTTACGATACAGGGTTTGAGAATCTGCATCGTAATAGAATTAGAGGGCCTTCCGTTTTATGGCGGCCGCTTCCTTAGGATCATCGGGCAAAATTCCATATATGGCATAGTCGATGTACGGGAATCGCCAATCTCTAGCTTCCAGTTCCATCCAGGTTGTGCAGACTTCTCCTATCGGTGTCTTATCTGAACTTTCTTCTATAGGAATCTTAGCATAGTATAACTCGCGTCCTGTGACAGGAATCGTAGTTTCGGCCCCCGGGGGCAATGCTAAGGAGGTTGCTAACGAGGCTAAAGAATATGCATAAGCATTCTGAGCTCGTGGAATATATTCAATAAAGAAACCTTCGAACTTCTAAGCTTGCTTTAGCACTGCGAAGTAATACGGGACCAGATCCTCATGACGCACTTCGTATTCCCCTCGGACTTGATTCACGATTAGCTGAGAGTCACCGTAAGCTTCAAGATGTCGAATATTAAGTTCTTCAGCAAATTGCATTCCTAGTAGCAGAGCATTATACTCAGCTACGTTGTTGGTGCAGGGTTCGATCAGGGAAAATCCTCTTGGGATTACGTGACCGTCCGGAGAGACAAACACCACTCCTACTCCCGCGGTAATTGCTCCATGAGGATTTGCTCTGGATGCACCGTCGAAGAATAATTTCCAAACTTGCGTAGCTTCTTGAGTGACACAAGCTTCAGCGACTTCGTCGGGCAATTCTTCATACAGCTTAGATGTCCCTGGCACTGGGTGATCGGCTAAGAAGTCTGCCAACGCTTGACCCTTGACTGCTTTCTGGGGCATGAATTGCATGTCGTATTGTGACAAGAGGATAGCCCACTTTGCTAACCGGCAATTTAGAGATGACGGTTTCGTCATCAGCACTCTCAAGGGATTCACCTTAGAGATGACGTGAATTGTTTGTCCAACCAAATAATGTCGCTGTAGGCTGTCTAAAAATCACAATGGATAGCTGATCCCTATCAAGCTCCGACAATGGAAGTCACAATCAGACGACTTTCTAATCACTGTATTCGCAATTCTACAATCGCTACAAACACGGCCTCATTTCTGAGATGATTGATCTTGATGGTTGCGACAACAACATGACTAATATTAGCAACTATTAGAGATGCTGATGAGCAGTGTAATGATTTCAGAAATAAAAGGTTGGACGTAGTTGGTGAGTTCCTTGGTAGAGAGCTGTGGTCAAATATTCATCTAAAAACACTATGGATGTTGATTCCCGTCAAGTTCCAACGACGAAAGCTACAATCAAATACCTTTCGCGCCGACAATCGAAAGTTGCAAATGGAGGACTTTTCACATAGATCGAGAAGAGTTACAATTCAACGACACTTCCGACAACTGATGAAAACTCTATTCAGCAGTCTTCACATTCTGCAGTGAAAGTTACAATCTGACGACTTTCACACTCCACAACAGCTAAAGCTAGGATTACTGAACAACGGTCCTTGCAACGCTTTACAGAAGAAGTTACAAGTCAACTAACTCCTTCTAAAACGCGGATGTCATCCCCGCGTTACAATTCTGGAAGTGCAGGCGACCCCCGCGTTTCCAAGCACAAGCTAAACGTGAGTGACCCTCGCGTTCGTAGGGGTTCAACCAACACCGACCCCCGCGTTCCCAAACTACAACAAACCAAAACGTGAGCGACCCTCGCGTTCAATGATGTTCAGCCAACACCCAACCTCGCGTCTCAATTCTAAGAGGCGACGTTGGGTTTTGAACGCCAGATTGGGTGTTTGACTCGTTCAAATACGAGTCGAACGGTTTTAGAACTGTTTTCCTCACGATCTGAGGAAATCACGCCCACTCAGGAGCGGATTTAGAGGGCAGTTACAACCTCTGATCCCCCTATAAAAACTCAACAAACTCAACTGAGTTAGAGGCTGGCTTTTTGGAACGGAAGAGTTGGCAGCAGGTTGGATTTTCAGGATCTCAACCACTCAGGTTTGGTGATTCAACAGCAGCAGCAATAAAATCCTTGGAGATAGGATTTTTGAATCAAATTCAGAAGATCAAATATGAGAGGATTTTTCAACAACAGAATATCAGCTTGGTCATTAACCGAATTTTTGGTTCTAACAACTCTATTAACAGAGTTCTAACTCGTTGAGAGTTCTTAAACTCATTCAGAGTTATCCATTAAACTTTCCACAGAAGTTCATCGTTCCCACGAGATAGAAGACGGTCGGATCGTTAACGGAGAGCAAATTCGACGCAAGCAATCGAAGGAGGCATTCCATCTCTACCGAGAAGAACCCAGTTTTAAACAAAGGAGAGAATCAAATTCGTTCTCTTCTCTTTTGTAATCAAATTGTAATCAGAATCAAAGGAATACAAGTCAATTTTCTTTGTTAAAAGATGGCGACTCCGCTGGGGACTAGCTTTTCCGACGAAGAAGTGGTGGCGCAGTCCGACGTCCACCTCATGGGAACTACTGTAGAAACTCTCGTCGTGGAGTTTGATCAAGCTAAATATGAGGAAGCCTTATCCTCTGGATTGCTTAGCCCCAAGGCTAGCATGGTGTTCGCAAGATCTCCAAGGAGATCAATTCTGCTGTTGAAGTGCCGAAGAAAGCCCTCTCCTTCGGCCAGGAACTCAAACTAGCTCTGCTAGTTGAAGATCCCATCTCCGCGTCAGCCAGACATACTTCGGGCCACAAACGGCCTCTGGAGGAGACGAGTTCCATGAGCATCAACGACGCTGCTGCTAAGGCTTTGAAACAAGCCAAGAAGAACGCCGCTCCCAGACGAAGAAGATCCATACGTCGAGCACACTTGCGTGAAAGCCGAATGTTGGCCCAACGCGAGGACCGCGTTTCTGAAAATTCACCCGAACCTAGCGTTCCCAAGGAAGAACGCTCACTTCGCGGCAACGAACCCGACTATGAGCCTCAGCTTATACAGCTGAAACGCGACCCTGAGTGACGCGTTGTTCCTTCAAAACGCAGCCCTCAGAAGGGAGCTGTCAAAACTAAACGCGACCCTCAGGTGCACGTTCAAATGAAACATGACTCTCAAGAGTCTGTTTCACCAACCAAACGCGACCCTCAGGGGTGCGTTCAAACAAAACATGACCCTCAGAGGTCTATTTCATCATTTAAATGTAGGCCTCGGCCTAATGTTTACAAATCTCAACGCGACCCTCACGTTATTTCTCAGGAACACGACCCTAGATCCGTTCTTTAAGAACACGATCTTCAAGAGGTCCGCCAGGTTCAGAAAAGTCAGCGTGGCTTCAAAATCCACGTTCGACAAGAACCAATCTCACCCACCCAAGGGCAGGGGTTCCATCTCTGCCTCCGTGCCCAGGGAAAGTCTCCTCCCAAGTTCCTGATCTGTGGGAATTATTGTCGAGAGGAAAACCAACAGCACAAGCAGCTCACTCATGTCAATGTGAGAGGCTTATATCTGCAGTCCTGTCAGAATGCCATTGTTACGCATCCACACCTCGGCAGTCTGTATTCGACAGGTTGACGAACGTCGTTAGACCTGCCAAATGACAACGCCGATACAAAAAGAAGACAGCTGAAGCGGAATATTCCGAAGTCACCATCAACATGATCGGCAGAGGAAAAGCCTCGCATTCTGATTCTGACGAGTCGCAAAGAAGTCATTCTCTAACTGTTAGGGAAATTTGTGACCAGTTCGAAGGAGTATATCGGAATACTCGGACTCGGACAGGAGCTATCCGTCTGGTTAATTATCAAAGATTGGCCAAGGGGGTCATTTCCGACGATGAACATTCAGCAGTCGCCGAATCTCAATCTTCAAGTTCTGTTGTCGCACGTGAGGTCTCCGCTTACACGACAGGGAACCATGAAGACATAGCCAAAAGAGTGGACGAACATCATGTCATGCTCCAGGCGCAACAGGAGACACTTCTCCAATTAAAGGATATGCTGGCCCAGCTTCTCGCTGAAAAAGGCCAAAAACCCGAGTCTTCCCGGAGAACTATGTCAAAGGGAAAGCAGAAGGCACACGAACATTCAGATCGTGAGACTCATAACCTGGAATCTTCTTCCGAAAATGAGAAGGAGATGGAAAAAGAGCTGTATCCTCAGTCCACCAAAATGGATGAACTGGAAGTTCGTCTCAATGCAATCGCCAACAGAAGCGAGCTCCGTGAAGAAGGAGTAGTGCGGCCTTACCCTGCCGAGTGGGATACAGCTCCCTACCCACCGAAATTTAAGGCCCCTACCTTACAACCGTTCGATGGTACAGGATCGCCAAATCAGCACATCTACTACTTCAAATCCCAAACTGGAGATGTGGTAGCGAATGACGCCATCCTGACCAGGCTATTCATCAGTACCCTTAAGGGTGTCGCTTTCGAATGGTTCATGAAACTGTCTGCCGGATCCATCCAGAAATGGGTAGACCTGGAAAGGCTATTCTTGGCCAGGTTCTTTGAGGACGATATGGAGGTCTCAGTCCCAACTCTTCTCGCCACTAAGCAAAGGAAAGGAGAGTCCATCAAGGCCTATGTGGAAAGATTCCGCAGCATGGCATTGCGATGCCCCTCAAGTATGACCCAATCAACTTTGGTTGAAACTTGCAGGCACAACCTGCAGACCCAGCTCCTTACTCAGATGGGGGTAGCAGAGTGTCGCTCCTGGAGACAACTAGTTTTACAAGGAGAACAAGCTGAAGAGCTAGTGGCACGTGTCAAAGCTGAAGAAGTGCCGCAACCCAAGCCGCAGCAGCAACGCAATCAGCAAAATGCTCAGCGGTCTAAGGGAAAAGAGACTTTAGCAGCTGACTACACGCGAGTACCACCGCCTAATAAGCAAGGCAAGGCGCCCAATCAACAAAGAGCGCCCAAGCAATATTCGAGGAGCATGTGGATACCTAATTCCAGTTGCTTCAAAAGAACAACAAGCTGCAATTGCCTGAGATCAGGAAGCCGGATGAAGCATGGAAAGTGGATGACCCTAATTATTGTCGTTACCACAGATTCCTTGGACATCCTACCAAAAAATGCTATGTCTTCAAAGACATCTTGCAGAATTTGGTAAATGCTAATGTGCTCACCTTAAAACCTGAGCAAAAGACCGTATCCACCAATATGATAGCGGTCCAATTTGGTGACTTACCCCCGGTGGTAACTGCGAATGGCGTTGTCCCCATTCACAAGGGAGAAATGCACTTGAAGAATGTTGACTTGCATAGTCAAAAAGACAGGGGGTTGGTACCCCTCACTACCCCAAAAGGGGAAATCATGTGGGTCCACCCTGATCTGCTAAGAGATCAAGAATGGACGAACACCTCGTTAGCCCCTCCATTACTGAAAATGACGACCACCTCAAACCTCTTACTGATTCAAAAGAGGAGAGGATTACCCTGGCAGCATACCCAGGAGACAACCCTGGCACTCGGTCAGGAAAAGCTTACCTGAAAGACTACGGCCAGAATGCTCAAGAAATTGAGGAACAGCACCAAGACGCTGGGGGTTCTATCCCGAAAAAGCCGGTTGATAAGGGGAAACAAAAGGAGCTTCGGTTCAACAAAAATCTCCACCAAGAATCCGGGGAGTCGAGCGCTCCCTTCCAATTCAATGTCATGGCTCATTTGGGCAATATACCGGCCAGGATTACTCTATATGAGCTCCTGAGGTTGTCCAAAACTACCAAGGAAGCTCTGATCGAAGCCTTAAAGAATACGGAGAGCTTCATTACTCAAGTCACTCCGATCCCTGAAGCTTCTGAAGATCAACCTTGTCTGCAATGCCTACAAGCAGCGAGAAGTCTACCATGCATATCATTCACTCAGGAAGATATGCAAGTCAAGCACGAGCATGACCGACCACTGTACTACACAGGGTATATTGGATCCTCCGAAATCAGTCGTGTTCAAGTTGACCCAGGCTCAGCACTCAGCATCATGCCTTACAGGGTCATGCAGGTCTTAGGGATTCCTATGCACCGATTGCACACCACCCAGACTACTATCTTTGGGTTCAATGCAAACAGCACCCGACCTCTGGGAAAGATCAAGCTCAGATGCCAGATCGGAGATCTTAAGTCTGAAGTAGCATGCTACATCATAGATACGGACACGTCCTACAATCTTTTGCTAGGACGACCATGGATACATGCAAACCGTATTGTCCCATCTACTCTGCATCAAGTCATGAAATACGCCAATAACGAGGGCGAAGTTCGAACCCTGATTGCAGAAAAATACCCTTTCCGAGGAGTGGAGAACTTTCACGTGTCGCTCACCTTGCCAATCCAGTCATCCTTCGCTTCAGATGAAGAAGTGGAGGACGCACAGAAGGCTTTCTTCAAAGTCCCATCCAAAAGGAAAGGGCAGAAGCCGATCTGTTTTGGTAAAGTCAAACCCGAACAACTCAAACGAGGAAGTTCAGAGGAAGATGATGGAGTTCCCTAATTCCATTACCACGAACCCAATTCTATATACTTAATGAAACGAATGGGGTATAACTTTAATGAGAAACAGGGCTTGAACTTCGGGAAAGGAAGACGAACCCCGATCCGAATGTCTCTCACTCCTGAAGGAAAACCTCCGGACTATTATCAAAAAACCGGAAGAGGCGTGGGTTACGTTACGCCTCCCCCTGCCTCGGAAAACGAAATTAGTAATTACCTGCGTCACGACCATTCATCCGGAACATCTTCATACGAGTCCGACGTCAGTGTTGGACCTTTCTTTAAAAGCTTGACTGTGAACATGGTTTCAACTAGTCATCCAGATGAAGACACAGGGGGTGATGAAGGGTTAATCGAATCAACCAATGATCCTTGGATCAAACGTCTCAATATCTTATGGGATATACGATTCGAACAACGCGAACCACCCACTGAAGATAAAGTGGTCCAGGTTAACATGGGAGATGAACATGACCCTAAACCCATCTTCATAGCCGAAAACCTATCATCATCCGAGAGAGAGGACCTTATATCTCTCATTCGAGAATATATAGATGTATTCGCTTGGAATTATGAACATCGATCCGGATGCAAAACCCGTTAAACAACAACAACGCAGGTTTCGTCCAGAGATCATGGAATCAATTGAGTCAAAAGTTAAAAAGCTTATAGACTCGGGTTTTGTTAGGGAAGAGCAACACCCTGACTGGGTGGCCAACATTGTTCCAGTTCCTAAAAAGAATGGTAAGGTCCGGATATGCATCAATTTCCACGATCTCAATGCAGCTTGTCCAAAAGACGAGTTTCCTCTTCCTATCACTGACGTCATGATCGATAACACTTGTGGATATGAAAGGATGTCTTTTATGGACGGATTCTCCGGATTCAATCAGATCAAGATGCACCCGGAAGACGAAAAACACACTGCTTTTAGAACACCACTGGGGGTATATTGCTACACAGTGATGTCCTTCGGCCTGAAAAACGCAGGTACAACGTATCAACGTGCAATGAACACGATCTTTCACGAACACCTGTGAAAAAAGATCGAGTGCTACGTTGATGATATAGCAGTAAAGTGCCAATGTAAAGACGATCATCTTGCAGATCTGAAGACAATGTTCGAGATCATGCGAGCACATCAGCTGAAGATGAATCCGACAAAATCGTTTCTCGGAGTTTCAAGCGGAAAATTCCTAGGATTTATCGTTACTTCCAAGGGAATCTCCCTTGATCCAGAGAAAGTGCGTGCCATCTAAGACATGCCACCTCCGAAGAATCTCAAAGATCTCAGAGGTTTGCAAGGCAGACTAGCCTATATTCGAAGATTCATATCAAATCTTTCAGGGCGTTGCCAACCTTTCTCTAAGCTCATGAAGAAAGGAATATCCTTTGTTTGGGATGCAGAGTGTCAAAAAGCGTTCGAGGAGATTAAAAGATATCTCACTCAACCGCCAGTTCTCGTGGCCCCGATATCAGGAAAGCCATTCATGTTGTATGTGAGAGCCATGGACCATTCCCTTGGAGCTTTGTTGGCCCAGAATAACGATCAGGGTCAAGAGCAAGCCATCTACTACCTGAGCAGGACTATGATGGGAGCCGAACACCGGTACAATCCGGTCGAAAAAGAATGTCTCGCCTTGGTATTCGCAATTCAAAAGATACGATATTACCTAGTTGGACAAACAATTCACGTCATCTCTAAGGTGAATCCCTTGAGAGTTCTGATGACAAAATCGTCATCTCTAAACTGTCGACTCGCCAAGTGGGCCATTCTTTTGTCACAATATGACATGCAATTCATGCCGCAAAAGGCGGTCAAGGGTCAAGCACTGGCAGACTTCTTAGCCGATCATCCAGTGTCAGGAACGTCTAAGTTGTATGAAGAATTACCTGACGAAGTCGCCGAAACATGTGTTACTCAAGAAGCTACGCAAGTGTGGAAGTTATTCTTCGACGGTGCATCCAGAGCAAACCCTCATGGAGCAATTACCGCGGGAGTAGGAGTAGTGCTAATCTCTCCGAACGGCTATGTAATCCCAAGGGGATTCTTCTTAATCGAACCTTGCACCAACAATGTAGCCGAGTATAATGCTCTGCTATTAGGAATGCAATTTGCTGAAGAACTAAATGTTCGGTACCTTGAGGCTTACGGTGACTCTCAACTCATCGTTAATCAAGTCCGAGGAGAATACGAAGTACGTCATGAGGATTTGATCCCGTATTACTTCGCAGTGCTAGAGCAAGCTCAAAAGTTCGAAGGATTCTTTATCGAATATGTACCACGAGCTCAGAATGCGTATGCAGATGCTCTAGCCTCCTTGGCAACTTCATTAGCATTGCCACCGGGAGCTGAAACAACGATTCCAGTCGCAGGACGGAAACTATACTCTTCCAAGATCCCCATGGAGGAAAACCCAGACGAGACGACGTCAGGAGAAGTCTGTACGACATTTATGGAGTTCGAATCTAGGGATTGGCGATTCTCGTACATCGACTATGCCGTATATGGAATTCTGCCAGATGACCCTAAGGAACTGGCCTCTATCAAACGAAAGGCCCTCCGATTCTATTACGACACAGTCTCTCAAGTCCTGTATCGTAAGTCACATGATAGAGTTTTGCTTCGATGCCTCTCCCGGAAGGAAGCAAAAGAGGCCCTTAAGGAAGCTCACGACGGAATGTGCGGAGCTCATCAGCCCGGAGCCAAATTAGGAGATCGCCTCCGACGAATCGGCTATTATTGGCCGAAGATGTTTTCAGACGTGGTTGACTACGCTAAACGTTGTCACGTGTGCCAAATTCATGGAGACTTCATCCACCAAGCACCAGGGAATTTACACCCCACATCAGCGACTTGGCCATTCGAAATGTGGGGTATGGATATCGTCGGACCGATTTCCCCTCTGACGCCCAAAGGACACCGGTTCATTCTAGCCGTAACCGACTATTTCTCCAAATAGGCGGAGGCAATTCCGTTGAAAGAAGTCAAGACTTCAAATATAATCAAGTTCATCAAGCATCACGTCGTCTACCATTTTGGAGTCCCGAGATGAATAATTCACGACAACGGGACACAATTCGTCAGCTTTGGGTTTCAAAGATTTTGTGACAAATTTAGAATCCAAAGTGTTGCATCTACGGCGTATTATCCACCAGCAAATGGTCTTGCAGAAGCTTTTAACAAAACCATAGTGAAGCTTCTCAAAAAGTTTGTTTCCAAAAGCCGGCGTGATTGGGATGAAAGACTTGGTGAATGTCTGTGGGCTTACCGCACGACAGTAAGGACCTCTACAAGAGCCACACCTTTCTCTTTGGTATACGGATGCGAGGTTGTATTGCCATTGGAAATCCAGATCCCTTCTCTGAGAGTTGCTATTACAACCGGGCTAGCAGAAGAAGAAAAACATCAACGACGTCTGCAAGAACTTGAAGCCTTAGACGACAAACGACTTCAAGCTCAGCAACAGATCGAGTTATATCAAGCCCGTATCTCTAAAGCCTACAACAAAAAAGTTAAGGAACGAGTTTTCAAGAAGGGCGATTTAGTGTTGGCCAACAGACGACCCATGGTGATGACACACAAAACCAAAGGGAAGTTCAATCCTAAATGGGAAGGGCCCTTCGTAATAGAATCAGTCTATTCGAACAGAGCATATCGCCTCATCAACCAAGAAGGAGATAGGCTCATGATGCCGATTAATGGGAAGTTCCTTAAGAGATACTTCCCGTAAATCATGTAGCCCCCCGAACCCCAACTAAATCAGGCTGGGGGTTGCCTATTTATAGTGTAGTTCTATCTTGTATATCGTCATGTTAACACTACACCTCTGACGATTGTAATTTGATGGAATTATTCTAAATAAATAATAAAGGGAATTTTGATAGCATTAGCTCTATTTTCCATTATCTTGAACCAGGTTTCAGCAAAAGAGACGATAAAAGGCAAAATGATATCATTTTCATTCAAAATTGTTAATCTAAACACAAAATGATGATAAACAAAGTGAAAATGATACAAAATTCCTTAGTCAAGAACAGGACGATATCTAAACATCAGGCCTCATTAACTTGAGGGATTTTAGCCTCGACTTGAAGGCAGAAAGTTTCTTCTGGTGAGCCGCTTGGACTTGTTCTTCAATCTCCTTTCTGAGTTCTGCTTTAATAGGAGGGGCAGCAACAATGTCTTTGCGAATCCGCTCAGCCGCGTGGAGTGTACGGCAAAAATCCGTATAAATTTGGCCGCTTTGAAGCTCAAGTTCTTTTCTAACATCCTCATAGT
This sequence comes from Asparagus officinalis, assembly GCF_001876935.1. Taxonomy (NCBI): domain Eukaryota; kingdom Viridiplantae; phylum Streptophyta; class Magnoliopsida; order Asparagales; family Asparagaceae; genus Asparagus; species Asparagus officinalis. The sequence goes on along the minus strand of NC_033800.1, from coordinate 55,296,640 downwards.
GGGCCAATTGGGCTTTCTTCTGGTCCAACTCGGCCTCTAATCGAGCGATAGTTTCTTCAATATCACGAATAGCAGAAGCAACACTTTTGATTTTAGCATATGCTTTAGAGTGCTGCTTCCTTAAAGCGGATATGCGGGCCTTTTTATCAGACAAGTCCTTGCGAAGAGTCCCTGGGTGATGCGCCCTCGAGATTATCGCCAAGGAAAGAGCCGGCTCCACTTCAGAGTCTAGATGGGCGCGCTGCAGCTCCCTGAAAGCTGCTAATTCTACCTTCAAAAAAGTGATTCCCCCCTGACAATGCTCAGTCCATGATGCATCCCCTTTAGCCTTGATATCGTCCAAACATTGGGTCAAGATGGGCTCACAATCTTCAAAAGAAGCTCCTTCAACACTGACAATATTAACAATTGTCTGCATCCAACGTTCCAGTTCCTCAATTGATTTCTTCAGAGCCCTCGAGCGTGGAGGGGGAATGGTTGGATAGATCGGACCTGTGTGTTCATCCTGAACAGATGATGGAGCAACTTCGGAAGAAGGGCCCTTACATGCACTTTCGTCTCGCGAAAGAGAAAGAGGAGCGGATTCAGAACCCTCAATGGGCGATACCTCTCCAGCTCTAGCGTCCTCAAGAATAGAAGGGGTTGATTGGGGCACTTCGTCCTCTCCATCAGTGAAACGCTCAACAGGCGCAGATTTCATCGCATCCCCCATTAACTTGGCCTTTTTGGAATTTTTGGCCATGACAGGTATTCGCTTACGAATTCTCCTGTCGAATTCGCCTTGCTCAGCAGCAGAAAGAGCCTTCTTACCCGATCTTAAAGAACGAGGTTTAGGAACAGGCTCTTCTGCAGGAATCTCCTCAGTTGTCTTTTCTTCGGGAGAATCAGCAATTGGTCTTCCCTCTTCGATCCCCATAGGAACCTCTTCCTCAGAAGGTTCTATAGTGGACAAGTCCCTAGGAGCTTTAACGGCTCCGGTCGCTTCTTGTTCGCAAGATAGGTACTCTTCCATCCCTGGCAGACGAGTACTCGTAGAACCGCTCCTCGAACGATACAATTCCCGAATCTCGCTTATACATGAAGTATAAATATCATATTCTAGGATCTGAGAAACTTTAGCAAACCACTGGCGGAAATCCATAACAGTAGAGCAGCCAGGCGGTGAGTTGGGTAAGGTGAATTGCGCATGGGTTCCCCCGGCGGAGAAGAAGTATCATGCACGAGCTCCTTCATACAAATTCCCAATCTGAGCTAACGCCGGGTTAGGATTGCCAACATAGAGTTGGTCATATCCAAATTGTCTGGCGAACCGAGAAGACATGTAAGGCTCGATTATGCACTTCTCCCGCAAGCGGTAGACCAGGTAGCCCAACCTGATCATAAGAAGCCAGCGGAATGTACCCTCTTCCAAAGAAGATGAGCCTTCAAAAAGCAAATCCATGAAGCGAGCATCCTCCACGTCAGCTCTGTCGAAATTAGGAGAGCAGCAGAAAACCCGGTAATTATCTTCCCGGGATAGAAGCTGTCGAGCCCTGACTATATAAGAACTAGTCCACGTGGCCGACTCCAATCTTTGTACGAAGGGAGTATAAGCATCATCCCCTTCATGCACTCCCGTCATCAAGGGAGGGCAATGCAACACGAACCAGGCCACTAAATATGTATACGGCATTGGTACACGTGGTTGAGGAGCTTTCCCAGCTTTCTTCTTAGTAGCTTTGACCCTCGAAGCGCTGAGAAGTTCTGAAGTCAACACCCTCAGGCCGTTCTGAATACAGCCAACCATAGCAGTAAGGAGGCTCACAGGTCTCCCGTGTGCTAGCAAAACAGCTGGGTACACAACCTCAGCCAATATTGATTCTATTGGTCTTGACGGTACCACACACCGCTTCAACCAAATCATGGCTACATTTTTCTGGTTCAAATTCTGAAAGAGGTATTCCGCCCATGTGGTATGCATAATGCCCCCTCCACGCATCCCAAAGACTTGGGCACATATGTGGAAGTGGCACATCAATTCCCAGAAAGTAGAGTAAATTTCCGGGTGCGCCACCTTCAGTAAGGAAAGCTCCTTGGTGGTAGGGATGAACTCCTCGTATGGTGTTTTTCCGAGCTGCAACCCCGATACTGCCTGCATCTCATGAAGAGCAAAACCTAACTCTCCTGCAGGCGTGAAAAATGTGCAGCTGTCCGGGTTATATTTCTCCAACATAGCGAAGAAATTGTGGAAACTTTGCACAACTCCCCGTCGAACAGCTAATACAGGAATTGTGAGACCCCGATTGAGCGAGCGATTCCTTAAGCTCCTCAAGAACAAAGTCAACCATACGGGTCCACCAACCTCCTTCTCCAGAACAGACCCATCCAGGGGATCTAAATGTCTGGGTAGAGAATTCACCCTGAGTTGTAAGGAATTGGTGAATAAAGATGTTCGCTGGACGTGGCATCTCCTGAACCAGCTCCTTCTTCTCAAAAAAACCAGGTCTTAACCCCTTGAGTTGTCCTCCGATTTGTGTACGAGCTCGCCGACCAAATCCAAGCGACACGTTCTCCTTTTCCTTTACTATGTCGAGGGCCAAACCCCAACGGCAACTCACATTCAAGAAATAGGAGAGCGGGTACATCCTCTTCATGCTTGGGAGGAATAAAAGGCGACTATCAACTCTCCGCAACAGCTTTGAATCTTCCACATATGTGAGATGATCATCGCCTGGTATGCGATCTCCAAATATGAATGCTGGTTTAGGAAACTGGGCATGACCGACAGAGGTCTCCAAGTCTAAGTCAGTTATCAGAATCCTGAGGGTAGAGCATTAGGGGAATTTAATCATTTCCGCTCTTTCCGAATCAGGGAAGGTACACAATGGAATTCTGCTCTGAAGACTGAATATTTCATTCGCGCCAGGTCCACCGATGTATCCAAAATGATGCTCTTGTGAAAGCGGCACGTTTGGGAGAAGCACTGCACAATCAAAAGCAGAGGTTAGCGGCTAGAAGCGAACTATCGACCTAAAGACAGAGTCTGAAACACAAAGGGTTAAAGTCTCGTGTCAAAATCTCCAACGCGAAGGTCGAACCTCGCGTCAGAAGTCTCAAACGTGAGAGTCAACCTCGTGTTGAAAAACTTGAATGCGAGGGTCGAGACCCATATGGGATCCCAACCCCGCGTTTTCATTGAGCTAAAACGAGTCATCTTCCTCGTTATCAAGAACCCATCTAGGGTTGTCAAAGAACTTGCCAAGGCAAGTTATTTCGGTCAGCACTCACCATGACAGAGAGGCCCCTGCGGCGGCGATGTCGACGGCAAAGTTCCCGAATGGACAAGGACACCGCCGGCATCCTCAGCCGACGGCATCTCGGAGGTCGCTCCGGCGACTTTCTTAGAGTTAGAGCTCGTTCTCCGAGGCGCCATTGATGCAGTCGATCGGAGGAAACTCTTTTGAACGAGAGAGACGAAGTTCGTCGGAGATCTTGCCGTAATCAAACAAGAGTTCTCATTCTCGGAAATAACTGAAGAGTTTTGAGAGTCAAGTAACTCTTGACGTGACCACTCAGGTCTATTTATAACAGCCGTCAAGCTATTAAGATAGCACGGGATTCTAGGAGAGAATCCCAACCATCTTTGAAACGCGAAGCTCACTATCGCGTTCAGTTTCCCAAATGCAAAGCTCGAGCCAGCGTCACGAAGGCCCGAACCTCGCGTTTCAAACATCAAACGCGAAGGTCACCTCAGCGTTGCAATTCTTCTAAATGAAGAACCTGCACTTGTGAACCCGCTTAACGGAGTGTTAATCAAAACCTCTGTATCTCTTCAGCAGAATCTAAATTCTCATCGGACTAATAATACACCCCAAAATCCACTTATCAATTCTCATTAATAGAACGATAAGTCTCCAAATCATTGTCAATTTATTAGCTCTCCTCAGCAGAGCAATAAATAACCTGTTTTCAGTGGGGTAACAAACTCCCCCAAAATCTTGTTCAAATTACAAGTATCACAATTCATCGCTCCGATGATAAAACACTTAGCAGTTCTCCCCAGTGAGACGCTATAATATTCTTTCCCCACAAATGTCACGTTAAAATTACACCTCTGACAAAATCAACTTATCGATTCTCGTCAATAGAACGATAAGTCCTCAAAATTGCCCTGATCGTAATATTTCTCCTGTCACGTTAAAATCACACCTCTGACAGAATCAACTTATCGATTCTCGTTAATAGAACGGTAAGTCGTCAAAATTACCTCGATCGTAATAATCCCCCTGCCAAGTTAAAACTATACCTCTGGCACTCATAGATTTCTTTCAGTGTTCAAAGCAGAAATAACATAGGAAGAATTCTACTAGTCAACCCCATTATGGGAAAATAATAAAATATTAATCCTTAGTAGTTTGAAACTTTCTGGAGTTATTTTAAATGATAATAAAGAGAGTTTTCTGCGCCATAACCATTGAGGAGATCTACTCTAAGTCAGGAATACATCTCAGGCATTTCTCGTGATTTATTACTTAAAATCATAACATGATAAATGCAAGAAACAATGAGAAGTCAATATCACTTTTTATTCAGAAACCAAAAGGAAGTGATACAAAGCTGTTCTTAAGAAAAAGAATAGTACAAGGTCAAGTCAAAAGAAGCAAGTTGAGCTTTGGCATCAGAGAGCTTTTCCTCATGACTGGCTCGTACAACGGCTTCAGCCTTCCTACACAGATCATCCTCAGTAAGTGCCACTTCAGCGACTGCCTCCTTCTTCGCTCTTTCAAGAGCCTGAGCTTCCTTATGGTAATTCAAAAGAGTGTCTGTGTTTTTGGCCCCAAGTATGTTAACAACAGCTTCTTCGCGAGAAAGCTGAGCCTTCAATCTCAGTACCTCCGCCTCAGCTTCGACAAGTTTTGTACGGATAAGGTCCAAAAAAGCAGTAGAGAGCTCCAGTTCTTTTTGTCTCAGATCGCTCTATTCTTGCAAATGCGTGACTTGAAGCTCTTTTTCAGCCAGACTTCGCTCAATCGCCTCACGGCGAGTCACTTCTTCAACTTGGAGGTCAGCAAAAGTAGACACGATCTGTGTCTGAATGTCTGCATGGCTGAGGGCTTCCAAATGTTTGAGCCAGGCTTCCAAGTGGGAAACAGCTTTCGAACAACGTTCAAAGCAATGGGCATTGCCCACACTTTTGACCCCATTTAAGCCCGCTTCTAAGAGAGACCTAAAAGAGTTAAAGCGGCCTCGACCAGCTGTGACAACCTCAATTACCTTCCTCACGAGACTGTTTAAGTAGCTCAAGGAAATATGGAGGAAGTCAGGAGCATCCGTTGGACTGGAAAAAGCAATGGAGGACGACTCGACGACCCTAGAAGTGGACGTGCCAAAGTATGGATTAACAAGTGATTTGGGTGTAGAAGTCGCGGAGGCAACTGAAACATTCAATTGGACTTGAAGTCAAAGCCACCATTGTCCTCGCCGGAGACGCGCTTGGTCCGGCCTCTGTGGGCACAAGCGAGATCTTCATCAGTGCTGTAGGTGAAGCAGCTACAGTGGATGAGGCAGGCAGGGGCTGCTCTTGCATAGGAGCTGACGCCTGCACGAGCTGCTGTTCCGGAAGAGGAGTTGCGGCAGTAGTTTCAAGCAATGCTGCAGGAGGAACGATTACCATAGGAGAACCAGGTAAATGTTGCTCTTCTAAAGGAGCCGACATTTGCGCAAGTTCTTTCTCTGAAGTAGTAGCAGCAGTAGTCCCTGGAGAAGGAGAACCTGCACGAAAAAAGGGTCGGAAAGCGGAAAGAACATGCGGAAGAAGTCGAAGAAAACTAGGCTTACCGGAGATGTGAAACGGAGTATAACCAGATACTTTATCGGATGGGACCTTGGGAGCATCATCAAAAGTGGTGATGTCATCTATGGAATCATGCTCTTCATCATCTTCACCATCATCCGGCATGTTGCCAACGTCAGCATCCTCATCGTCTCTATCTTCGTCAGCTGCACCACCAATCGAGGAGCCTTCATAATCAACTCGCTCCTCATCATCCCGAGTAGCCGAAGGTTCAGGAAGATTTGTGCCAGCAGCTTGTCTCTTCATAAGTCCCGTTGTAGGACTAGGAATTAAATCACCAGCTTGTGACATTAATGCTGAAGGAGGAGGGGATGGATTCTCATCAAGACCCCCTGGCTCTAATGCAGGAGACTTAGGAAGGTCCATCACTGGAGCAGATTCTGCATCTGCAGCCAATAATTCGTCCTCTTCGTCCTGATAGGGCTGGGCCATGAGAACGAAGTCCAGCTTTATGTGGCAGGCCTGCCATGGACGATTCATGTTGTTCTTCATCTACAGCAGCTTTGATGGCATCAGCCATCAACTTGGATTTTTGTTGGCCTTTGGGGGGAGAATCAACCAGAAGTTTTTGACGGATCTGCTTATCATACTTGCTGGCCTCATCTGCAGAAAGTTTTCTTTTCCCCGCTGCTCTCATTGTGGGAGGATCAACCACTCGTTGCTCTTCCCCTGGAGCAGGCTCAGCTGTCTGTTCCTCTTCCTGCCCAGCAGGCTGGTTCTCAATGGATAGAAACTCATCAATCCCTCTCAAGCGGGATGTCTTGGACCCCTTCCTTAAAGCATACATATGCCTGATGTCTTTTAGGCAAGATGTATTTAAGTTGTAATTGGGAGTCTGAGAAGCGGCGTAATACCAATTACAGAAGCTTATGGAGGTATAGGAGTTAGCAATTTTGTGGGGAAGCTTGAAGATGGCCTTGGTACAACCTGCCACAGAATAATACCAAGCCCTGGCTCCTTCATATAAATTGCCTATAATTGAGAGTTGAGGACGAGGGTTCCCGACGTACAACTGATCATACCCAAATTGACGAGCAAACCTATAGGGTTGGTAGGGCTCGATGAAATAGTTGGCGCCTTACCGAAAGATCAGGTAGCCTGGCCTGATGGAGAGAAGCCAATGGAAAACACCCCCGCTCAGATGAGTGAATCCATTAGGACCTGCTACGTCCTGATATTCCGCGCCATAGACGCCGCCCTCGAAATCAGGGAAACAGCGGAAGATATGGAAGTGGGTGTCTCGCGCTAAAATTTGGCGAATTCTAACCATATATCCCCCTTCCCATTTCGCAGATTCTAGTCGCTTCACAAATGGGATGAATGAGTCTCTCCGGGGAGAGGCTGCACTCATCAAAGGTATATAGCATTGGCACCCTGGGATTGGGAGTTTTGAAAGTCTTGTGACCCTCAGACTCTACCTCTGTAATATCAACGAAGTCCGAGGCCAACTCCCGCAATCCATACTGCAAACAACCCACTATAGCATTGAGGAGGCTCACAGGCCTCCCATGGGCTAAAAGGACAGCCGGGTAGACCACCTCAACAGCAAGAGCATCGACCGGTCTAGTAGGAACAACGCAACGCTTGAGCCACAACATCAAGAATCCAGCCAGCAGCGCTGTATCGGAAATGGGAATCAGAGCTTGATAATGGAAACTCTCAAACTCCGTGTGAGCCGGGAAAACATCTTCCTTGGCCTCATTGGTGTAGTGGGAGGTAGCATCGTCAATTCCAGCCTGAACCTCCTCCAAAGTACTTGCAGGCAATCGGGTCACTGAGGCTCCTTTTGTGGTCAAATTCTGGAATAAATATTCCGCCCAATACACTTGTTTAATGCCGCTTCCTCGAGCCCCCGTCTGCTGCATACAAATGTGGAAGTGACACATGACTTCCCAGAGAGTGGCATAAATTTCGGGGCTGGTTTTCTTCAAAATTTTAAGTTCCGTAGATCCCGGAACAAATTCTTCGTATGGTAAATCCCCAAGAATGAGACCCGAGACTTCGTGCATCTCGTGAAGAGCGAAGCCTAACTCCCCCACAGGGGTGAAGAAAGTGCAAGTCTCAGGATTATACTTCTCCAGTATGGAAAAGAAGTGAAAGTGGCTCTAGATAATCCCGAACTTAGTAGCCCTCAGGATTATACTTCTCCAGTATGGAAAAGAAGTGAAAGTGGCTCTAGATAATCCCGAACTTAGTAGCCCGCATAGGAACCAGCAATCCAGCTCGAGCAAGAGGTACTTCCAATTTGTCCAAAACGAACTTGGTCATCCGAGTCCACCACCCTGTCACCGGAGAATGAACCCTGCCAGGAGTTCTAAATCCTTGCGCGGAAAACTCTCCTTTCTTCGCCACAAACCTCTTGACAAAGGTATTTGCCGGACTGGCCACTTCGCCAAGGGGATACTCCTTAGCGAATAAACTCAGCCGTAAAGCTGTCACCTGCCGGTTATAACCAACTATGCGGACCCTGTGAAAAGTCAGAGTGCCAAGAGCGACCCCGTCCTGATCCTTAACCAGAGGCCAATCCATACGCCTTGGGACGGAAGCACACTGGAAATAAGATATGGGGAACATCCTCTCCATATTGGGCAAGAAAAGGTTGTGGTTCCTAACTTTCCGCAGCCACTTATAGTCCCCATCATAAGCAGCGCTTGCTTCGAAGTCAACAAAGTCCCCGAAGAGGTATCCAGGTTTGACTATCGGCTTACGGCTTGGGTTTTCAAGTCGAGCATCCGTAACCAGTGTCCTAAGGGTCTTAGGAGAAGCTTGGGTGATCAGTTCCACACGACTCTTTTTCCTAACTCGGAAAACGGGGAGTTCTAAACGCGAGCTGAAGGTCATGTTCATGTCCGCACCACCTTCATGCCTAAAATGGTGACGAAAAAGAAGAGGTTCACTGGTATGGCGCACTACAAAATAAAGAAAAAATTTAGACAAGGCAAAAACAAAGCTCAGACGCGAAGGTCGACTCCCGCGTCAGATAAGCTTGGACGCGAAGGTCAAACCTAGCGTTAAAAATCTTAGACGCGAAGGTCGAACCTCGCGTCAGAAAATTCAGACGCGTAGGTCGACCCTCGCGTCAAGAATCTGAGACGCGGAGGTCGAACCCCTCGTCAAAAATACCAAACGACGGAGTCCAGCCCCGCGTTATTGAAACGAGTTGCCTCGTTGATCCAAAGATCAGAACTTGCCGAATCAAGTTTAACGACCACGAAGGTCGTACTCACCGCCGATCAGAGGAAGTTGGGGCGGCACGTTCGCCTGAGCAGCAGCGCCGCCGGCCGGCACTGACGGTGCCGATCCTTGAGCCGCAACGGCATCGGAAGGACGAGGAGCAATTGGCTTCTTGGGTGCCATGGAATCCAATCGGAGGAGAAGAACAGTTTTCGCCGGAGATGAGAACGAAAATTTTTCGTTGGAATTTCAAGAAGAGTCGAATGACTCTTGATTTGACCTCCAGCAGTCTATTTATAGATAGCTGTGAGCTGTCAAATCGTAACGGACGGGATTCGAGGCCAGAATCCCGCCCAAACTCGACCCTAGCGTTCGAGTTGTTTGGGCTTCCAAACGCGAAGCTCACTATCGCGTTCGAATTTCCCAACGCTGAGCTCACCCACGCGTTCCAACTCTCAAATGCAGAAATTATCTCTGTATTTGGACCACTATGATAGCAGCTTCTTGACTACCAAGGCTACGACACAGCCCCCAGATGAATAAAAGAAGAGCTAACAGCAATCATCAAGGCGACCAAAGCCGAGAAGAAACAAACGACTCCACTGGGGAGTCTATTAGAAAAGTACAGATAGATTACAATTAACAACATTGAAATCAATCCAAAGTATTCCGAAAATTCGTCCCAATCAACCGTGAACTTTTGAAAACTTTGGAGGGGGTTCTGTAGGCTGTCTAAAAATCACAATGGATAGCTGATCCCTATCAAGCTCCGACAATGGAAGTCACAATCAGACGACTTTCTAATCACTGTATTCGCAATTCTACAATCGCTACAAACACGGCCTTACTTCTGAGATGATTGATCTTGATGGTTGCGACAACAACATGACTAATATTATATTAGCAACTATTAGAGATGTTGATGAGCAGTGTAATGATTTCAGAAATAAAAGGTTGGACGTAGTTGGTGAGTTGTTTGGTAGAGAGCTGTGGGTAAATATTCATCTAAAAACACTACGGATGTTGATTCCCGTCAAGTTCCAACAACGAAAGCTACAATCAAATAGCTTTCGCGCCGACAATCAAAAGCTGCAAATGGAGGACTTTTCACATAGATCGAGAAGAGTTACAATTCAACGACACTTCCGACAACTAATGAAAACTCTATTCAGCAGTCTTCACATTATGAAGTAAAAGTTACAATCTGACGACTTTCACACTCCACAACAGCTAAAGCTAGGATTACTGAACAACGGTCCTTGCAATGTTTTACAGAAGAAGTTACAAGTCAACTAACTCCTTCTAAAACGCGGATGTCATCCCCGCGTTACAATTCTGGAAGTGCAGGTGACCCCCGCGTTTCCAAGCACAAGCTAAACGTGAGCGACCCTCGCGTTCGTAGGGGTTCAACCAACACCGACCCCCGCGTTCCCAAACTACAACAAACCAAAACGCGAGCGACCCTCGCATTCAATGATGTTCAGCCAACACCCAACCTCGCGTCTCAATCCTAAGAGGCGACGTTGGGTTTTGAACGCCAGATTGGGCGTTTGACTCGTTCAAATACGAGTCGAACGGTTTTAGAACTGTTTTCCCCACGATCTGAGGAAATCACGCCCACTCAGGAGCGGATTTAGAGGGCAGTTACAACCTCTGATCCCCTTATAAAAACTCAACAAACTCAACTGAGTTAGAGGCTGGCTTTTTGGAACGGAAGAGTTGGCAGCATGTTGGATTTTCAAGATCTCAACCACTCAGGTTTGGTGATTCAACAACAGCAGCAGTAAAATCCTTGGAGATAGGATTTTTGAATCAAATTCAGAAGATCAAATCTGAGAGGATTTTTCAACAACAGAATATCATCTTGGTCATTAACCGAATTTTCGGTTCTAACAACTCTATTAGCAGAGTTCTAACTCGTTCAGGGTTCTTAAACTCATTCAGAGTTATCCATTAAACTTTCCACAGAAGTTCATCGTTCCCACGAGATAGAAGAGAAATCTGCCAATGCTTCGCCTTTGACTGCCTTTTGGGGCATGAATTGCATGTCTTATTGTGATAAGAGAATTGCTCATTTGGCAAGTCGGCAGTTTAGAGATGATGGCTTCGTCATCAGAACTCTCAAGGGATTCACCTTGGAGATGACATGAATTTTTTGTCCTACCAAATAATGTCGCATCTTCTGGACTACGAATACCAAAGCGAGACATTCTTTTTCAACTGGATTATACCGGTGTTCGGTTCCCATCATAGTCCTGCTTAAGTAGTAGATGGCCTGTTCCTACCCTTGATCATTGTTCTGAGCTAACAAAGCTCCAAGAGAAAGGTCCATGGCTCTCACATACAACAGGAATGGTTTTCCTAATATTGGAGCCACAAGAACCGGCGGTTGGGTAAGATATTTCTTGATCTTTTCGAATGCTCTTTGGCAATCCCCATCCCAAACAAAGGATACTCCTTTCTTCATGAGCTTAGAGAAAGGCTCTTTGGCAATCCCCATCCCAAACAAAGGATACTCCTTTCTTCATGAGCTTAGAGAAAGGTTGGCATCACCCTGAAAGATTTGATATGAATCTCCGAATATAAGCCAGTCTCCCTTGCAAACCCCTGAGTTCTTTGAGATTCTTCGGGGGTGGCATGTCTTGGATAGCACGAATCTTCTCTGGATCAAGAGAAATTCCCTTGGACGTGATAATAAATCCCAGGAATTTTCCGCTCGATACCCCAAGGAATGATTTTGTCGGGTTCATCTTCAATTGGTGAACTCGCATGATGTCGAACATTGTCTTCAAATCTGTAAGATGATCGCCTTTATGCTGGCTTTTTACCGCTATATCATCAACGTAGCATTCGATCTTCTTACGCAGATGTTCATGGAAGATGGCATTCATTGCACGTTGATAAGTTGCACCTGCGTTTTTCAGGCCAAAGGGCATCACTGTGTAGCAATACACCCCCAGCGGTGTTCTGAACGCAGTATGCTTTTCGTCTTCAGGATGCATCTTGATTTGATTGTACCCTGAGAATCCGTCCATGAAAGACATCCTTTCATATCTGCAAGTATTGTCGATCATTACATTAGTGATAGGAAGAGGAAACTCATCTTTTGGACAAGCTGTGTTGAGGTCACGAAAGTCAATGCATATCCGGACCTTACCGTTCTTCTTGGGAACTGGAACAATATTGGCTACCCAGTCTGGGTGTTGTTCCTCTCTGACAAAACCCGAGTCTATAAGCTTTTTAACTTCGGACTCAATTGCTTCCATGATCTCTAGACGAAACCGGCGTTGTTGTTGTTTAATGGGTTTTGCATCCGGATCGATGTTGAGCTGATGCATGGCATCTTTTGGGTCAAGACCAGGCATGTCTTCATAGTTCCAAGCAAAGACATCTATATATTCTTGGATGAGAGATATGAGGTCCTCTCTCTTAGATGATGATAAATTTTCAACTATGAAGATGGGTTTAGGGTCATGTTCATCTCCCATGTTGACCTGGATCACTCTATCTTCAGTGGGCGGTTCACGTTGTTCAAAGCGCATATCCCACAAGATGTTAAGGCGTTTGATCCAAGGATTGTCGGTTGATTCGATTAACTCTTCATCACCCCCTGTGTCTTCATCTGGATGACTAGTTGAAACCATGTTCACAGCCAGGTTTTTAAAGAAAGGTTCAACACTGACGTCGGATTCCCAGGAAGATGTTCTGGATGAATGATCCCGACGTAGATAATTACTGATTTCATTTTCTGAGATAGAGGGGGTTGTGACGTAACCCATACCCCTTCCGGTTTTTTGATAGTAGTCCGGAGGTTTTCCTTCGGGGGTCAGAGACATTCGAATCGGTGTTCGCCTTCCTTTCCCGAAGTTTAAACCCTGTTTTTCGTTAAAGTTATACCCCATTCGTTTCATTAATTGGACGGAATTAGGTTCATGGTAATGGAACTGAGGCACTCCATCATCTTCCTCTGAACTTCGGACGGAATTAGGTTCATGGTAATGGAACTGAGGCACTCCATCATCTTCCTCTGAACTTCCTCGTTTTAATTGTTCGGGTTTAACTTTACCAAAATGGATTAGCTTCTGCCCTTTCCTTTTGGATGGGACTTTGAAGAAAACCTTTTGCGCATCTTCTACTTCTTCATCTGAAGCGAATAATGACTTAATCGGCAATGTTAACGATGCATCGGCGCACAATGTGTGCCACGAGCTGGTACCTGTCTTAGCATTATTCTGTATTTGTTCAGCTTTAAATGATCCATCAGACAAGTACGCTAAAATAAAATCTTCATTAGTACACCACTCGCCCTCACTCGGTACATTATTATTGTTCTCGACTGAACCCATTACATTGAAGTTCAACTCCCATGGAAAATTTCCTTCAGGGTCTGGCTCGACGTCTGCTTCATTACCGTTGTCAATCTCTTCTTTCTCCTGTGACTCTAAGTAGAAGACCGAATCTGTGTGGAAGTTTTCCACTCCTCTGAAAGGGTATTTTTCTGCAATCAAGGTTCAAACTTCTCCTTCCTCATTGGCATACTTCATAACCTGATGGAGGGTAGACGGGACAATGCGATTTGCGTGAATCCACAGTCGTCCCAACAATAAATTGTAGGACGTGTCCGCATCTATGATATAATAAGTCACTTCGGACTTGAGATCTCTGATCTGGCATCTGAGTTTGATCTTTCCCAGAGGCTGAGTGCTGTTAGCGTTGAATCCGAAGATAGTAGTCTGGGTAGCGTTCAGTCGATGCATGGGAATCCCTAAGACTTGCATGACTCTGTAGGGCATGATACTGAGTGCCGAGCCTGGCTCGACCTGAACGCGGCTGATTTCTGATGACCCGATGCATCCTGTGTAGTACAGGGGTCTGTCATGTTTATGTTTCACTTGCATATCCTCCTGAGTGAATGATATGCAGGGTAGACTTCTTGCTGCTTGTAAGCATTGCAGGCAAGACTGATCTTCAGCCGCTTCAGGAATCGGAGTGACTTGAGTGATAAAGCTCTCCGTGTTCTATAAGGCTTCGATGAGAGCTTCCTTGGTAGTTTTGGATAACCGCAGGAGCTCATATAGAGTAATCCTGGATGGTATGTTGGCCAGCTGCGCCATGACATTGAATTGGAAGGGAGTGCTTGATTCCCCGAGTTCCTGGTGAAGATTTTTATTGAACCGGAGCTCCTTTTGTTTCCCTTTATCGACTGGCTTCTTTGGCACAGAACCCCCAGCGTCTTGGGGCTGTTCTTCAGCTTCTTGAGCATTCTGATTGTAGTCTCTCAAGTAAGCCTTTTCTGACCGGGTGCCCGGGTTGTCTCTTGGGTATGCTGCGAGGACAATTCTATCTTCTTTTGAGTCGGTGAGAGGTTTGAGATGATCATCATTCTCATTAACAGAGGGGCTAATCATGTTGGATGACTTAGCTATGTCTCCCTTCTTCTTGGACGTGGTTTTCGTCCATTGTTGATCTTTAATTAGGTCAGGATGGACCCACATGATCTCTCCTTTTGGCATAGTGAGGGGTACCAACCCCTTGTCTTTCTGACTGTGCAAGTCGGTGTTTTTCAAGTGCATTTGCCCCTTACGGATCGGAATGACGCCGTCTGTAGCAATTACAGGGACGAAATCATCGAACTGGACCGCTATCAAGTTAGTGGATACAGTCTTCTGCTCCGGCTTCAGGGTAAGTACGTTAGCATTCACCAAATTTTGCGTTAGTGGATACAGTCTTCTGCTCCGGCTTCAGGGTAAGTACGTTAGCATTCACCAAATTTTGCAAGATTTCTTTGAACACATAACATTTCCTGGTAGGATGTCCCAAAAACCTATGATAGCGACAGTAGTTGGGGTCATCTACCTTCCCAGCTTCATCTGGTTTTCTGATTTCGGGGAGCTGTAATTTATTGTTCTTCCGAAGTAGTTGGAACAGAGTGTCCACATGCTCTTCTTTGAACGAGTATTGCTTAGGCGCTCTTTGTTGGTTTGGTGCTTTGCCTTGTTTCCCTGATGGCGTGCGTGCATCGGTATCGGCAGCTAACGTCTCCTTTCCCTTGGAGCGCGGCGCATTGTTCTGATTGCGTTGCTGTTGTGGCTTGGGTTGAGTAACTTCTTCAGCCTTGACCCGAGCAACAATCTCTTCGGCTTGTTCTCCTTGCGAAACTAATTGTCTCCAGGAGCGACATTCTGTCACTCCCATCTGAGCGAGGAGCTGAGTCTGCAAGTTGTGCCTGCAAGTTCAACTAAGGTTGATTGGGTCATACCTGACGGGCATCGCAATGCCATGCTGCGGAATCTTTCCACATAAGTCTTGATGGACTCTCCTTTCTTTTTCTTGGTGGCGAGAAGAGTTGGGACCGAAACTTCCATGTCATCTTCGAAGAATCTGGCTAAGAAAAGCCTTTTCGGATCTACCCATTTCTGAATAGATCCAGCAGGCAGTTTCATAAATTATTCAAAGACAACCCCTTTAAGAGTACCGATGAACAAATGGGTTAGGATGGCGTCGTTGGCCACCATATCTCCAGTCTGTGACTTGAAGTAGTAGATGTGTTGATTTGGTGACCCTGTACCATCGAAAGGTTGTAGATTTGGGGCCTTAAACTTCGGCGGACAAGGATCTATATCCCATTCCGCGGGATAATGCCGTATCACTCCTTCCTCGCGAAGCTCGCTTCTGTTAGCTATTACGTTAAGAAGGGCTTCTAGCTCATCCACTTTAGTTGACTGAGGATTCTGTTCTCTCTCCATCTCCTTCTCGTTTTCGGAAGAAGACTCCTCATCCACTTTAGTTGACTGAGGATTCTGTTCTCTCTCCATCTCCTTCTCGTTTTCGGAAGAAGACTCCAAATTGTGAGTCTCATGTTCCAAATTCTCAAGCACTTTCTGCTTTCCTTTGGAGGTTGTCCTCCTAGAGGATTCTGGTCTTTGACCTTTTTCGGCAAGGAGCTGGGCCAACATATCTTTTATTTGGAGAAGTGTCTCCTGTTGTGCATGGAGCATAACGTGGTGTTCGTCAACTCTTTTAGCTAAATCTTCGGGGTTTCCAGTCATATAAATGGAAACCTCTCGTGCCATGACGGAGCTTGAAGCTTGAGATTCAACGATTGCCGAATGTTCATCATCGAAAGTAATTCCTTTGGCCAACTTTCGATAGTCCACTGAGCGGATAGCTCCTATCCGCGTCCGAGTATGTCGATATACTCCTTCGAACTCGTCGCAAATTTCCCGAACAGTCGGGGAATGGCTTCTTTTAGATTCATCAGAATTTGGAACCGAGGCTTCCCCTCTGCCAATCACATTAATAGTGACTTTGGGATATTCAGCCTCTACTATTTTCTTCTTATGATGATGTCGTTGCTTGACAAGCCTGGCGACATTTGTTAATCGGTTGAATACCGACTGCCGAGGTTCAGGTATACCGCAGTAGCATTCTGAAAGGACTGCTGATATAAGCCGCTCACAGTGGCATGAATGAGCTGCTTGTTGCGTTGGTTTCCCTCTAGAGAGTAATTCTCGCAAATCAGAGACTTGAGAGTAATTCTTCGTTGGAAATAAGACCCCCTGTCCTTGAGTGGGCGAGATTGGTTCTTGTTGGACATGAATCTTAAGCCCATGTCGAATCCCTTGAACTTGGCGAACCACATCGCGTTCTGGAGTCGAAACGCGAGGGTCGCGTTGTGATTTGAAAACATCAGGCTTTAGCCTGCGTTTAATTGATGAAACAGACCCCTTAGGGTCCTGTTTTATTTGGACGCACTCATGAGGTGCTTGTTTATCCTTAGCAGTACTGTGTTTTGGATGGACAACGCACCACTGAGGATCACGTTTAAGCTGTATCACTCGAGGCTCATAGTTAGGCTCATTGCCGCGAAGTATGCGTTCTGGAGTAGGAACGCAATCTTTGGGCGGAGCTTCGAAAACGCAATCCTCGCATTGATCTAGGGATCGGTTTTCTCGAAGATGTGCTCGTCAGATGGATCTTCTCCGTCTTTGAGCGGCGTTCTTCTTGGCTTGTTTCAGAGCCTTGGCCACAACGTCGTCAGCGTTGATTGGATTTTCTTCCGTTATAGGTCTCTTACAACCCATTACACGCCGTGTTGAGACTGGTGTGGAATCTTCAACTTGCAGAGCGAGTTTAAGGTCTTGGCCAAAGGAGAGGGCTTTCTTCGGCATCTCAGTAGTAGTTACGACCTCCTTAGAGATCTTGCGGGTATCGCGCCTAGCTTTAGGGCTAAGCGACCCAGAGGAGAGGGCCTCCTCGTACTTGGCTTGGTCGAACTCTACAATGAGAGTTTTGACAGTCGTTCCAGTGAGGTGGACGTCGGATTACGCCACCACTTCTTCGTTAGAGAAGCTTGTCCCCAGCGGAGTCGCCATCTTTTGTTTGTGGAAAATTTGTAATAATGAAATAATCGTGCTTGATTTTATTCTCTCTAACTGCTTAGAAAAAGAATGATTACAACTCTCTCAACTCTCGATTATAATTTGAATTCCTGATTAAAAAAGAGAAGAGAATGAATTTGATTCTCCCTTTTGTTTAAATCTGGGTTCTTCACGGTGGCGATGGAGTGCCTCATTCGAATGCTCACGTCGAATTTGCTCTCCGTTGACGATCCGAATGTCTCAATTCACTGGAACAACTGACTTGTGTGGTCGAACTGATCAAGAACTCTTAATGAGTTTTGTAACCTAGAGTGAGTGACAAACTCTGGTGAAAAAGAGTTGTTTGAACCGAAAATAATTCGGTTGAGAAGCCAAGTATCAAATATCTGGAAATCTTTAGTTGTTGAAGATTGTTGCCTTCAGATTCTCTCCTCTCCCGGATCTGACCTCCAAAATCCGATCTCCAGAAAAAATCCTCATCCTTAACTTTTTTGAGTTTGTTGATATTTATAGGGGATTAGAGGTGTAACTGCCCCCATAATCTGCGCCTATATGAGGGTTTAGTCGCCCTATTAATCGGGTATAACAACCCACTTAAACCACTCCCAGATTGTGGGTGAACAGCGGTTTTCTCGAAACCATATGGATTTCGTTTGAACGAGTCAATGGCTTGACTTGCGTTCTAAACGCAGTGTCTGGAATCGCGTTTACAGCGATATGAAGTTGCGAATGCAGCGGCTGAAGAGCTGCGTTTGTAGCGATATGAAGCTGCTGATGCAGTGGCTGAAGAGCTGCGTTTGCAGCGATATGAAGCTGCGTTTGCCCTCTCTGTCTTTATATATGGATGACACCAATGACCAGTCGAGAAGACCCTATTCAGGCCATTTGTGATAATTGAGGCATCCCAATAACGCTCTATCAACTGCAGGTTCTAGATCTTCCCGCTTTTCTAAAATCATTACACTGCTTATCAGCACCTCTAATAGTTGCTAATATAATATTAGTCATGTTGTTGTCGCAGCCATCAAGATCAATCATCTCACATATGAGACTGCATTCATGTTTGCAGCGGATGAAGCTGCGTTGGCAGCTTTCGGAGGCTGCGTTTGCGGCTGAACGTGGGCTGTACTGGCAGCTTTTGGAGCTGTGTTTGTGACTGATCGTGGGCTGCGTTGGCAGCTTTTAGAGCTGCGTTTGCGGCTAATCGTGAGCTGCGTTGGTAGCTTTTGGAGCTACATTTGCAGCTGATTATGAGCTGCGTTGGCAGCTTTTGGAGCTACGTTTGCGGCTGATTGTGAGCTGCGTTGGCAGCTTTTGGAGCTGCGTTGGCAGCTTTTGGAGCTGCGTTTGCATTGTTTGCAGCCAGGTTTGACCGGCGTTTCGCGATCGAATTGGTGTTGCATCTTGATGATGGTACGCAGGGAGGACTTCCACGTCTTGGTTGAAGAGACCATCAATTTGTAGTCTCCTTCTGTTAGAGTGTTGCAAGGATCGTTATTTTGTAATTCTTGCTTTAGCTCTTTGAGAGTCATCAGATTACGACTCCTGATGTTGATTGTGAAGGTTGTTGATTAGAGCTTTCACCAGTTGTCGTGAAGGTCGTCAGATCGTAACCTTCATCGATCTACGTGAAAGTCTTTAAATTATAGCCTTCTGGAAGTCGTCAGATTGTAACTTCCATCATCAGTGTTTGATGGGGAATCAGCTATCTATTATTATTATTATTCCTTTTTTTGACAGCCTACAAAGATCTCATTACTCTAGTACGAGAGTATATTGATGTCTTTGCTTGGAACTACGAGGATATGTCTGGGCTTGATCCCTAAGTGGCTATGCATCGATTAAACATCAAATCAGACATCAAGCATGTTAAACAACAGCAAAGGCGATTTCGACCCCAAATCATGGAGGCAATTAAAGCTGAGGTCAAAAAGCTCATCGAGTCAGGATTTATCCATGAAGAGTAGCACCCTGATTAAGTGGCCAACATTGTCACTGTTTTGAAAAAGAATGGGAAGATTCGAGTGTGCATTGACTTCCGAGACTTGAATTCAGCTTGTCCTAAAGATGATTTTCATTTACCTTTCACGGACGTTATTATTGACAATACGTGTGGGTTAGAAAGAATGTCTTTTATGGATGGATTCTTAGGGTACAACCAAATCAAAATGTATCATGATGACGAAAATCATACATCCTTTCGTACACCTTCAGGGATATACTATACCCTTTGGGTTGAAGAATGCTGGTGCTACATATCAACGTGCCATGACCTCCATTTTTCAAAAACATCTACGGAAGACTATAGAATGTTATGTGGATGACTTCGTCGTTAAAAGTCGTGATAAAGGAAACTATTTACACGACTTGAAAACGATGTTCGACCTTATGCGGGCACACCAACTAAAGATGAACCCAACTAAGTCATTCTTAGGAATGACTAGCGGTAAATTCCTCGGATTCGTGGTCACAGCTAACGGAATTCATCTTGACCCAGACAAAGTCAAAGCCATCCAAGAGCTACCACCTCCTAGAAATCTCAAGGAGCTTCGGGGCTTACAAGGACGATTGACATATATTCGCAGATTCATTTCTAACTTGTCAGGTAAATGCCAACCATTCTCAAAACTAATGAAGAAAGGAGTATCCTTTATATAGGATGAAGCTTGTCAGAAAGTATTTGAAGAGATTAAGCAATATCTCTCTAATCCGCCTGTATTGGTCGCACCGAAGTCAGACAAACCTTTCTTGATAGATCATGCATTGGCAGGACTCTTAGCACAAGATGATAAAAATGGCCATGAACAAGCTGTCTACTATCTCAATAGGACTTTATCCTCTTATTGATCAGGCACTGAACCTCGTTATCCTCTTATTGAAAAGGAATGTTTGGCGCTGGTCCTCACGGTTCAGAAGATGTGATATTATTTAGTTAGGCAAACCATACATAGCATTTCCCAGATCAATCTTATTCGGGTATTCATGACGCAGCCCAGTGCGTTGAACTGGCGACTTGGTAGATGGGCATTGTTGCTCTCTTAATATGATATTCATTTCAAATCTCAAAAGGCAATGAAAGGTTAAGCTATTTGTGACCTTATGGCTAACCATCCATTGAAGGGGAAGGTGGAATTGTATCAGGACATACCAGATGAAACATATGAAGCTAATGCTATTTTTAAAGAGCAGGTATGACAACTATATTTCGATGGTGCAACAAGAGCAAGCCCTACTGGTTGAGTTATTGCCGTAGTGGGGGTAGTCTTTATCTCTCCCCAAAATCATGTGCTACCACGGGCTGTTTCTCTAACAGAGCCATGCTCTAATAATGTAGCCGAATACAATGCTTTGTTGGTTAGCTTTGATATAGCTAGACAGCTGGGGGTGAAGCACCTAGAAGCATATGGAGACTCGCAACTCGTCGTTAATCAGATAAAGGGAGAATATGAGGTTAGAAATAGGGATCTCATCCCTTATCATACAACAGCGATCGCATTGGCCGAATCTTTTGAGGGTTTCTACATTGACTACATACCACGTCTTAAGAATACTTATGCTGACGCATTAGCGTCGCTTGCGGTCACATTGGCTCTACCTGAAGGAACTACTCAACAAATCACCGTGACAAGCAAACATTTTTTTCAAGTCGAAGTATGCATTGCAGATCAACATGATTGAAGATGAGCCTGCAATGCTCAAACCTAAGGATTGGCGATTTCCGATCATTGATTATGTCCTCTACGGCTTATTGCCTAAAGACATCAAGGAAAGAGAATCTATTCATAGACGAGCACCTAGGTTCTACTACGATGCCCAATCTCAGACTTTGTACCAAAGATCATATGACGGACTATTACTTTACTGTTTGTCAAATAGAGAAGCAAAAAAATCTCTTAAGGAAGCTCATGATGACATCTGTAGAGCTCATCAGCCTGCCCCTAAATTGTGGCACAGACTACGTAGATTGGGTTATTACTAGCCTAACATGGTATAAGACGCTGTCGCCTATGCCAAATGATATCAAGCCTGTCAGATACATGCTAACTACATGCATCGACCGCCCGAACATCTTCACCCATCAGCAACTTCATGACCTTTTAAAACATGGGGGATGGACATTGTTGGCCCAGTAACCCCACCCTCTTCTAAGGGACATTGCTTTATTTTAGCAATAACTGATTACTTCTCTAAATGGGTAGAAGTAATCCTATTGAGAGAAATTAAGACGAGTGATATTGTTAAATTCTTAAAATATCACATCGTATACAGATACGGCATTCCGAGGTGTATCATCCATGATAACGGGCCCCAGTTTGTTAGCCAAGCCTTCATCCGATTCTGTGATAAATTCAAGATCAAGAATTTGGCTTCAACAGCCTATAACCCTGCTGCTAATGGGCAAACAGAAGCATTCAACAAGACCATCATCAGAATTCTTACTAAGGTGGTTTCGACGAATAAAAGAGACTGGAACGAGAAGTTGGGTCAAAGCTTGTGGGCTTATCGCACAACGGTTCGCACGCCGACAGGAGCGACATTATATTCCTTAGTATATAGATGTGAAGCTGTATTACCATTGGAAATCCAAATTCTATCTCTGCGAATAGCACTTGCAACTGGCATGACAACGAAAAAAAGTCATCGCTGACGTCTTGAAGAACTGGAAGCGCTAGATGAAAAGCGACTACTGGCTAAACAACACATCGAGCTTTATCAAGCTCGGATTTCTAGAGCATTCGATAAAAAGGTTAGATATCATACATTCAATGAAGGTGACTTGGTTCTTGCCGTTCGACGCCTAATGATTTTGAATTTTAAAAAGAAAGGGAAGTTCGAGCCAAAATGGGAGGGACCATTTGTGGTAGAAACTGTTTACTCAAATGAAGTTTATCGTCTTATCACTCAAGATGGTGACAAACTCATGATGCATATCAATGGTAAATTTTTGAAGAAATATTACCCATAAGCCTCATGGTCAAATATGCCTCACAGTAGCAGGAGAAGAAAATAAAGGTAATAGTTTCCTCACTTCGTCTCCTCCAAATTTCCCTCTCTAATTCTCTTCAATAGGATAGTGGGACTATAAAATCATCATGTTAATGATCACCTCTGATTGTTGATGTTTTTGCTCAAAACAATATCTTTCCAATAGTAACTTACTATGTGATGTGTTACTGCATGATTTTTCTAACATCATCATTTCCCTAAATGATGCTCGTTTTCCAACTTAGACCTACCAAGTGATGTGCCTTTGTTTTCATCACCATTATTATACTGCTAAGTCACTGAACAATGTGATTTTCCTAACATCATCATTTTCCCAAATGACGTTCGTTTTCCTAACTTAGACATACCAAGTGATGTGCCTTCGTTTCTATCACCATCGTCATACTGCTAAGTCACTGAACAATGTGATTTTTTTAACATCGTTATTTTCCCAAATGATATTTGTTTTCCTAACTTAGGCCTACCAAGTGATGTGTCTTTGTTTCCGTCACCATCATCATACTGCTAAGTCACTAAACGATGTGATTTTTCTAACATCATCATTTCCCTAAATAAAGTTCGTTTTCCTAACTTAGGCCTACCAAGTGATGTGCCTTCGTTTCTATCATCATCGTCATACTGCTAAGTCACTGAACGATGTGATTTTCCTAACGTCATTATTTCCCCAAATAACGTTTGTTTTCCTAACTTAGGCCTACCAAGTGATGTGTCTTTGTTTTCATCACCATCGTCATACTGCTAAGTCACTGAACGATGTGATTTTTCTAACATCGTCATTTTCCCAAATGATGTTCATTTTCTAACTTAGGCCTACTAAGTGATGTGCTTTTGTTTTCATCTGTATCGTTATACTGCTAAATCACTGAACGATGTGATTTTCCTAACGTCATCATTTTCCCAAATGACGTTCGTTTTCCCAACTTAGACCTACCAAGTGATGTACCTTCATTTCTATCACCATCGTCATACTGCTAAGTCACTGAACAATGTGATTTTCCTAACATTGTCATTTCCCTAAATAACGTTCATTTTCCTAAGTTAAGCCTACCAAGTGATGTGCCTTTGTTTTCGTCACCATCATCATACTGCTAAGTCACTGAATGATGTGATTTTTCTAACATCGTCATTTCTTTAAATGATGTTCGTTTTTCCAACTTAGGCCTACCAAGTGATGTGCCTTCGTTTCTATCACTATCATTATACTGCTAAGTTACTGAACGATGTGATCTTCCTAACGTCGTCATTTCCCCAAATGATGTTCGTTTTCCCAACTTAGGCCTACCAAGTGATGTGTTTTTATTTCTATCACCATCATCATACTGCTAAGTCACTGAACGATATAATTTTTCTAACGTCATCATTTTCCAAAATGACATACGTTTTCCTAACTTAGGCCTACCAAGTTATGTGCCTTTGTTTTCTTTATTATCGTCATACTGCTAAGTCACTGAACGATATGATTTTCCTAACGTCATCATTTCCTCAAATGATGTTTGTTTTCCAACTTAGGCCTACCAAGTGATGTGCCTTTATTTTCTTTGTCGTTATTATTCTAAGTCATTGAATAACTTGATCATCCCAACATCGTTATTTTTATAAATAACGTTCATTTTCCCAATAAGTTCACTATGTGTTGAGATTCGTTCTTAACACTTAGTCATATTTTGAACTTCGTTGTCCTACATTTGATCTGAAGCCTAAAAAGGCTAATGATAGAAGAGAAATCTTAGCATTAAAGTCTAAGAAAAACTCTTTGACAACTCATCATACTGAGGGAAAAAGTATGGCTAGTTCTACTCAAACGGCAGTTGGTAAAGACAACTCAAGTCCGTTGAAATCCGAGGGTTTGCTAAAAATCCTAAGTTAAAATGCTTTAATTACACCAAAAGAAGAAAAGAACAATATGTGGATAAAGTTATGAAATTTTATTCATATATAATTGAAAGTACAAAAACTCGAAGTACATAGATTGATCTTAGAAGACTCGAACTACACTACGAGGTTCGGTTACAAGTTCTTTCAGTTATAATACGAGGTTCAGTTACAAGTTCCTTTGAACTACACTACGAGGTTTAGTCACAAGTTCTTTTAGTTATAATACGAGATTCAATTACAAGTTGTTTCAATGACATTCGGACTTCAATGACATTCGGACTACAACATGAAGTTCAGTTACAAGTCTTTTGACGACCTTCAAAATTACACTACAAGCCTCGTTCGCAATGACGTCGCTGTTCTTATTGTTGAAGTTCCATCTTCCATTCCTGGGCATGAAGTCTTCCTCATACCCAACTTTTAACTTGGGTGCTTGTAGCACACGCCTACCTACTTAGGTAAACTAACTACTAATGGAAACACCACAAGCTCTGAGCATAGGATCAGCACTTCTCCCATCTTCGCAGAACGTGAAGGTAACTCTAATATTGTTGCTGACTCTTTCAAAAAGAAGCACTTCACTGAGTCTGCGAAGCTTCCACATAGACTGAAGTCCAGAAAAAGGACTGCATGCTTAGGGGCGCATGACATGTCAAAACAGTAAGCATGTTTGGATTTAGGATATCTCATTGGGGTTACATTCAAAAATCCAACAAGTTGTCAAAATATATCCTAATTTCGACTCTGAAAAACTAAGAAATCCTCAAACGAGTGAGCTACTACAAAGACCAAGAGATCAAGGATCGGATCAGAAGCGTTACCTGAAGCGACAGCGTCATCAACTTTGCCTACCTCATCGGCGATGAGTATCGAAGCTTGGAACTTCATAGGAAGTGAAGATAAGAGCCTTAAAGTGCAAAGTCCCCTCTGAGTCATTTTGAAACGAAGCAAAGAGGAGGAAAATGAATTTTCTTGAAAAACAACTGCCTATTTATAGGCAAAGGAGCCAATTAAATGGCTGGGATTCATTGCACGAATCCCTAAGCACCAAACCACTAAAGGGTACTGGGAATGAAGTGACGTAATCAATTGCGTTCATAATTAGCGCCAACGAGGATGTGGCTCGAAGCTACGCATTAAGTACTAAAGACTTAATGCTAACGAAACGAAGTGATGGATCCATGTGGATCAACAGTCTAGGAACCGTCGAAGGTTGCCACGTCGTTCAACGAGATTTATTCTCGTTCCAAAGTTAAAAAAAATAGCGAAGGTAATTCCTTTAATTGGGCTCAAGCGCTAAGAATCGATTGAAATTGGATTCGAACCTTGTCTTCGATGAAGGTTGTTCCTCTAATTAGGCTCAAATGTTGAGACAAAGATTTGAACCTCGTCTTTGATGAAGGTTATTCCTTTAATTGGGCTCAAGCGCTGAGACTCGAGTGGAATTAGATTCGAACCTCATCTTTGACGAAGGTTGTTTCTCTAATTGGGCTCAAATGTTAAGACTCGATTGAAATTAGATTTGAACCTCGTCTTCAATGAAGGTCGTTCCTCTAATTGGGCTCAAATGTTGAGACTCGATTGAAATTGGATTCGAAGCTCGTCTTTGACGAAGGTTATTTCTAATTGGCCTCAAATGCTGAGACTCGATTAAAATTGGATTCGAACCTCGTCTTCAATGAAGGTCATTCTTTTAATTGGGTTCAAGTGCTGAGACTTGATCGAAATTTGATTCGAACCTCGTCTTCGACGAAGGTCGTTCCTCTAATTGGGCTCAAATGTTGAGACTCGATTAAAACTGGATTCGAACTTCATTTAATAACGAAGGTTATTCCTCTAATTGAGCTTAAATGCTGAGACTCAATTGAACGAGGCTTGAATCTCATTATGTTAGATTTGAAATACAAGGTGAAGTTCAAATCCAACCTCGTATCAGAATGATAAGACTTATACTTGAAGTCTTAAATCTCAGGGCAACAAAGTTCATAAACTTCAATATCAGATTATGTGTTGAGGTGCAAAGTAGCGCTAGTGGACAAAGACAGCAGAAGTTCTACTTATATATTAAAAAAAACTACAAAAGTTTGATTACAAAAGAAATAAAGCTAAATAGATCCAGCGGTCTGACGAATCTCTTCAGCAAGCTTAGCCAAGGATTCTTGATGTTCTAACTCAATGTCAGCCAAGGCACGCCTACGTAGTTCCTCATCAGAATAGGCGCTCATATCATTAACAGCTGTTTCTAGCTGTCCATTCGATCGAGTTCTACTTGGAGCAAGGGTTGATGTTGCACCTGTTTAGAGGCTAATGTCTGCCTCATATCCATCATGTCTGCTAACTCTGCCTCAGCCTCTGCCAGCTTGGTCTGAAGAGCCTTAAGTTGAACTTGAAGATGATCGACTTGATGTTGTTTTTGAAGTTTAGCATCTACAACCTTTTTACCCTCAGGGGATAAATTCTCTTCGATCTCTTTAAGCTCCTTATCTCATTGCTTGGTCTCAAGCAATTGACGATCAAGTTCGAATAAGGAGTCATCCTTTTGGCGTATAGTTTGCATAGCTCGTTCTTCAGCTAAAGGGTAAAGAGATCGAGATTAATGATTATGCCATTGATTGAAAAGATCTTCAACCTTGGTCAGGTGTAACCAGTACGGTAATACCGCGAGGTCGGAGGTCAAATTCTTCAATAATTCCAAGAAAGGTACCAGCACCTCCTTAACTCCTGCAAAGTCCCCTCCACGATCTAAGACTTGAGCGGGAGATTCTCTCAAAATGCTGAGGAAATTCTCCAATATTTTCGATACGGTAAAATTTCTCGCCAAGAAGATAGGAGAAGAGTGTGTACTGCTAGAAGACACTGTCTCATGATGAGCGGTAGAAGAAACTTTAGCTTCTGTGAAAACTGGTGGCGCAGTGTACACAGTATGAGTGGCAATGGTTGCAGCAACCATTGCAGTAGTAGAAGCGACAGCGACTACAGTACTTGATGCGATGTAAATTGCAGTCGTGACCATGGAGCTGGTAGACACAATACCTATGTTCATGATGGCTTCAGCTTCAGCCATGGTGGTTGGAGCAAATTCTTTTCACTCAGCTTCATCAAGATTAACAGTCAAATTATCAACTCGGCCTGTTTCCATAACTAAACTTGGAGGCATCCTACTTTCAGTAAGGTCACCAGAAGCTGGTCCTACCTTAGTATCCACATCAGTAAAGGCAGTGGAGTCTGTGGAAACAACTAAACATAGCAAATAGAGTCGTTAGTACCTTAAGAATCTAGAAAGATAAATAGCTATATGTCTATCTTACCAGGATCAACAGGAGCGTTTTCGACGTTGGTGCTTGGTGCCGAATGCAATCCAGTACGGAGTCTGACTAAAGGAACTTCATCCTTAAGTTACAAATCTGTTTCAACTTTGAGTGACTCCACCAAAGGGTTTTGGGAGGAGAAATATTGCACCTTGGTCTTTTGGCGACGCATTTAGACTTGCGCATCTGCCCGAGTTCTTTAGACTTTTCCCCTACTTGTCTTAGGGCCTCAACTTCTATAGTTCGTCCTGAATAAGAAGTATCAGAGGAAAATAAGTTAAAATTAAGACAAATCAATATTGGCATACCAGTGATCCCTGTGCCTAGTTATTGTTATTCAAGATCCTGGGATTGCTGATGAGAGCCTTCGGCAGTAAATTCAATGGGCAAAGAAAAGCCCTTAGAAGTATCATGTGGAGGAGGTTCGCAAGGTTCATCAGTAGAGGCGAAATCCTCAAATCCACCAAGATCTGCTCCATCTCTAAACGCATCTCCTATATCGGAAGCAGCAGGTATGTGGCTTCCGTATTCGTCAACATGAGGAGATCTATGAGCCATATCCTCATTCAGTGCCGCGGCTATCTCCTCCCGGGTTTCATGAGGACTGGAAGGACGAGATTCTTCTACCTCGACACTTTCCTCGGCATACAAGAACTCCTTAAGTCCTGGTATACAACTTCGTCTAGAAGCATTTCCAGATTTATACTGACGCCGAATATATCACAGTCCCGAAGAATTGACATTGACGTTTGGGATCGCTGTGTTTTCCATACAATGCCACCTGTAATAAGCAAGCATGGACCGAGGCTGTAGATTCTGTCGCAAAAGCAAGAAACGAGCACTTGTGCCTCCGGCAATGGTCTAATACCAAGCTCTGGCCCTAATAATCAAGCTACAACCCTCAGATTTTAGTTGAGTGTTGGGATTACCGATGTACAACTGAGCATAGCCGAATTGACGTGCGAAGCGACAAGGCAAGTAAGGCTCTAACACATATGTTGGGCCGAAACAATAAATATGATACCTGGGGCGAATGGTTATAAGCCACATGAAGCAGCCGAGTGATAGGGAAGTGTAACCCTGACCGTTTGATGCATCCACTACGGCTTATCCATAGCTGGTTCTGGGAAAATGTGGAAAACATCGATTGAATTCTCATTTCTTATGGTCGCAGAGAATGCGCCTTACCAAGGCCATGTAATGGTACTCCCAATCTGAGTTGTTCAATCTTTGAATGAAAGGAATAACTTGACCCTCCGTACGAGCAGAAGGCGTGCTCATAAGGGTTGGGCAATGCAGAACGACCCATACCATGAAATATGTGTAAGGCAACCCTACCTTTGGATTCTCATTTCCATGACAAAATTGATAACATAAGCTTCGCAATCCATAATGAATGTGGGTGATCATGGTGAGGAGAAGGGCATAAGAATGGCCGTGCCCTAAACATACTGCTGGGAACACCACTTCCATTGGCAGTATGTCGAAGCTTCTAGAGACAATAACAACTTGTTGAAGCCATAATATAAGATATCTTGCCAGCAATGCCTTGGAAGAGATTGGCTCTCCACCTTGAAAGAAATAACTCTCAAAGGTGGTACCGACAGGGTAACCTTGTTCATTCAATTCCGATATGTGATGCATGGGTGGATAAGCAAGTAGTTATCGAGACAATTCACTTACATCACAAGGACCCAATAGCACTACTGGATCATTCTTATGCTCCAAATTCTTGAAGAGGTAACGCACCCAGATGTTATGGCTGAGTAGCTTTTCACCCCTCTTATTGGGTCGTCCTTCCACGTTCATGCAAATATGGTAATGACACATTACCTTCCAAAAAGTCTCTACCACCTAGGGGTGTTCTTTTTCTAGAGATATTAACTCCCGTTGACCTGGGATATATTCCTCATATGGGTAATTCTTATTTGGCAACCCGGAGACTTCCTCCATCTCATGAAGAGCAATCCCTATTTCTCTATCGTGAGTAAAGAAAGTGCGGGTTGTAAGGTTATATTGTTAGACCCTAGAAGGGGGGTGATTAGGGTCTTATGCTAATCTAATCCGATTTTATGCTAATTAAAACTAATTAACAGGTGATTAGGGTCTTATGCTAATCTAATCCGATTTTATGCTAATTAAAACTAATTAACAAGTTATTCTTGCAAGATAGATATACAATATGCATCTAATCCGATTTTATGCTAATTAAAACTAATTAACAAGTTATTCTTGCAAGATAGATATACAATATGCTACAAGCAAGAATGAGCAATATAACTAAAGAGCAATATCCTAGCAATGAGATATATGGTGAATTATATGCAAGGATATATAAACTAATACAAGGGGAAATAAACAATCTACAAATGTGATAGGTCAATATGAAGAGCAATACACAAAGGCAATATAAGATATGAATACAAGGATAGGTACGCCAATGCAATCACAAACAAAATAATATGATCATGGAGTTCGGTCTAACCACTTGACTCCGCTCCTCACCTCGAGGAGATCTCCACTATCACAACCGGGTTTTCTACGCTTATCCGAATAACGTTTACACCTTACACTCGGTTTTCTAGCTAATCGAAAACTTTACAACTACACACTTGCAATCACACTCTACACCCTCTAAGTGTTGGCCAAGTCCGTATCCTCCTCCTCAAGTACTCGGATGCAACCTCTCCCTAGGTTCGTCAACCGACACCACTCCTATTGGATTCGACCCCGTCTCTTACCACATACTACTCTCGGTATACAAGTGTATTATAAGTGATACTCATAATATAAGTTCAAATACAATGTTTTGTTCTCTATAATGAATGAGAATACAATGTAGCTCACTCTTAATGATACACTCCCCACAACCCAAATATACAGTATGTGTAAAATACTAAAGCTCAATGGTTGTGTGTGCAAACAATGAGAAACAACAAAATCAAATGTAAACTTAATATAAATTTAGCTTAATGAAGATAATAATCAATGACAAATATAAATGCAAAGCTAGGATTGAGTTTAGAAAAACTTCTCTAGAACAAGAAAGATGGAGATATGAAATTGAAAGCTCAAACCTAAGTTGATCTCCTCTACTTGTGAAACAATCTTCACAACCCCAATTTTGTAAACAAACACTTAAACAAACTTAAACCCTTGTAAAAACTTGTTTAAAACATCTCTTGATAGTAGAAAATAGTTATGGCAAAGGGGTATATATAGGGTAGAAGAAAACAATCCAAAAAATCCCAAAAACCCACTAAAAAATAAAAACCAGCAAGTTACCGTTACTGGGCAACGGTAACATTGGCGGTCGACCGTGGCGGTCGACCGCGAGAAGCAAAACTGCAAAACTACTCTCTGGACTGTAGATGGTCGACCATGACGGTCGATCGCACTATAGCATGGTCGACTGTAGCGGTCGACCGCACTGTTCACGGACAGTTTCTGATTTTGACAGATTTTGGAATTTTGTGTATCTAACTTTGTAAAATCAATTAAAAATAGTAAATTAACTCTAAAAATCATGAAATTTTGAGGAATATTCTAGACATGTAAATAAACATGGGCGGTCGACCGCGAGAAGCAAAACTGCAAAACTACTCTCTGGACTGTAGATGGTCGACCATGACGGTCGATCGCACTATAGCATGGTCGACTGTAGCGGTCGACCGCACTGTTCACGGACAGTTTCTGATTTTGACAGATTTTGGAATTTTGTGTATCTAACTTTGTAAAATCAATTAAAAATAGTAAATTAACTCTAAAAATCATGAAATTTTGAGGAATATTCTAGACATGTAAATAAACATGTTAGAGAAAGAATTTCTAAAATATCATTTCCCAATTGAGAGAAATAACTGTTTGAACACAGATATGCAGTTTCTGAAAAAAAACTACTGAAAACTTGGTTTTGTAAATTCAATTGAAAATAACAAAACAACTCCAAAATTATTAAAACTTGGGGAAATATTTGTATATATGATGATAAACATGTAAATGAAGAAATTTTTCAAATCGTAGTTCCCAATTGTAAAAACGTATCAGTTTTGCAAAAACATGCACGAACATGTGCACGAACATGAGCTTATTAAAAACTTGATTTTGTAAATTCAAATAAACATAACAAATTAATTCCAAAATTGATAAAATTTTAAGAAACATTTATAAACATGAAATTGAATATGTTAGAAAAAGAATTTCTCAAATTGAGTTTCCCATTTGTAAAAACTCATGTATTTTGCAAGTGTGTCCAAAACATGAAAATGTGATATACATGAAATTTGATGTTTTGACATAAACAATGTTTTGAAACCCTATGAAATGATTTTATAGACTTAATAAAATAAGTATACAATGATTGTTAAGTCCATAACCAAAACTTGTGTATATATATAACTATATATATAAAAACCAAATATGTGTGTGCATATATGATTGAGCTTAAAGTACTAACACACATAATATAAACCTAAACTAATGTTGTCCAAGCTTGATCTTGATCTTCATTATAGCTCAACTTGGTAAACTTGCGGATGAAGCTTGAACTTGAATCTTTAACTTGAATTGCATTGCTTCATCCCACAATTCTGCCAACCTCCATTGGATATGATCGTGAATGCGCAATTCCATCCATCCTCTAACATATTGTTTATCTACAATAAATAAGAAAACACAAATACTAAACAAACAACATTAGTGGTAAATTGTTTGTTAAACATCATCAAAACAAGAAGGCCAACAATCTCCTCCTTTTTGATGATGACAAACAATTTACAAAAAAGGGGATATATGCATGAAAGGAAATGAATATATAAATTATAATTATCATGCTTATAAATAAGAAAGAATATACTCATAATATTTCTTCCCCTTTGACAACATCAAAAAGGAAAAAACCATAAAAATAAAAGAGAGCGAAAGCTCCCCCTATAAATAAGCATGAGTGAGTATAACAAAAAAAAAGATATATAAGGATTGCTCCCCCTATCAAAATGCCTTAATGAATGTATGAAATGAAGGCTAAGGCAATCATATGTGAGTCCTATCAAAATGCCTTAATGAATGTATGAAATGAAGGCTAAGGCAATCATATGTGAGTAAGCATAGATGAATATGCTAAATATCACTCACATACTATGAAATGAAGGCTAAGGCAATCATATGTGAGTAAGCATAGATGAATATGCTAAATATCACTCACATAGTACAAGATAATGAGAACACATATGGATGAACCATTAAAATAATCTGTCTCAAAACATAAACATAAAATTCATGTATAAAAATAGATTTATGAAATCAAAAGAGAGAGGAACATGAGAATCATGTAAAAAGTTTTCAAATAAAAACAAATCAACCAAAAAAAATCATAAATCAAAGTTTATATCCAAAAATGATGTTTGATCAATAAAGAGAATTTTCTTTGTAAAACTTGATCAAACCATATAAAGAATTCATTATAAAGCATATTTAAAATTTGAATCATCTATTGTGTTTATATAATGAATTCAAAAGAACAAATCAAAGCAAAATTTTCATAGTTCAAAAGTAACATACAAGAATCATGAACTATGGATTTTAAAAAGTAAAAATCATCTTTAAGAGTATAAAACCAAACCATCATTGATTTAAAAAAGATCAAGAGAGGCAACCATATCTAGATCTTGAGCTAGTAACAAACCATATAAACATTTAAGTACCCGGTAAACAAGATTT
This sequence comes from Asparagus officinalis, assembly GCF_001876935.1. Lineage (NCBI taxonomy): Eukaryota > Viridiplantae > Streptophyta > Magnoliopsida > Asparagales > Asparagaceae > Asparagus > Asparagus officinalis. The sequence continues at coordinate 55,263,344 of NC_033800.1, read as the reverse complement.
GGGAATAAACACCCAATAAGCCTGGGGGGTGTTATATAATCACAAACCTCTCATGAAAATTGAAACTCATAGTCATGAAAACGATAGAATTGATCAAAGAAGGATTGTTTTCATATTAAAAAAATTTAAAGCATAATTTTCAAAACCAAGAAAAGGAAAAAGTAAAAGTACTAAAATTATTGGTTTAAAAATTATTTTGACACCTAAGAATTCTTGGTGCCGGATTGGTTAGGGACATGACCCCTATTATTCAAGCTCAAAGCCCTAGGGTTATAAACCCTCTTGGGCATATGTGGTGCACGGGATCGGTCATAAAACTAATCACTCAAATGACCCTTCCGATTGTAATATGTACAACGATAAGGAAGCATTTGCTTATGTTGACCATTAAAAGGTGCACGTGAAACATTTACAAGCAAAGGTAAATTATTTAAAGCTTTTTACAAATGTGAAATATTATCAAAACAAAACTTTCCTAAGTGGCCAAATCTACCACAAACATTACATTTATAAACATGTGGTCTACTAGAAACATTTGACAAATGAGATTTATTTTTCAAATCAAAATAATATTTGGCCAAATGACCAAAACGACCACAAATATCACATTTAAACACATGAGCATGATTATGATGAACATGATGAGTATGTGCATGTGTATGTGATGAAGAAGCCTTATGAGATGCATAAGAAGCATTGATATTAGCATTTTTAGATTTTTTTTGCATCATAGCAAAATTTAACTAGATGGTCTTTTCGGCCACAAATGGAACATTTGTAAATTTTGCTATAAATATGTGCATAGTGAGTGTTGGATTTGAAAGAATTAACACGAGACCTTGGATATAAGTCCATAAGTTTTTTATTATTAACAATGCATGTTTTAAGAGTTGAATCTAAAGATGAAATACGATTTTTAACAACATTCAACTCATCATTTGGCACATATGCATTTTTATTAGAAGTAGAACATAAATAGTCATTTATAAAAGAAGCAGTATTATTTTTTATATTCTCTACCTCTAATGTGGCATTATCTTTTTCGTGAGATAAACTAGTTATACATGTGGTTAATTTTTCATTTTCCAAAATTAACATGTCATTATTTTCTTTAAGCATGGTATTTTCTTTTACCATGACATCCAATTTTAACACTAGCTTCTCATGATCGGATTCTAAATTATCATGCTTGTTTTATAAATCAATAAAATCTTTAAGCAATTTGTTATAGGCATGCAATAATTTTTTACTAGTACAAGCAAGTTCATCACTAGATAAATCATTAATGGATTCGAACTCGCAAACCTCACTAGGACTATCGTCTAGTGCTCATGTGCATGATGCTCCAATGGAACTTGAAGAGGAAGCCTTCAAAGCTTGTTGGATAGCCGCCAAGTCCCCTTGATGTGCTTCAATAAGTCTCCATAAGGTGTAAGCACTCTTAAAATGAACGAACTTGTTAGGCATAGATGAATCAAGAGCATTTAGCAAATATTCTAACAAAATATTGTTCATGGTAAACATACGATGATCATTTTTATTCCACTTAGATTTCTTCGAAGTGGGCACAATATAATCATCATCTATAATTTTTCATAAATCAAAATATTTAGATTGAACAAAGAGTTTAAATCTAACAGACCATTGGGCATAGGAAAAATTATCTAAATGCGGAGCAACATTAATGGCAAAACCTAAACAAGGTGCACCGTGCATATCCATATTATATATATGTAAGCAAGATAACAATAAAATCACAAAACTAGATTAGCACAAAAATACGATAACTTGGATCTTTAACTCAAGGCGATTAGTCCTTAAATCAAAGAGCACCAAGCTCTAATACCAATTGTTAGACCCTAGAGGGGGGATGATTAGGATCTTATGCTAATCTAATCCGATTTTATGCCAATTAAAACAAATTAACAAGTTATTCTTGCAAGATAGATATACAATATGCTATAAGCAAGAATGAGCAATATAACCAAAGAGCAATATCCTAGTAATGAGATATATGGTGAATTATATGCAAGGATATATAAACTAATACAATGGGAAATAAACAATCTACAAATGTGATAGGTCAATATGAAGAGCAATACACAAAGGCGATATAAGATATGAATACAAGGATAGGTACGTCAGTGCAATCACAAACAAAATGATATGATCACAGAGTTCGGTCTAACCACTTGACCTACATCTCCGCTCCTCACCGCGAGGAGATCTCCACTATCACAACCGGGTTTTCTACGCTTACCCGAATAACGTTTACACCTCACACTCGGTTTTCTAGCTAACCAAAAATTTTACAACTACACACTTGCAATCACACTCTACACCTTCTAAGTGTTGGCCTAGTCTGTATCCTCCTCCTCAAGTGCTCGGATGCAACCTCTCCCTAGGTTCGTCAATCGACACCACTCCTATTGGATTCGACCCCGTCTCTCACCACACACTACTCTCGGTATACAAGTGTATTATAAGTGATACTCACAATATAAGTTCAAATACAATGTTTTGTTCTCTATAATGAATGAGAATACAATGTAGCTCACTCTCATTGATACACTCCCCACAACCCAAATATACAATATGTGTAAAATACTAAAGCTCAATGGTTGTGTGTGCAAACAATGAGAAACAACAAAATCAAATGTAAACTCAATATAAATCTATCTTAATGAAGATAATAATCAATGACAAATATAAATGCAAAGCTAGAATTGAGTTTAGAAAAACTTCTCTAGAACAAGAGAGATGGCGATATGAAATTGAAAGCTCAAACCCAAGTTGATCTCCTCTTTTTGTGAAACAATCTTCACAAACCCAATTTTGTAAACAAACACTTAAACAAACTTAAACCCTTGTAAAAACTTGTTTAAAACATCTCTTGGTTGTAGAAAATAGTTATGGAAAAGGGGTATATATAGGGTAGAAGAAAACAATCCAAAAAACCCAAAAAACCCACTAAAAAATAAAAACCAACAAGTTACCGTTACTGTGCAACGGTAACATTAGTGGTCGACCGTGGCGGTCGACCGTGAGAAGCAAAACTTTAAAACTGCTTTCTGGACTACAGACGGTCGACCGTGATGGTCGACCGCACTGTACCATGGTTGACTGTAGCGGTCGACCGCACTGTTCACGGACAGTTTCTGATTTTGACAGATTCTGGAATTTTGTGTATCTAACTTTGTAAAATCAATTAAAAATAGTAAATCAACTCTAAAAATCATAAAATTTTGAGGAAGGTTCTAGACATATAGATAAACATGTTAGGGTAAGAATTTCTAAAATATTATTTCCCAGTTGAGAGAAATAACTATTTGAACACAGATATATAGTTTCTAAAAAAAACTGCTGAAAACTTGGTTTTGTAAATTCAATTGAAAATAACAAAACAACTCCAAAATTAGTAAAACTTAGGGAAATATTTGTATATATGATGATAAATATGTAAACGAAGAAAATTTTCAAATCCCATTTCCAAATTATGAAAATGCATCAGTTTTGCAAAAACATGCACGAACATGTGCACAAACATGAGCTTATTAAAAACTTGATTTTGTAAAATCAAATAAACATAAAAAATTAATTCCAAATTTGATAAAACTTTAAGAAACATTTATAAACATGAAATTGAATATGTTAGAAAAAGACTTTCGCAAATTGAGTTTTCCATTTGTGAAATCTCATGTATTTTGCAAGTGTGTCCAAAACATAAAAATGTGATATACATAAAATTTGATGTTTTGACATAAACAATGTTTTGAAACCCTATGAAATGATTTTATAGACTTAATGAAATATGTATATAATGATTGTTAAGTCCATAACCAAAACTTGTGTATATATATAACTATATATATAAAAACCAAATATGTGTGTGTATATATGATTGAGCTTAAAGTACTAACACACATAATATAAACCTAAACTAATGTTGCCCAAGCTTGATCTTGATCTTCATTGTAGCTCAACTTTGTAAACTTACGGATGATCGTGAATGTGCAATTTTATCCATCCTCCAACATGTTGTTTGTCTATAATAAATAAGAAAACACAAATACTAGACAAACAACATTAGTGATAAATTATTTGTTAAACATCATCAAAACAAGAAGGCCAACATATATAACTCCAAAATACCAAAGAATTGGTGGGAGTTATTGACTAACCCAAATTGTGTTACCCTGATGGGTGCTTGAAGGCCAAACTTTTACAGGTCTTCCTGATTCTTCTGCAAGATGTATTCGGTAACATGAGACCACCATTGCGTAGGACTCCAATGAGACCAGCCAAGGGTTCTAAAATCTTTAGCAGGGAATTGACCAATTCACCTAAAGAATGCACGGCCAAAAGTATTAGCTTCCTTAACAGTCTCACCAATAGGAAGCTCTTTTTGAAAGAGCCCCGGGTGTAATCCGGTGATGTAACGGCTACCTCTATCTATCTTAGCGCCACTCCGGGAAAAATAGCCACATATAACCCCATCTTGTGGTGGGGTTAAATCCCAATCCATTCTTCTAGGAGCCGACACGATCTTTAAAGTGGTAAGAGAAACGTTACGTTCCATTCGAGGCAAGAACAAGTTTCGCCCATTCACAGTTCTGAGCCATTCATAAGTCCCGATATCCGACAAGTCGGGATCCTCTAAAGAGTCTCCAAATAAGAGAACAGGCTTCACAATATGTTCACGATTAATGGACTCTAGGGGAGCATCAGTGATCATACATCTAAATGTGAAAATCGAAGGTTCAGAAAGAAGATCCACTTCTTCTGGCTCTCGTTCTCTGAACAAAGGAATACTCTCAAAGGTAGAGTAATAAGGATGAATTGCAGCCACTTGAGTACCATGCACTCCAAGATCACCATATTAGGAAAGTGGAACAGAGGGATATACAACTGCACAAAAAGACAAACAAGGTTAGTCTCGAGCAGCAGTCACAGCCAAATGACACGAAGGTCATTTCAGCAACGAACTTCGAGAGTCGTTCAAATGATGCACCTCGTGTTACAACAAAATGTCAAACTTTGTTGTCCAAGTAAACTTCATTCACTAAACAAACCTCGATAGGGAAAACGAGGTTCATCAGTCCAGCAAAGCTCGTTGGTGAAAACAAGGTTCGCAGTTCATCATTTGTAGACAAGGTTCATCAATCCAACGAACATAATCGTTGGAAAGACGAAGTTCATCATATAAACGAATTTTGTTTAATAAAGCTAGAGGACGACCCTCGTTAGGATAGCCAACGTCGTTGGACACATGAGATTCAACTAGTAGATAAGACTGCTCAAAAGACGAAATAGGTCATAGAGACGAGCCTCATCAAATCAAAAAGACGTCATCTTTATGATGAGTCTAGAAGAATCTGTTCATCTTTCTCATGAAACCCAAGTCTAAAATAGATAGGGTTGATATTTTTTCTAGAACGCAAATCGTGCGTTTAGATCCATTACCCGAGAAAGTATGTAGAACATTGGGTTCGTGTGAAGAACCGACAACCTTCTTGCCCTTGCCCTTGCTTCGGTCTACAGCAGTCTTGGGGGCTATTGATTTCGTTTGAGGAGCTCACGAAGGAGAAAAGATTGAAATTTTGGAAGAGGAGGAGTTCAGATAATCCAAACGACGAAGGGAAGAAAGGACTTCTTATATGATGATGTCCTATATATAAGGGCGGGAAAAAGTCGAATCAAGGGTCGCGATCTTTAGTTGAGATCGTTTGATGAAATCTTTACCCAACAAGATCTACGGACGGGAATCACGGAGATCTCTAGGTACCAGCTGGTAACCATTTATTAGGTCTGGAAAAGGTGCGTAACAGCATCACTGATGAAGCCGCAAGGTGTCATTTGTCAGATGACTGTTATCCTGACAAAGCTCGTATAGAGGGACGAACTCCAGAATGAACCTCGGGATAATATCCATGTTGAACCTTGTAGTAAAGATGAAGTTCATGACGAAACTAGGTTCGTCAGATAAACTCTGCGAGTTCAAGATGCCTATAGGTATTCAAAGTGTTTCAGACCACATGCAACCCAATTCAAGTCTGAAAACTTTGAAGGGGGTTTTGTAGGCATTCAAAAATGCCAAATTTTAAAATATGAGAAGAATGGCCAGGAAAACGAACTTCGTCTCAATCAGAGACGAGGCTTGTCATTTAGTGAAGATCAACCTCGAGAACGCAGGTTATCAAGCAGTAAAACTCGACAACAAACAGTGAAGCTCGTCATTGGAAGGATGAGGTTTGACATTCATCTTCGAAGGATGAGGTTCGTCAGTGAAGATAAAACTTATCGTTAGATTTGAAGCTCGTCAGTGAAGATGAGGTTCGTTTAAGGGAAAGTCATCAGGTTTACTACGTAGTTGGTTCCAGCTATCGAAGACGAAGTTCGTTGGTGAAGATGAAATTCGTCACACCAAGTCAGTGAAGACAAAATTCGTCAGAAGAAGCTTATTTATTACAAAGTACACTTTGTAAGACGAACCTCACTACATAACGAGGCTCGTCTTACATGGCAAACCCCGTTTTAATTAAATATGAGGTTCGTTGTCCACGAGAGATTTAGCTGCAACGGCTGCGAAGACTTAGTTAGCCACGTGGACTAATCTTCAGGAGCACGTTACGGCCTATGCTGATTTGGAGGAGGCAGTTATGCCCCTCTACCTGTGATCTTAGTACGTCAGTTACATGCTTAAACCCTATAAATAGCCATGGATGGCTACATGGATAAGGGTTGGAAATTTTTGACTTGGACTTTAAGAGGCATCGAAGATCAGAGTTTCTGTGTACGGATCTGGAGTTCGAACTTTGATTCCAGCCGGCTAACGAATGTAAGAAGCTTTAGCGATCTTGTCCTGATCATCAACGAGAAGCAATCTCGACTCAAGCATCGAGGGAAGCATCTTTTCGCTACCAAGAACCCATGTTAAACAAAGAGAAGCTGAATTAATCTTCTCTTCATCTGTAATCGAGAAAAAGTGAGTAATTGTAAGGGTTTCATATCAAGTGATCGAACCCAGTTTTCTTAAAACAAGAGAATCAATCCTACATTAATTTTTTGACCTTACACATCTCGGATGAAGTGATAATAAATGTCAATATGCTTCATCCTCGCATAGAACACATATCTCATCGTCGACCGGCGTTTATCTAAATATCCAACATAATCCGAATCTATGTATCCAATACATAGCTGCCTACCACTAGTGTCTCGCTCAAACACTAAACTAACGTTGAGAGTACCTCGAATGTGTAGGCGTCAAAAATTACCTATATGTTTCCAAATGCAGGTTGAGGCAAAGAGAAGATGAAGAAAGTCGTTATCTTAGTCAGAGAGCATCGCCTGATACAAAAATGAAGAGACAAAGCGACGAATCGAAGAAACAACGAAGCGACGAAGTGACAAAACGACGAAGCGATGAAGCGTGTGAGACGACAAAACAACGGAACGAGACACACTCAGGTGTCTTGAAATCCGAGACACTCAGAGGTGTCTAGAATTCCGAGACACCATAGTGTGTCTTGCAATTTGAGACACCAAAGGGTGTCTCGCACCTGAGACACATAGGGTGTCTCTCACAGTGAACTCCCTAAACTTGTTTTTTGATGTTTTATCGGGATTCGTGCGGTCCACCGGCTTCCTAACTACCTTGGGAACATCCTCTAACACGGGAAAGTCGTTATTAACTAAAGATACACCCAAATCACTAGTTCTTATCCTTAAACACAACATCCGAAGCCTATAAATACCCCCATGCATTTATGATGGGGACTGGCAGTGGAGGTGAGGTGCTGACATTTTGAGAACAGATACTCACAAATTTCAGAGAGAGGAGTGAGATCTTGGCAAAATTCATGCATAAAGAGGAAGATTTTGAGAGATCTAAAGGCCTTCACTCCTTTCCTTAGATCAAACATCGCTTTGATCTCGAGAAGAGTACTTATTCATCTCACTGAGATATTTTTTTTTGTTCTAGTTTCCTCGTTGAAACAACAACACCGAGCCTTCTTCACTATCAATCTGGATCTATGAATCGGTGGTCCATGGGCTAACGTGCCCCTGGCACAAGCAAAGATCCCATGCAAGCAGCGACCGATAAACAGCCTCTGCGTGTGTTTTTAGGAAGTCCTCTATTTGTTTATTTTGTAGTAAGAAGTCTTATAAAAAGGCTCACTCCGTCAAATCTATTATAAGTGGATAAAGGATTGTAAATGAATTCTACAATGAAACAGATTTTCGACGCAAACACGCTGGCGACTACAGTGGGAGCCAACAGTCTCACTACCGAGGCTGTAGTGTTGCAATCGATCAAGATCCTGGTTGATGCAAAGGTTGAGTACGAGTTTGACCAACAGAAGTTCGAGAAGTACCTTTTATCCTCCTCCTCCAGATCTCCCTCGCCCCGTAAGTGCAAGAAGATCTCATCTTCAAAGAAGGTTCGCTGGTCTTCAGAGTCGATGAAGGCCCAGGGTGATGAGTCTCACCCAAACATCGCTGAGGCTTCCCCTCACAACGCCCCTCCGGCATCCAACCAAGTTGGTGTTTCTATTCATAACAACTCCTTCTCAGCCAAGGAGTCGTTCGATGAAACCGTGCTAACTCTGACGAAGAGGGCTCGTCAAAGACAACGCTAACGTCTTGCTCGCCAGCTTTCCAAGGCCTTAGAGCAGGATGATGGGGTTCGCCATTATGCGGATCTAGAGTCAAGGAAGTATCGAGTGATTCAGCAACCTCAATGGTAAGAAAGTCATGTTTCCTCTAAACCGTCAGCCAACGAATGGGTTTATGTCAAAAGGACCCGTTCAACTCTCAAGGAACACATCCGGAAGTGTCGCGCACTTGACACACACACACACATGCTCTTGTGTGAAAGGCACAAGAATTACAGAGGGAAGAGGTGGCCAAATAGCCACTAAAATCACGCAAAGTCTGGGTGCCAAAGTCCAAGATGGTGCGAAAATCAAATGAGAAGATAGCTGAAACTATCTCTGAGGGCCGAGACACATCAAAGTGTCTCACGGGCCGAGAAATACTAATGTATCTCGCCCCTGGCCGAGACACATCCACCGGTTTCGGCAAGAGAGATAGCCCAGCAATCGCTTCCTTGTCCCCGTCAACACCCACTCCTAGTTCTTCTTCTGTCATACCTCTGATGAATCCTCACGATAGTGTTTACTTGTCAAAATTCAAGATCATGATGGTGGCCGCCTTGGTCCTCTGCACGAAGATCGAGGCCAAGTTTCAGTGAAAGAACATTTGGGTCCGGTGAATAAATCCTAAGTAACTCTTAAGACTGGGGGTCGTGCACATCCTCCCATCAAACCAAAGCCATCCTTTCTTAGAAAAAATCCTTTGACTGTTCGCTTAGGGGTCCTTGTTGAAGACTAGGAGCCCGTTAAGACTCCATACTCATAAGGGGGTGGTTCCAAATGTACGATTTCTGAGAATGCCAACAAGGCTTCACATTCCCAGAAGAAAACACGTCCATCAAAAGATGACATTATACCTATAGAGTCACACCGAACAGCTATAGGTTGCTCCGATCATCATGCCGATGAGTTGTACTATCAGGCTAGGGGTGTAAATAAATATGGGAAGAGAAGTATCTAAGAAATCACCTCTCACTGTCCATGTAAGAGGCTTATCAGGACAAAACTATCAAAATGTAGCTGCCCCAAGACCTCTCCACAAAGGGCCTTGGTATTCCAAAGGCTTTCCACTGAAAGCATCAAAGCTCAAATAAAGGCGCTTCCGCAAGAGGAGATCGGTCATTCAAGATGATGAACTCCCAGAAGTCACCATCAACATAGCTGATAAAGGAAAGTTAAAACAACATTCAGCCCACACCAGTCCTAACTCTTATCCAGGAATATCCTAGCGCATAACTCGGCTCCAGCTAGGAACTATCAGACGTAGGGATTACCAGAGGATGTAGAAAGGAATATCCTCGGATGATGAAGCATCGGATAATTTCTCCACAGCCGCTTCAGATGACACGATGTCTAGCATTGGGAGAGCTCGGGAGGCATTCACCATCAGTCCGGATCAGTTAACTCAAATGCTCCAAGAAGCTCTGGCTAAACAACGAGAAGAGCTTAGGGCTAAAATGCAGATGGAGATGGAGTGATCAGGCAACAAATGAGGGAATTTCATGCTCAACAACTGCAGGCTCAACAATGTCAACTACCCGAGTCTAGTCAACAAGCTGAATCCAGTCGTCGCAATGCTACGGTGGTTCAAGCCAATGCAGATGACAGTGACCTAGAGGTGGACGAGCACTTTTTTGCCGACCCTCCTCCCGACAACAAAAACACTGGGGGTGATCCCATCAATCACGGCCCTAATAACAATAATGTTGGGGGTGGTCCCATCAATCATGGTCCAATCAATCGTCCTCAACGTCCCTAAAGAATGACACATTCGAGGATAAGAAGATGAAAGACCTTGAAAGCAAGGTCAATGTCTTAATGTCTGCTCAAGAGGTGAAGAAGACTAACATTCCGTGCCCTTATCCAAGAGAGTGGGAGTTAATACCGTACCCGGCAAAGTTCAATCTAATTAACTTCATGTCGTTTGACGGGAGAGGTTCACCCACTTAGCATATGATTTATTTCAAGTCCCACTTAAGAAAGATCTTAGGACATGAACCATTAATGGTTCGGTCATTCGTATGTACCCTTCGTGGGGCCACCTTTGATTGGTACCGCCATCTCGAACCGGGGAGTATCAACAGCTAGGATGACATAGAGAGCCTGTTCCTTAACAACTTCTTTGACGAAGACATTGAAGTGTCGATCATGACTCTTCTAGATGAAAAGCAAAAAGGCGGAGAGTCAGTCGACAACTTCATTAAACGTTTTTGGAACAAAGCAATAAATTGCTGAGACCCGATCATGAAAGAGTTCATCCTCCAGACTTGTCATAATAATCTTTCTTTGAATGTCCTGGAAGCCATGGGAGTGGTGCCATCCAAAACTTGGAAAGAATTAAAGATGCATGGAGAACAAGCCGAATGCTTCCTCAAAAGGAAAAAGGCTGAGAGAGGTCAATCAACGACTAATGCTCCGAAGTAGAATTTTGTTCCTCACGGTAGGGGAATGGTGCCAATGACTATAGTAGATGCGAATCAGACGTTCCAATGACAACTGCAACAGCAAGCGTCATAGCAATCGTCGTGGAAGCATCAACAACAAGAGCCTCAAAGGTAGCAGAGGACTTTAGAGCCAAAATTCCCGAAGGAATACTCCTTCAAGGAAGACGAAGTTCCTGCTATCTTCAAGTGTCTTCTGGAGAACAACAAAGTCAAGTTGCCGCCGATCACGGATCAGGAAGAAGGCAAGAGGACTACAAATCCGAAATACTATGCATATCATAGAAGGGTCCATCATCCACTAAGGCTTGTTATACCCTGAAAGACAAAATCCAGGCATTTATTGGCGTTGGCATCATGACTGTGAAGCAACCCAAGGAAAAGAAGGTGGGTGCGAATGCAATGTCTATCAGCTTCGTCTCTGTCCCTCTTTCATGGTTCTAACCAGAGCCTGTGTTAAGGGTGGAAATGAAGACCGTTAACAACGATCCTCATGGACAATGCCAGAAAGGCTTGTGCCACACACGACCCCTAATGGCAAGGTTCTTTGTGTCCTCCCCAATCTCCTCGATAATGAGCAATGGACATGATCCTTTTCTAAGAAAAAATTCAAGAGCAAGATAAAATCTTGTTGCCCTGCCTCGGAAATTCCAGAGAAAGACGATGAAGATACCCCAACTTTGCCACTTTCTGAAGACAAGCATGAAGTCATCATGACCAACGAAGAACCGATCTTCACCACTAGAAGTGGAAACGAATATCAGTATAATTACCCGGAAGCTTCCGATCAATTAGCTAGACTCGGGGTGGTCACAACACCTCCTAAACCTTCAGAGGTGTCTCAGCAGCAACCAACTACTAGATCAAAGGAAGCTGCGGCCAAGCAAAAGGAAAAGGAACCTCAGCACAATGAGGTTCAAAACCCAAAGCAGTCTCGTTTCAGTTGACCAATTGGAAGAGATAAATCAGGAAGTTCAAACGTGCCATACCGCTTCGATGTTATGACTCAACTGACTAACATCCTAGCAAGGATAACTCTATACGAGTTATTACATCTTTCCAAAGACACCAGGGAGGTTTTGTAAGAAGCTTTGGCTGATTCTGATGTATTCCTCACTCAGATCAAACAAGCCCCTAAAGAGCCGGAGCCACCAGTTCAACAGTGCAACCTTGCGACGAACAGTTACCTTGCATCACCTTCACCAGGGATGACATGCAAGTGCGAAACTCGAAACATGATAGGCCTTTGTACTTTACCAGATACATCAGCTCAAGCGTTGTCAACTGGATCCAAGTTGATCTGGGTTCTGCAGTTAGTATCATGCTACTCCGATTGATGTATCATCTCAGAATTACCACTAGCAAGTTGGTGTACATAGGCACTGTTATTTATGGATTCAACACCAGTGGATCTAGGCTACTAGGTAAAATCCGAGTGAGGTGCTAGCTTGGAGATTTGAGGTCAGAGGTCATGTGTTATATGATTGATGCTGTGACCTCCTATAACTTATTATTAGGTCGACCTTGGATCCATGGTAATATTATAGTACCTTCCACCCTCCATCAGTGTCTAAAGTATGTAAACATGAATAATGAGGTCAAGACGGTGGTCGTGGATAAGCAACCATTTAAGAGGTTGAAAAATTATTTTACCGGCTCTCTTCTATACGGTGCTTAATCCAATACTCAACCATCGGTCCAAGGCACAAACAGCGGAAAGGAAGCTGATACCAAAGCCGGGCTCGATTATGACAAAGGTCTTATATTAAATGACATTGAACCTTTTGTAATCGATCTTGACGGTGGTGAATCATCAGATGGAAGTTATAACTGGCAACTTACCGATCATGCAATAAATGATGATTTAGAGTACTCGCCTTTTCTTGATGATGTAATGCAGGGGCTGTATAATAATCCTGACATACACATGCCACTTCGATCATCTTGCATGACAAAGAAGTGTGTCCAAGACTCCTTTGGAACAACTCTCGTTCTTCCTGCCAAGGTAGATGGTGGAAAGGAGATAATCTTCAGTAAAGTAGAATTATGTCCACAACCAAATCCCTTCATGAAGAATGATAGTGACGATGAAATACATGGTCGCCATTTATTCAGATATAGTTCACAATCACGCAACTACATGAAATAGGGATACAACTTCACGCTCAAAGGAGGCCTTTGCTTTGGTCGAGGTCCTCGAGTCCCTCCTCGGCCTGCCTATGTACCAAAGGGGAAACTTGACAACTATTACGGACACAAAAGAGGTCTAGGCTACGTCTCTTCATCCGATGACGAATGTTGCTGGTAGGTCAATGATCAATCATCCAATCCGATGACAACTCTTCGGAATGGGATTTTGATGTTAGCCTCAGAGAAATATTCAAAGACCTAATGTCAAATATGGCTACGGTCGATCCTACAATGATGAAGGGAGATGATCAATTGCCAACTTGGGAATATCCTTGAATCCACCACTTAAACATCCGATACTGTGACAAATTCGAGTAAAGAGAACCCCCTAGCGAGGATAAAGTAGTCCAAGTCAATATGGATGACGAGGTAAATCCTAAGCCTATATTCATTAGCGACAGTCTCTCACCAGAAGAGAAGGAAGAGTTGATCGACCTCATCAGGGAGTACATCGACGTCTTTGCATGGAATTATGAAGACATGCCAGGGCTAGTTCCAAATGTGGTAATGCACCGCCTCAACATCAAACCGGACGTTGAACCTGTCAAGCAACAGCAAAGATAGTTTCGTCTACAGATTATGGAGACAATTAAAGACGAAGTTAAAAAGCTGATTGACTCATGCTTCATTAGGGATGAACAACATCCCGATTGGTTAGCAAATATTGTCTCGGTCCTTAAAAAGAAAGAAAAAATCAGAATCTGTATCGACTTCAGAGATATGAACACCGCGTGTCCAAAAGATGACTTTCCTCTTGCTATCATGGACATCATCATCGACAACTATGCGGATTTGAGAGAATATTATTCATGGATGAATTCTTGGGTTACAATCAAATTAAGATATACCCAGTTGACAAAAAGCACACCTCGTTCAATATGTCACTCGGTATCTTATGTTACACAGTCATACCCTTCGGCTTTAAGAACGTTAGTGCTATATACCAACGAGCCATGTCAAAGATTTTCCAAGAACACATTCGGAAGGCTGTCGAATGTTATGTTGATGACTTGGTCGTAAAATGCCATAACAAAACGACCATATCAAAGACTTGAGAACAATGATCGATCTCATGCGGAGCCACCAATTAAAGATGAACCCTACAAAGTCTTTCTTGGGAATGTCTGTCACGCCCCACTTCCCAAAATACTCGGGAGTCAGAACGTGAATAAGCCCGCGACGTATTAGATTAAGGAGAAAATAAAAAATAAATATTTATCCTCGACCTAATACGCTAAGCGTCAAGAAATAAATACAATGCAAAGGCACAGGTCCTTGATCACAGATAGCAAGAATATAATGAACAAACTCAAAACAAAATAATACATATCACACTTGAAATATCATCCAAGACATAATATTCGGGTCAACATGCCCTTATACATATCTGAACAAATGAATACTGAAGAAATGTAAACTACATTGTTCAATGGTAATAGAAAGGAAAATACTACAAAAACAACTAAGATCATCAACTAAGAAGAGATAACTGCTTCGGTCTATTCTTCAACTCTATCTGCAAGGCACTCCTGCTGAGAATTTCCTGGCTCTGGCTTGTCTCTAAGCTGGACCTGTTCTTCCTCCAAGTCTAATATACACCAGAGAAAACAAGTGTACGTCAGCGTGCATGGCACACGGCAAGACCCCACAAAACAAATAGAGTGAACGAAAACCAAGCGAAAAACAATACGATAACAGAAATGACAAAAGGATGTGCAACTAGAAATCCAACAAAATCAACCAAGTAACAAGTCGATCATGCAGCAAGCGATCAGAATAATCATCCAAGTAACAGGGTCATACAACTAGATGTAATTAATACTTAAAAATCTACAATAAGAGACGTAGTACGTCGAGCAAAATAATCCAAACAAGGAAACCCTCATGTATATACCATATGTCTCAAATTGTAGATAATTAAATATTAACCCCGATCTATGTATGAAAAGAAATACAACTGGCCTATATCTCACAAGAATCCATAGATCATTCAAATAACAAGGTCATGTAACTAGCCATCCTATAACAGGTCACTCGTCCACATCTCACACAGAATCAACGCTCATATCATCAGATAACTGACTATTCACAAATCCCCTACGTGCATCTACTACCGCTACACAAACTCGGTCAAAGGACTACACGCAATCCATTTTCAGCCTAGTCCGGACTCAAGCTAAACTCGGGTGAATATCAAATTCACGGACCAAAGTGACTACACAAACTTCACTTTGACCAACAAACCAACCCCAGTGACGATACCGATCCACTGTTGTGAGCCTAGAAGATACATCAACAGTCACATCCGATCACATGAACAAAGACTTTCCCATCCTAACTCTTCTCGTTTTTCTAAGTTAAACATAATCCACTCTATCTCTAGTTCACCACCTAAGTTCAGTCAACGCACCCACACGTCACCAGGTCTGTTCAAGACGCACAAGGCCACTAAATCATGAACTACTAAGGTTCTCAATCAAAAAAAAGGAGATAATAATAACACTAATCATGTGTAATAATATCGTAGTATATAAGATAATCAAGTCTAAGAATTATAAATCATGAACAACAACTATGTAATTCAGAAAATAATTCCTTTTCCAAAATAATTTCTCTTAATTTATTTCTCATAATTAATAACTCCAAAAATCTTTAAAATATTCTTTCTTTTAAAAACATCTCAAAATAACCTTTTTTACAAAATAATATTCCTTTAAATTATTTATCATATTATCATTATTTAAATATTATTCATTAACAAGCCCACACAGTTATCACAATCTTCATACTATAGCATAATCAAGTCACACTATAGTCCAAGCAAATTCATAATAGGTCTAAAAATTGAAACGACAAGTCAAAGAGAAAGGGATCTTGCCTTAAAATCATGTGCAAGCCTCTAAAATAAATAGCAAGCAATCCACAAGTACAAACAACACGTTCTCCCTTGCCACACGTTGATGATCTCACCCTTGTGTCGGTATTGTGCTTTACAAAGCTCTCAAAATTTATAAAAAAAGATCTAGGATTTTTGAGGGAAGAGGGTGATTGTGAGGGTTCAGATATATGATAAAAAAACAGGAATTTTTGTAAAAAAACCATAGATATTTATAGAGGTAAACTCGAAACAAACTCGTTTGACCCGAACCAGGAAACCTAGTCTGATTGAGAAAATTACCTTCGGTATTTTATCTGTAACTTTCTCATCTGACCTCAGAATAAGGTTATTTAAGATTTGTTAGAAAGTTGTTGAAGATACCTACAACTTTTGTCTTTTGAGTTTTTCAAAATTCCAACTATATCATTGTGTAAAATATAGAAACTCTTAACTAGTCATTTTCCCCAGATTTCTCTTCGTGCATGTTTTGTGCATTTGTACTCATATATTTACAAATATACATTGAATTAATCTCAAATCAATTCTTATCATACTCAAATGTCAAAATATGTTATTTTTCAGCATAAAACATATTTATCATTATTTATCATGAAACTTTTCAAATTTACGGGGTTTTACAATGTCCAATGGCAAATTCCTCAGATTCGTCGTCACCACAAAGGGTCCACATTGATCCTGATAAAGTGAAAGCGATCCATGAATTGCAACCTCCAAGAAACATCAAGGAACTCAAAGGATTGCAAGGACAGTTAGCCTACATCTGCCTATTCATCTCGAATCTCTCCGGAAAGTGTCAACCATTCTCTAAGCTCATAAAGAAGGGCGTATCATTTATCTGGGATGATGCTTGTTAGAAGACATTCAAAGATATCAAGGCATATCTATCAAATCCTCCTGTTCTCATTGCACCGAAGTTAGGAAAACCATTACTAATTTATGTCAAAGCAACGAATTACTCGTTAAGTGCTTTACTTGTACAAGACGATGACAACGGTCATGAGCAGGCTGTATATTACCTGAGTTAGACTTTAGTAGGCACTGAATCTCGATATTCACAATTCAAAAAAATGCGGCACTACCTGGTTATACAAACGATATATGTTATTTTAAATATCAACCCAATTCGAGTGTTCATAACGCAACCAGCTTCCATGAATTGGCGGCTAGCGAGATGGTCCATGCTCCTGTCCCAATACGACCTTCACTTTAAACAATAAGTCAGTCAAAGGACAAGCAATTTGTGATCTTCTGGCGGTTAATCCTACAAAGGATACAATAGAATTATACGAAGATTTGCCGGATGAAACCCACAAAGTCAACACTACCTTTCATCAGCAGGTGTGGTAATTGTACTTCAACGATGCTTCACAAGCAACCAATGTGGCAAGCACTCCTGGATGTTAGGAGTCAAAGTTGTCCTAGTTTCCCCGAAGAAACATGTTATACCTCGAACCTATTCCTTGATCGGGCCATGCTCTAATAACATAGCTGAATACAATGCGTTGCTCATTAGACTCAGTTTCACCAAAGAGCTGGGGGTCGAGTATCTCGAAGCTTTTGATGATTCTTAACTGATAGTCAACCAAGTTCGAGGAGAATATGAAGTTATGAATCAAGACCTAATCCCGTACCACCAAACAGCTATTGAGAAGGCATGCTCCTTTGAAGAATTCTTCATCGAGTATATCCCAAGCCTCCAAAATGCTTATGCAGATGCACTGACAGTACTAGCAGTATATTTAGCACAACCTCCTGAGACAGAACAGTTGGTCACCGTGAGGACTCACCAACTTTTCATACCAGGCTGTGCCTTGGACATCAAAGAGGCACATCTAGCCTGAATCAAACTCAAACCTTAAGACTGGCATTTCCCATTATTGGTTATGTCTTGCAAAGTATATTACCAGAAGACATAAAAGAAAGAGACTCGGTTCGGTGAAGAGCGCTAAAATTCTACTACAACGCAACGACTCAGACGCTCTATCACCATGCGTATGATGGCTTTCTACTCCGATATCTTTCGATTAAAGAAGCAGAGGAGGCTCTCAAAGAAGCACCTGAAGAAACTTTTAGTGCACACCAACCTAGTCCCAAGTTATGTGATCGTCTCAAAAGAATGGGATATTACTGGCCAACCATGGTCAAAGACGCAGTCACGTATGCTCGACGGTGCCATGCATGTTAGATACATGCCAATTACATGTATCAACCCCCAGAGCATTTGCATCCTTTGGCACCATCATGGCCATTTGAGACATGGTGAAAGGACATCATTGGTCCTATTTTTCCTCCGTCGGCCAAAGGTGACCGCTTTATTTTGGCAATAACTGACTATTTCTCTAAGTGGACTGAAGTAATTCCGCTTAAAAAAGTAAAGACGAGTGACGTTGTCAAATTCATCAAACACCACATTATCTACTGATACGGTATTCCAAGGTGAATCAAGCATGACAACGGCTCTCAGTTTGTTAGTAACGCCTTCATTAAATTCCGTGGAAAGTTCAGAATTCAAAACATCTCATTGACAACCTACAATCCTACCACAAATGATCTGGTTGAGGCCTTCAACAAGACTATCATCAAGATCCTGTCGAAGCTCGTAAGAACAAACAAACGAGATTGTGATGATAAACTTAGCAAAGCTCTTTGGGCCTATCGCACCATAGTCTACACGCCTACTGGAGTAACGCCATACTCTACGGTGTATGGATGTGAGGCCGTCCTTCACTTAGAGATCCAAATTCTATCCCTTCGCATTGTACTTGCAATAGGGATGACAACGGAGGAACAACATCAGAAACGTCTCGAAGAACTTGAGATGTTAGATGAGAAACGCTTGGAAGCTCAGCAATAAATTAAGTTTTACTAAGCTAGAATCTCCAGGGCCTTTGACAAGAAAGTCCGATAACGGAGCTTTAAAGAAGGAGACATCGTTCTTGCCATCCGGTGACAAATGATACTCGATTCTAAGAAGAAAGGTAAGTTGTAGCCTAAATAGGAAGAGTCATTTGTAGTGGAGATAGTCTACTCAAACGGTGCATATCACCTGATCATCCAAGACGGTGATAAAATCATGATACCAATAAATGGGGAGTTCCTGAAGAAGTATTATCCCTAGTATACTCAAGATAATCTATTTGACACGCGCAACCTAAGTTATTGTATAGTGCTACCCCCAACGAGAAGTTCCTGAAGAATACTATGCATAGTATTCTTAAGGCTAACCCAAGATCAAAAGATTATTCAAGATGAAAACCAACCATCTAAATAATTCATTCTTAATCATTATAAAAACGATTAAAATTTCCCCACTATGGTGATTTAATCATTACTAAGGTGATTAAAACTCTCCCACTGTGACCCTAAATTCCTTCAAGGATGAAGCATATCCCATTTGCTTCAACCCACTAGGAACAAATTGTCAAAACCCTTCTTCGTCATCAGCATCTTCCTGATAACCAAGATTTTCTTGCGAAGTGAAAGATAACAACATACATTCTTTCCTTCATCCGTAATCCTGGTTACTTTCAATCGCCAGGATCAATTTCCTCAACCCTCATATTGTGACTTGTTGAGCACTCTTTCATTAAGATGAGATTTAATAACTTCATCTGGTCAATCTTCCTCACAAAACTCCCCTTGGTGTTCGATAATTTATAATCTTCCATCACAAAATCCCTCACTGATCAAATCAATCAACAGTGAGTCTCCTAAAATTCTTCATTGTTAAATCCATTCGACCTCCTACTTTGTCTAAGTACTTAATATTCCCACTTTTAAGACCCTAACATGGTGCTTGAAATTTCAACTTGTTGATCCATGGCGTTTATCAAACCCCCTTCGTGTTAATTTCTCGCGACTTAACACTAAAAGCTCTCACTATATTGACAAAGTAATTTCGTACAAATCAACACTCTCACTTTTATTTGTACTACCCCACACCCATTTGGTCAAACCTTCCAATAGTTAGGACCAAAACCAAAACCCCCTCTCGATTCCTTCCATGAACAAGAGGTCCACTTTCAAATCGAGCGATCAAGCCTTCTTATAGTTAGGATTGTCTCAACCCCCCATTTGGTTAAACCTTTTGACAGTTAGGACTAAAACTAAAATCCCCTCTCGATTCCTTCCATGAACGAGAGGTTCACTTTTAAATCGAGCGATCAAACCTTCTTATAGTTAGGGTCGTCTCAAACCCCCATTTGGTCAAACCTTCTGGTAGTTAGGATCAAAACCATAATCCCCTCTCGATTCTTTCCATGAACGAGAGGTCCACTTTCAAATCGAGCGATCAAACCTTCCTACAGTTAGGATCATCTCAAACCCCCATTTGGTCAAACCTTCTGACAGTTAGGACTAAAACCAAAATCCCCTCTCGATTCCTTCCATGAACGAGAGGTCCACTTTCAAATCAAGCAATCAAACCTTCCTACAGTTCGGGTTGTCTCAAACCTCTATTTGGTCAAACATTCCTACAGTTAGGGCTAAAACCGAAGTTTTCTTTTGATAAATAAGAGGTCTCTACCCAAATTGAGTGATCAAATCTTCAGACAGTTAGGGTCGTCTCAAAACTCCCCTTTAGTCAAACCTTCCTACAGTTAGGCCCAAAGTTGGAATTTTATCTCGATAAACGAAATCCATCTTCAGGTTAGGTAATCAAACCTTCCGCTAATTAGAGTTATCCGAATCACTTTGATTCTCGGAGTGAAGATCCCACTCTTAGTTTTACCTTTTAGATGCTCAAAGTAGAGATCCTACTTTGAGTTTCTTTTGAAGTGGGAGATAGAAAATAATTTTTTTTCCTCTCATCGTAGGGTTCGTCTTTGCCCCAAGAGAAGACAGTAGGAGATAGAAAATAAATTTCTTCCTCTCCTGCACCGGGTTCATCTTTGCCCCAAGAAAAGACACAACACAACTTTTTAGTACCAAAATATGTGCCTTTCATGCATGAGGGATGTTATCTCGATCCCTTATTAGAGATAAGCATGTGCCTTTCATGCATGAGGGATTGAGTTCGACCATGCTAAGTACGAAGAGTACTTATCTTCCTCCTTCTCTAGTAGTAAGGCTTCTCGCTGATACCGCAGAGTCGTGCATGTGGCTCGGCCCCACCAAGGTAGCCATGCCCATGAGCTCTACCGAAGCAGGTTGTTCTATCCCCCCAAGCTAGATAAGGTCAAGCCGACGACCCAACGGCCCGATATACCCATGCCCAAGAGGTCAATCTAAGCTACAACAGGGGGTTCTATCTTCCCCAAGCTGGCCAAGACTGAGCTGACAGCCACCAAGCAAGCCAAAGGACTGCTCAATGGGTTCCCAAGCAACCTATGCGGTCCCCCATGCAAGAGGAGACTGTGGTACGTATCAGCGTGGACCACACCTTTGCCGTCAACATGAGTCTCCCCTTTCCAGAAGAGCCTAGCAGCGACAACAACAAGCTCTCTCCCAATAGGAAGTCCGATCCTCCATCTTTTATAATGGCCTGAATTACTATTCAGGCCTAAGAAGAGTCGGGCAAGGACGTAAAGTTCCCAAGACTGGCCGACTCGACTCTGGTGAGCCCCAATCCAGCAGCAGAGTCTCCCATATGGGCGGACTCGGTGACTCAGGCGAGCCCACCCATACAGTCGGGCTTCGCTTGATTGGCCGAGTCTCCAAAACAGGCCGACTTGGCATTTCGAGGGAACCTGATATTTCAAGTAAGCCTCACTCATACAGCAGAGTCTCCCATCCGGGCTAACTCGGCGACTCAGCTGACCCCTACTCCAGCAGCAGAGTCTCCTATCTGGACCGACTCGATGACTCAAACAAGCCCACCAAGTCAAGCGAGCGTCACTCTTTAAGACGTCTTCCCAGATCAGGCGAGCTGCCCAGATCAGGCGAGCTCTATGATCAAGGCGAATCACGCCCTCTAGCATGCGAGTCCCACAATCAGGAGAACTTTGCCCTGCCGACAGAAGCCATGACTCAGGCGAACCCCTGCAGATAGTTCAAGCTCACCGCAGTCGACTCAAGCTCACCAACAGTTAGCTCGAGCTTGCCCATATTCTAGATCTCGCCTGTCTCAGCGAGGTCGGCTGGATCCGACACTGAGGGAATTTTCCATGTGTCCTCATGTCGGCTCCTTTGAGCCTCCTTCACCCGACTTCACATCTGGTCCTTCCGAGGCTGAGGGTTGCCACTACCAAATTGCGGGGGATCTCAGGGGTCATCTAACTTGCAAACACACTATTCATGAGGTGAACCCTCAGTGCCATTGTGAGAGGTTTATCCAGGTGGTACTTGTTGATTGCTAGTGTTCCGATACACCAAAGCCATTGGTGTTTGAGAGACTCTCTCAGCAACCAAGATCTCCACGCTGAAGACACAATCGTCAGAACAGGCAAGTTGCTGATGACCCGGAGCTTCCGACCGCCACAGTCAACATGGAAGGGAAAGGTAAATCCTGGTATTCGGATTCCTCAAATCATGAATATGCCCCGAGATTCAGATGGTCCCCCGTTGAAGAGGAGGGTGTATACCAATGCACTCGCCTTCAAACAGGAGCAGCTATCCCATTCGATTATGCCCGTTTGTCGCCCATCTATAACAATGGGAACGAGGTGTGCTCATCAGCAGCGACATCTCAGACCTCAAGCTCGGCTTACGGCAAGCACGCAAAGGTGCACATGGCAGAATCCTCTAAAGACTTGGTCATAAAGGTTAAGGAACAACAAGCAACCATCAGCTCTCTAAAGGAGATGATAGAGCAACTTCTTAGCGAGAAGAAGAAGAAGAGGAATCCACAAAATCGACGAAAACCCTTAAGGAACAGAGAGCGAGAGCTCACTCCTCCTCACACAACTGAGGAAGAAGATAATCACGAGCCACACTCAGATTATTCTAACAAATCCTCGGGAAGACACTCGCATTCAACCAGCACTCCCCGAGACAAAAGGTTCAATGAGTTCCAGAGTCAGCTCAACGTCTTGAAGCTCCAGAGAAACATGAACAAGCTGGGAGTGGTTCGACCGTATCCAGTCGAATGGGACACGGTCTCCTACCCGACAAAGTTCAAACTAATGAGCCTGGTCCAGTTTGATGGCAAGAGCTCTCCCTCATAGCATGTCTACTATTTCCTATCTCAGACGGGATTCCTCATGGGAAACGATGCCATTCTCACCCGACTGTTCATTGGTACCCTAAGAGGGGTGGCCTTTGAGTGGTTTCGTAAGCTGGAACTAGGCTCCATCATGACAAGGGCCGATGTGGAGAGGCTTTTCTTAGCTCGTTTCTTCGACGACGATACAGAAGTATCGATGGCCACCCTGTTGGCCGATAAACAAAAGAAGACAGAGTCAGTCAATGATTTCATCAAGATATTCAGGAATCGATCACTCTAGTGTCGGGACCAAGTCTCCTTGAACATCCTGGTTGAGATGTGCTGCAACAACCTCTCGATCGACATTTTGTCCAGAATCGGCGCGATGGAAACCCAGACCTGGAAGGATCTTGTTCACCAAGGTAAGCAAGTCGAGAACATGATCAAAAGATTGGAAGCTAAAGAACCTCAACCCAAAAGTAGAACTTCGGAACCAAACGCCTTTAGGAACCCTCGATCAAGAGGGAAGGAGATCATGACTATTGATTCCACTCCAGCCTCTAAGCCTGCGCAGAGGCAAAAGCCCAAGCCCTTCGAGCAACACCCGCAAAGGTAATACGACTTTACAGAAGACCAGGTGGTGGATACCTTCAACACTCTGCTCAAGAGCAACAAGATAAAGTTGCCATAAGTCATGAAACCTGAATACATGAACAAAACAGATGATCCAGGCTATTGTGCGTACCACAGATTTGTCGGTCACCACACCTCCAAATGATATATCCTTAAGGATAAGCTGCAATCTCTTTACGATGCAGGAGTCCTAAAGAAGGATAAAATACAGAAAGCAGTGACTACAAACATGATCACCCTTCAATTGAACAGGTCTCCTTGAGGTTCATACACCGGCAGGAGTCGTGCCCATCCCTAAGGCAGAACTAATGATTCTCAATGATGACCCTCATAATCAATGAGAAAAAGGCTTGGTACCACAGACCTTACCATCGGGGTAGGTGATGTGGGTTCATCCCGATCTCCTCGATGATGAGCAACGAACTTCCAACAAGTTCAAGGGCAAATCTAAGCTTTGTAATGTCATTTTGGCAATTTCGGACGACAACAAACCAGAGGTAGCGGCCCTCACCAATTCCGATGAGGAGGCAGATGCATTGATCACCCGAACAGGAAAATACTTTGCCAAGAACTACCCTCTGGCGACAGAAAGTCCGGCGAAGCTACCAGTAGGACTACCACCGATAGTTTAGCCAAGTCCTGAAAGGCCGAGCTAGAGTGGTTAACCATTTCGGTTCGGCCTACTCGCATAGCTGAAGAATATTCTAGCCAGGATCACCCTATACAAGCTCCTACGGTTGTCTAAGGCGACCCGTGAAGCCCTACGAGAGGCGTTGACTGATTCAGAAGTTTTTGACACACATTTCTTGCCCACTCCCAAAGAAGAGGTAGAAACGGGATGTCCGCAATGCTGCCAGGCATCCAAATAGTAGATCCCCTACATCACTTTCATCCCGGAGGATATGCTCATCAAAAACATGCCTCACGACTGACCCCTATACTTCACAGGATACATCGGCTCCTCAAGAATAGAATCCAGGTGGATCCAGGGTCTGCACTGAGTATTGTCCCCCTGAAGCTTATCAAGCATTTGGGGGTGCCTCAAAAGCGGTTGTCTTCGACAACCACCACAATCTTTGGCTTCAATGCAACTGGAACTTGGCTGCTTGGGAAGATTCATTTCAAATGCCGACTGGGTGACATAAAAACTGAGATGACATGCTATGTCATCGACGCAGAACCCTCATACAACATGCTATTGAGCCCACCATGGATCCATAGCAACAGGATAGTCCCGTCCACATTGCACCAATACTTCAAATATGTGGACGACTATGACCAGGTGAAGATGATGATTACGGATAAACAGCCCTTCAAAGGAGTTGAAAACTACTTCACCGACTCCCTGCTCTACCAGGACTCTAAACCGGGAAACATGCCACCGGTCAAGGGAGGGGGCAGCGGCAATAAGGTCGATAGTGAGTCTGAGTGCAATGAGGCTCTTGTCTTAAACGACATTGAACCTACTGTAATCGGTTACGAAGTCCTTGTTGTAACCAATGTTGACAAGGCGGATGGACTTACCCTGAACGAGTAACCTCATCTTGCTTACTTGTTGTCTGGTGCAGAATCTGTTGATGATAAGCTCAGCAACTTGATCTTAGGATTGTACTCTGATTCTTCTTTACACTTGCATGTGCACTCGACATTTGTCACGAACAAGCAGATGGTCGAGTCCTAGCAAGCTATCTTTGTCATACCCGGCCGGAATATTTCTCAGCAAGAGATTATCTTTGGAAGGATAGATCAACCCGCACGCACATTGTGGGACGAATCAGATGAAGATGAACCTGCTCCTCAATTCTCATGTTACAGCCCCATCGCAAGATGCATGATGGAGGGGATGGGTTATGACTTCATCCGCCAAGAAGGTTTGCTGTACGGCAAAGGCCGAAAGACGCCTCTCCGACCTGCCTACGTACCCAAAGGGAAGCCTGACAATTACTATGGCAAAACTCGAAGAGGATTAGGTTACTCCTCCTCTTCCTCAGAGTTGTACTGTAATTTTAGCGAAATATCCGATAATGTTCGCTCAGATGATCAATCGTCGACGTCCTCGACTTGGGATTCAGATGTTAGCATTGGGGCCCTATTCAAAGATTTCACAATCAACATGGCTATGGTCGATACCACTAAAATCCAAGAGGATGAATAGATTTCACTTTATGATGAAGCATGGGATCGCCACGTTAGTGCCCAGTGGAGTGGTCACTTCGAACAACGTGAATCACCCACAGAGGACAAAGTACTCCAAATAAATATGGGAGATGAGGCAAGTCTCAAACACATATTTATCAGCGACAACTTACCCCCCACCCCCCCACACACACACAAGAGAAGGAAGACCTCATATCCCTCATCCGAGAGTATATCGGTGTCTTCGCATGGAATTATGAGAATATGCCCGACCTTGATCCTCAGATCACCATGTATCGTCTCAACATCGGTTCAGACGCCAAACCAATCACATAGCAGCAGAGACAGTTTCATCCACAATCATAGAGGCGATCAAAGCTAAAGTGAAGAAGTTAATCGAATCAGGCTTCATTAGAGTGGAGCAACACCCCCGATTGGGTGGCTAACATTGTTCCAGTCCTGAAGAAGAACGACAAAGTCTGTATCTGCATCGACTTTAGGGACCTTAATGTTACATGCCCTAAGGACGAATTCCCTTTGCCAATTACAGATGTCATCATAGACAACACCTATAGTTTCGAGAGGATGTCCTTCATGGACGGATTCTCAGGGTATAATCAGATTAAGATGCACCATGAGGATGAGAAGCACACTTCGTTCAGAACTCCGATGGGGGTGTATTGTTACACAGTCATGCCCTTCGGGCTCAAGAACATTGGTGCAACCTATCAACACGCCATGAGATCCATCTTCCGAGATCATCTACGAAAGATAGTTGAATACTATGTGGATGACCTGGTCGTGAAGAGTCGCGACAAAGACGATCACCTTCAAGACCTGAGAGTCATGTTCGACCTCATGTGCTCCCATCAACTAAAGATGAACCGTACAAAGTCATTCTTAGGCATGACTAGTGGAAAGTTCCTCGGATTCGTTGTCACGACAAAGGGGATTCACATTGATCCCGACAAAGTGCGAGCTATCCAAGAACTCCAACCACCCAGAAATCTCAAGGAATTAAGAGGACTACAAGGACGTTTGACCTACATCCGAAGATTCATTGTAAATATTTCGAGCAAGTGCCAACCTTTCTCCAAGCTTATGAATAAATGTGTCTCCTTTGTATGAGATGAGCCTTGCCAACAAGCTTTCGAGGAGATCAAAAATTATCTCTCGAATCCACCAGTCCTGGCGGCCCCGATCTCAGGCAAACCCTTCCTGATCTATATGCGGGAAATAGAGCATTCTCTCGGCACCCTCTTAACACAGAACGATGATGCCGGCCATGAGCAAGGAATCTACTACCTGAGTAGGACCGTGTAAGGAGCTGAACAGCGATACCGCATGGTCGAAAAGGAATGTCTGGCCCTAGTGGTCACAATTCAGAAAATGCAATACTACTTGGTCGGTCAAACTATTCATGTCATCTGCAGAGTCTCCCATCCGGGCTAACTCGGCGACTCAGCTGACCCCTACTCCAGCAGCAGAGTCTCCTATCTGGACCGACTCGATGACTCAAACAAGCCCACCAAGTCAAGCGAGCGTCACTCTTTAAGACGTCTTCCCAGATCAGGCGAGCTGCCCAGATCAGGCGAGCTCTATGATCAAGGCGAATCACGCCCTCTAGCATGCGAGTCCCACAATCAGGAGAACTTTGCCCTGCCGACAGAAGCCATGACTCAGGCGAACCCCTGCAGATAGTTCAAGCTCACCGCAGTCGACTCAAGCTCACCAACAGTTAGCTCGAGCTTGCCCATATTCTAGATCTCGCCTGTCTCAGCGAGGTCGGCTGGATCCGACACTGAGGGAATTTTCCATGTGTCCTCATGTCGGCTCCTTTGAGCCTCCTTCACCCGACTTCACATCTGGTCCTTCCGAGGCTGAGGGTTGCCACTACCAAATTGCGGGGGATCTCAGGGGTCATCTAACTTGCAAACACACTATTCATGAGGTGAACCCTCAGTGCCATTGTGAGAGGTTTATCCAGGTGGTACTTGTTGATTGCTAGTGTTCCGATACACCAAAGCCATTGGTGTTTGAGAGACTCTCTCAGCAACCAAGATCTCCACGCTGAAGACACAATCGTCAGAACAGGCAAGTTGCTGATGACCCGGAGCTTCCGACCGCCACAGTCAACATGGAAGGGAAAGGTAAATCCTGGTATTCGGATTCCTCAAATCATGAATATGCCCCGAGATTCAGATGGTCCCCCGTTGAAGAGGAGGGTGTATACCAATGCACTCGCCTTCAAACAGGAGCAGCTATCCCATTCGATTATGCCCGTTTGTCGCCCATCTATAACAATGGGAACGAGGTGTGCTCATCAGCAGCGACATCTCAGACCTCAAGCTCGGCTTACGGCAAGCACGCAAAGGTGCACATGGCAGAATCCTCTAAAGACTTGGTCATAAAGGTTAAGGAACAACAAGCAACCATCAGCTCTCTAAAGGAGATGATAGAGCAACTTCTTAGCGAGAAGAAGAAGAAGAGGAATCCACAAAATCGACGAAAACCCTTAAGGAACAGAGAGCGAGAGCTCACTCCTCCTCACACAACTGAGGAAGAAGATAATCACGAGCCACACTCGGATTATTCCAATAAATCCTCAGGAAGACACTCACATTCGGGCAGCACCCCCCGAGACAAGAGGTTTGACGAGTTCCAGAGTCAGCTTAACGTCGTAAAACTCCAAAAGAGCATGAATGAGCTAGGGGTGGTAAGACCATATCCGCTCGAATGAGACATGGTCTCCTACCCAATGAAGTTCAAACCGATGGGCCTAGTCCAGTTTGATGGCAAGGGATCTCCCTCCCAACATATCTACTACTTCCTATATCAAACGAGATTTCTCATGAGGAACGACACTATTCTTACCCGAATGTTCATCGGCACCCTAAAGGGGGTAGCCTTTGAATGGTTTCGCAAGATGGAACCAGGCTCCATCTATTCATGGGCCGATGTGAAGAGGCTTTTCTTGGCCCGTTTCTTTGAAAACGATACGGAAGTATCGATGGCCACCCTGTTCGCTGACAAACAAAAGAAGATGGAGTCGGTCAATGATTTCGTGAAAAGATTCAGGAATCGGTCGCTTCAATGATGAGACCAGGTTTCTCAAAGAACCTTGGTTGAGATGTGTGGCAACAACCTCTCAATCGACATTCTATCCAGAGTCAACATGGTGGAAACCTAGACCTGGAAAGAACTTATTTGCCAGGGTGAGCAAATTGAAAACATGATCAAGTGACTGGAAGTGGAAGAGCCTCAGTCCAAGAACATAGCTTCGGAACCAAACACCTCTCTAAACCCTTGATCAAAGGGAAAAGAGATTATGGCTATGGATGCTAATTCAGTCTTCAAGATAGCTCCGCGCCAGAAGACCAAGCCGTATGAGCAACGCCCTCTGAGGCACTACGACTCTAATGAAGACTTGGTAGTACCTACATCGACACTCTCCTCTGGAGCAACAGAATCAAGCTTCTAGAGATCATGAAGCATGAGGACGTGAACAATATAGATGACCCCAACTACCGTGCCTTCTATAGATTTGTCAGTCATCACACCTCCAAGTGCTATGTCCTCAAAGACAAACTACAATCCCTCTACGAGGCTGGAGTCCTGACAAAGTAGAAGGTCCAAAAGAAGGTGACATCGAACATGATCACTCTCAAATTTGGAGTAGGCCTCCCTGATGTTCACGCACTGGCAGGTGTCGTACCCATCCCCAAAGCAGTGCTGAGGATTACTAATGCCGATCCTCACAATCAGCGAGAAAGGGTTTTAGTGCCGTAGACTTTTTCATCAGAGCAGGTGATGTGGGTTCACCCCGATCTCCTACTGTGCAACACCGTCTCGACGATTCCAGATGATGATGGAGCAGAGATAGTGACTCTCACCGATTCCGACAATAAGGTAGATGCACTGATCACCAGAACAGGGAAGGACTTTTTCAAGAACTATCCTCCTATAGCGGAAGGTCCGGCAAGGCCTCCGGTAGGACGGCCACTAGCAGTTCAACCAAATCCCGACTAGCCGAGTTCAAGCGGTCAACCCTTTTAGTTTGACCTGCTCACCTAGCTGAAGAATATTCCAGCCAGGATCACCCTATACGAGCTACTACGGTTGTCCAAGACAACTCGCAAAGCCCTACGAGAGGTGTTGACTGATTCAAAAGCCTTCGCCACACATTTCTTGCTCACTCCTGAAGAAGAAGCGAAAATGAGATGTCCACAATACTGCCAGACATCCAAACAGTAGATCCCCTACATCACTTTTGCTCCGAAGGATATGCTTATCATGAGAACATCTCACGATCGACCCCTGTACTTCACAGGATACATCGGCTCCTCCTAAGTGGACCGTATTCAAGTGAATCCAGGGTCTGCACCAAGCATTGTCTCCCTAAAGCTCATCAAGCACTTAGGGATACCTCAAAAGAAGTTGTCCACAACAACCACTATAATCTTTAGCTTCAACGCCACCGAAACCCGGCTTCTGAGGAAGATTTGCCTCAAGTGCCGACTAGGTGACATGAAAACTGAGGTGACCTGCTATATCATCAATGTAGAACCCTCCTACAACATGCTGTTGGGTCGGCCATAGATCCATAGAAACCGGATAGTCCGATCCATACTGCACCAATGCTTGAAGTATGTGGATGACTACAACCAAGTGAAGATGGTGGTTGCGGATAAAGCCCTTCAAGGGAGTTGAAAACTACTTCATTAATTCCTTAATCTACCACGACTCTGAACCATGTAACAAGTCCCTGGTGGAAGAACCTAGTAGTAGCAATGAAGCCAACAATGAGTCCGAAAGCAACGAGGGTCTTGTCTTCAATGACATCGAGCCCATTGTAATCGTCGACAAATGCCCTGTTGTAGCCAACGCTGATGAACCGGACGGGCTCACCCCGAATGAAGAACTCACATTTTCTTACTTGACGTCCGATTTAGAATTTGTTGGTGATGAGTTCAATAACTCGATCTCAAGGGTGTACAACGACTCTTCCCTACACTTGCCTGTGTACTCTACACTTGCCTGTGTACTCATCGTTCGTCACAAACCGACAAATGATCGAGTCCTCACAAGCAGTTTTTGTCATACCCAACTGAAATATTTCTCAACAAGAAATTATCTTCAGAAAGATAGACCAGCTCGCATGTACATTGTGGGATGAGTCAGACGAAGATGAACCCACTCCTCAACTCATGTTATAGCCTCGTCGCAAAACGCATAATGGAGAGGATGAGTTATGACTTCATCCGTAAAGAAGGTTTAAAGTACGATAAAGGCCGGAAGACGCCTCTCCGACCTGCCTACATACCCGAAGGAAAGACTGAAAATTACTATGGCAAAATGTGAAGAGGGCTAGGTTACTCCTCCTCTTCCTCGGAGTTGTAGTGCAATTTTGACAGAATATCTGACGATGCTCGCTCAGATGATCAATCATCGGCGTCCTCGACTTAGGATTCAAATGTCAGCATCAGGGCCCTGTTCAAAGACTTCACGATCAACATGGCTATGATCGATACTACTAAAATCCAAGAAGATGAATAGATCCTACTTTACGATGAAGCATGGGATCGTCATGTCAATGCCCAATGGAGTGATCACTTCGAACAGCGTGAACCACCCACGAAGGACAAAATCCTTCAGATTAATATGGGAGCTAAATAATATATTATCAGAAGCAATCACAGAGCAAGTGCCTGATACTTCCTCATCTGAGGATTATCCTCTATTCGGCCTCAGTCTGATAGTTCATGATCGTAGCCAAGTGAGACATTAGGATTCCCCTGGAAAAGGATCGGAACTGGAACGCCATGTCGACTTTCCCTTATCGGCCATGTTAATAGTGACAACTGGGAGTTTGTCATCTTGACCAATTGGTCTTCTCCTGTAGAAGCTTCTTGATTTAAATTTGGATGCTTCGGCAGAAGTTATTTCGAATACCGAGACCTTCCATAGAGCGGTCTTAGGGTAGCCACACTCTAATAATACTATCCTGATAAGCCTCTCATAAGGATAGTGAGAGTCCATTTCTCGAGAATTTCTCTTCCGAGACTTATTCGTACCCCCAGCCCGATAGTACAACTCATCGGCATAATGACCAGAGCAACCTATCATGTGTTAGCATGACTTCTCAGGTATAACATCGTCGTCTGACGGACATACTTTCTTTTGGGAATGTGACACCTTAGTGGCATCCTTAGGAGTCACATATTTGGAACCACGTCTTCATGAGGGTAGAACCTTAATGGGCTCCTTATCTTTGACATGCACCCCCAAGCGGGTGGTTACAGGAATGGACTTGTTGGGAGAACGTGTACGACCCCCAGCCTGAAGAGCCACTCGAGATTTGTTCACTAGACCTAAGCATTCTTTTATTGGGGCTTTGCCTCAATCTTTGTGTAGAGGATCAAGGCGATCCGCCATTATAATCATGAATTTGGATAAATCTACACTGCCGTAAGGCTTCACCGGAGGTGCGGGAGCGACCGGAGTAGGAACGAAGGCCGACGAAAGCTGAGAAACACCTGTAGGGGCTTTGGTTGGTGCAAGACAATCAGTGCTATCTCGGCCAGGTGTGAGACAGTATGTACTGTCTCGGCCAGGTGTGAGACAGTTCAAACTGTCTCGGCCTAGAGGGGCTGATTCGGTGATTGTTCGAGTTAATTTTGGTGTTGTCTAGGACTCCGACATCTAGACTTGGCACAATTTTGGCAGTTCTTTGGCCACCTCTTCCTTCTACAATTCCTATGCTTTTTGCACAAGAATTTGTGCGTGTGCAAGTAGTGCGTGATGCTTCTAGATGCGCTCCTCAAGAGTTGAGGAAGTCCTTTTGACCTGAACCCACTTGTTGGTTGATGGTTTGGAGGAGGAATTAATTACTTATTGTTGTAGCGGCTTAGTCATTTGACGCCTCCTAAACTCTAGATTCGCATGGTAACAGATCCCGTCAACCGATTCTAAGGATGAGTTAACGCGCAAGGTGTTGGTGCTGCCTCTGACGAGCCCTCTTTATCAGAATTGGTGTGCCGTCAACACATAACTCCTTGACTGAAGAGGAGTTGTTGTGTGTAGCATATCTGGCTTCATTAGATGTCGGAGGGGCATTGAGAGAGGAATCTTCAACAACTGAGTGGGAGTTATCGTCCGAGTCTTCAGATCTGAAGACCAGCGAACCTTCTTCAAAGAAAAGATCTTCCTACACTGGCGAGGGCAGGAGGATGTGGAGGAGGATGTGGAGGAGGAGGATGAGACGTACTCCTCAAACTTCTGTTGGTTGAATTTGTACTCAACTGCTGCATCAACTGGGATCTTGATCCTTGGTTGTGATACGACAACGTCGGCAGAGAGGATGTTGGCTCCCACTATGGTCACCAGTATGTTAGCGTCAGAAATCTTTTTCATAGTGGAATCCATTACAATCGTTTATCGATTTACAAGATTTGAAAGAAGGAGCCTTTTTATAAGATTTTTCTTACATGAATGAAAATAAATGAAGACTTCCTAGAAACACATGCAGGATCGTTTATCGATCGCTGCTTGCGTGGGATCTTTGACTGTGCCTGGGACTCTTTGATTTGTGGGCCATTGAGTATCAAATTTGGTTGATCTTATTTCACAAAGGAAGTAAGAACTGAAGTAAATATCTCAATGAGGTGAGATAGGTACTATTCTCAAGATCACAACGATAGTATGATCTTAAGGAAACTAATGCAGGGGCTGTAGATCTATCGAACTCCTCCTCTTTATGCTAAAGAACTCACCAAGATCTTACCTTTAGATCTGAAATTTGTGGCTCTCCTCTCACGTGGTCAGCAACTCGCCTCCAACCTCCAAATTTTAGATTACCCATGAATAGGGACCCTATGGGTGTATTTATAGGCTTCGGATACCCTATTTTCAGATAAGAATTCATGATTTAGCCTTATCTTTAGTTAATAATAGCTCTTCCACATTTAAAGATAGCCTCAAGGTAGTTAGGGAGGCTCCAGAACCGTCAAAACCTATCAAAAACCATCGAAAACGCGTCCCGCGAGGATGATCTATGCGAAATATTCATGTCTATTTTGCACATGTGCGAAACACTTTGGAGTGTTTTGCACATGCAAAACACACTTGTATGTTTCGCACATGTGTGAAACACATTGTGTGAAATAGTTGTACTTCCTTCGATGTTTTAGCTTTAATTCTTTCATCTGACCTCGGAATAAGGTGATTCAAGTTACGTTGGAAAGCAGGTGAAGAGGTCTACGACTTTTATCGTTTAAGAGTTTTCAAATTCAAATTGCATCATAGTCAAAATTTTAGTTCTTCATACTCGTGCATCCATTTTTTTTCTCGAACCATGCATTCTAAATCTCGTTGTTGCTTCATCGATTTATCACTTCGCGCATTACTTTACTTCCCCCTTGGTATATCTTTGACTTGAACATCAACGTTCATCACCTTCTCTTCATCTCGAGCTGCGTGCAGGAACCTATAGGTAATTTTTTATGCCTATCGCTTATACCACTATCTCGGAGATTACTTCAACCCATATAGAGATTTCTTCAATCTACAAGCAAATTTCTACTTTCCTGTAGCTCGAAACCCTAATGGCTGAGTAATATAAATTTTTTCATCAAGATCACTATGAGGAAAAGTTGTTTTCACATCCAACTGATCCAATTCCAATCCATACTATACCACCAAAGCTAGTAAGATCTGAATCGAAGAGTGCATCACCACCGGAGAGAAGACCTCATTATAGTCAATGTATTCTTCCTGTGCATAGCCCTTCTCTACCAACCTCACTGTTTGGGGTCAAAAGTTTTCTTTTTTATTGTCATTGAACCTGTTACAATCGTTTATCGAATACAAATTCAAAAAAAAAAAAAAAGTTAATCTTTTTATAAGATCTTCTTACACAATAAAAAATAAAACATTATAACTTTATCAAACAACACATAGAAACTATTTATTAGCCTCTATTTGTGTGGGATCTTTGCCTGTGCCGGGGGTTTATCTGTGGACCACCGTGGATCAGATCCGGTTGATCGGAATAAAAGATCAATTCTCTTACTTCACAAAAGAAACAATCACAGAAGTAAATAATCTCGACCAAGCGAGATTACTACTCTTCTCGAGATCAAAACCAAGTTTGATCTGGAGGAAAGGGGAATGGGCCTCAAATCTCTTGAACTCTCTCTCTCTCTCTTTATGTTGAAGAACTTCGCCAAGATCTACTAGTCTCTCTTAAATTCGTCAGAACCTCACCCTAGCTCCTCTAAAATTTGTGGCTCTCTTTAGATCTGTCTTTATGAGAGTGTTAGGGGTATATTTATAGGTTTTAAATGTTGTGTTTATGGATAGGATCGAAGAAGAACTGTTATTATCCATTTAGGTGGGTTTTCGATTGTGTAAAAGCTTCCACACGTTTAAGGATAACCCCACATGTTTATGGATGACCACCAGGAGTTCTAGAAGCCAATCTTATCAGAAAACATGTCGGGAGCTGACCTGGGTGCGAGTCACTTTGATGTGACTCAGAATTTTTGAGTCACTTTGAGGTGACTCAGATTTTCCGAGACAGTTTGTATTGTGCACGGTATTTTGGCCTTAACTCTCTCGTCCGACCTTAGAATGAAGTGATTCAAGAAGCATTGGAAAGATGAGAAGAGAGATAAAACTTTTAACTTTTGAGATTTTTCAGATTCAAATCTCATCATGGTCAAAAGTTTACTTCGGATCACTATAGAGCCCTCCTGATTGTATTTACTTTGTCGTTTCACACGTTTCGACGTTTGACATGCGTTCCTTCGCTTATTTTTATAGCATTAGATGATCCTCTTTGACTTTAATAATCCTCTCTAACTTGGATAATAGCGTTCATCACTTTCTCTCCGTTTCGAGCTACATGCAGGATCCTATAGGTAATTTTTTACGCCTACAGATACCCCCTCCAAAGTGTTTCAGACTCATTCTTTTATAAAGAAGCCTGGAATACTTTGGATATGATAGGCCCAACCTTCAATTCTTAGACTTTTTCATCTTTTAGTCTATTTAATATTTTATCGAATAGCTAAAATTCTTCTGGTGTTGTGTTTATTGTATGACCGTTGTTAAAATCTTGAATTGGAACTGGAGTGTTGGTTTCTGAATTAGCTCATGTCATTGGATCAACCTTGAACATCGAGAATTCGTATCTAAATCACAATTAAACTCCCGGAGATTATCCTTTGACCTAGAATTTTTCTAAGCTTTATTTCGGCGAATCTATCGCTGCGTTGATCAGCATTGACCTTTATTATAGCACGTTGTCCGTCGTTAACACAGTTTATACTCATACGTTTACTATAGTCTACACAGTTTAAGCTTGACCGATGTTGTAATGCGTGGTAGGCCCAAGTGTAGAGGTTGCAATACCAACCGTTGATGCTGGTTCATCTGCAGATACAGATCTTACCCTTACGTCCTGCTAGTTATTTTCTTAACCATAGGGGAGTTTTGGTTGTAGGACCAACTATTAGAGCTGATACGGCTACCACTACGATTTCTTTAAAGGTTCTTCTTGGAGGCTTCAGCTAGAATTGATGTTGTCCCGGGTGCTTAAGTCACGAGACCAACTGATAAAACTAATGTGTCAGTAACTATCATACTTATAGGATTTTTGGCAAACCCTTAGTCATCAAAGGATTTGATAAGCCTCTACCGACTACTATTTGAGTCGGGATAGCATGTGGATTATCTAAGCACGTTCCACGTGTAACGTTATGCTAAGAGAGTTAACACTCTTAGACTTAGTACTATGATATCGAATACATAGACTTTGCTATTGTTACAGGAATAGGCTACCCGGCAATGTGTGTTGGGCGTAGACTTGAACAATACTTCGATCTCGGGTTATCCTTAAGAATATTATGTGTAATATCCTCCAAGAACTTCCCGTTGGAAATAAAGGAAGTAGTTTATCCTTATATATCTATTGGAGGTTAGGGAAACAGTTTATACTCGTATACCTATTGGAGTATGGGAGCAGTTTAACCTCATATACCTGTTGGAGGATTTCATTCTTATTTGGCGTATTTTGTCATCATAATATCGGCGTCAACCAAGACTTGAATACTAGTTTTTAGAGTAATACAAGCCTTTGTGGGGTGATGAACCCTCTTGTGATATCCACAGTACTTCGGATCTAAAATCTTGTTTGGTTCCTCCTGATTTAAAATCGGTGGTAGATTGATTTTGTTGTTGGCGAGGAGGTACTTGAAGATGGCTGGAACTTAATCATCTTCGAAAGAATACTCCTCCTGGAACTTGTGATTAAGAGTCTCTTGTTGCCTCCAAGGTTGCTGTTGATGAATGTCGACAGCAGTTACAGGTGCTTTAGCCATTGGTTGGGCTCTTTCGGCTTTCTTCCTTTTGAGAAAGCATTCAGCCTATTCACTATGCAGTTTTAACTCTTCACTTATTGAGCCGATAGCAAGGCATTGACCTTATCTTCCAGTTCCTGCATCATCTTGTTGTCCTTGCCCGCATCTTTCTTCGGAGTAGAGAGAAATCAACTGAACCACCCCTAGCGATATTGAGGGGTGCAATTGAATCACTCATAGTGTTACTGAGGGATGCGATTGGGCCACCCCTAATATTTTTGAGGTGTGCGTCAGTTATGATGACTTCGTCCACTTCTAGATTACTGTCAACTATGATGTTTTGAATGCGGTGACTAGATTCAACCCGGTGACTGGACTCAGGTGGTGGTTGAAGTCGTTGAGTCTGTAACTCTCTCATCTGCTACATGGTTAACTGTATCTTCATTTTTATTTCAGCTCTGAGTTCCTCTCGCTGTCGAGCTAAAGCCTCTTGAAGCATTTGAGCCACTAGGTCGGGAGTGATTGTGAACGACTCCCTTACTTCTCCCATGCTGGATATTATATCGTTGGAGGCAATTATGGAGTAACTATCTGATAGTTCATCTTCCGAAGACATTCCTTCATGCATCCTCAGGTAATCTCTATGTCCGATGGCTTCTATCTGGAGCCGAGACATTCGTTGGGTTATCCCTGAATTAACTTTTCTTCTAAAAGAAAAGTCAGAATTAAAGCCGTTTGAAGCAATCGCAGACTTTCCTTTGTCAACCATGTTGATGGTGACTTCAGGGAATTCATCAACGTAGATAGTGGATTTTCTCTCATGGAAAAATCTTGGCTTGGGCTTCGATGCTTCGGTGGTAAGTTTCTCGAATACCGAGACCCTTTGTAAAATGATCCTGGGACAAGTACATTTTGATAATACTGTCCTAATAGATCTCCCGCATGGACAGTAAGAGCTGGTTTCTCAGACACCCTCATTTGGGATTTGTTCACACCCCTAACATGATGGTGCAGCTCATTGGAGTAATCCATCACT
Organism: Asparagus officinalis; assembly: GCF_001876935.1. Lineage (NCBI taxonomy): Eukaryota > Viridiplantae > Streptophyta > Magnoliopsida > Asparagales > Asparagaceae > Asparagus > Asparagus officinalis. The sequence continues at coordinate 55,224,911 of NC_033800.1, read as the reverse complement.
TGTTGGTGTGTTGCCCAAGGAAAATATTGTCTTTTGACGGACACATCTTCTTTTGGGGATGAAGAACCTAGTTGATATTCTCAGGACGATTTGTTGTTGCCTTTGAATAATCCAAGGTCACATCAGGAGTTGCACGATTAGGACCTCTCCCTTACGAGCGTGGAACCGTAACGGGCTCATGGGTTTCAATGCGAACATCCAGGCGATCGATGCCATGAGTCCTCTTGTGCACGGTGCACGAACATGTATAATGAGGTGTCCTGGTTTGTTTAGAAGTGGCAGGACACCTTTGAGGAGCCTTTGGCTTGACGAGAGTGTTTGTACGACCCCTATCCCAAAGAACTACTCGAGTTTTGTTCACCAGAGCTTTACCTCAATCTTTGGGCGAAGGACCAAGACGGTCTGCCATCCTAACTTTGAATTTCGATAGGTCAACACTGCCGTGAGACTTCTCTGGAGGTACGTTATCAACTGGAACAGAAACAAGGCTTAACGGAAGCTAAAAAATGGCTACGGGAGGTGAATTAGGCACAGGACACCTTAAGTTGACTCGGGCTTGGCACGAGTCACCTTGAAGTGGCTCGAGACTTCTGATCTTTTTGACCATTGTCGGAGTTGTTTTTGATGCTCTTTTGGACTTTCGCCTCCAGACTTGGCGTGGTCTTGGTGGTCTTTTGGCCACCTCTTCCTTCTTCATGCCTTGTGCCTTTTGAAAAAGGGTGCGAGCATGTGCGGCACGTGCACGATGACTTTGGATACACTCCTTCTGGGTTGAACGATTCCTTTTGACAATGATCCATCCTTCCATCGATGGCTTAGAGAATTTGTCAGCCACACGCTGTTGAAGTGATTCGGTTGCTTAATGTCTCCTGGACTCCAAGTTTGTATAATATCGAACCTTGTAGACTTGTTCCAATGCCTTAGCGATTTGACGAGCTTGCCGTTGGTGTTACCTCTGACAAGCTCTCTTCCTCAGAGTTGGCATACTTTGATTGGATAACTCCTTGATTGGAGAGGACTCATTTGTAGCCTTCATCAGTGAGTATGCCTCCTTCAAAGATAATATATTTCTGCATTTACAGTGAGAGGAGGATTTTGATGAATACAAGGAGAAATATTTCTTGAACTTGGCTTCGTCAAACTCATACTCGATCGCTGAATCAACCGGGATCTTGATCTTTGATTATGACACGACAGTCTCGGTAGCGAGACTGTTGGCTCCCTCTATGGTCGCCAGCGTGTTTGGGTCAAAAATTACCTTTTTTATTGTCATTGAACCTGTTATAATCGTTTATCGATTACAAATTTAAAAAAGAGAAAAGCTAATCTTTTTATAAGATCTTCTTACACAATGAAAAATAAAATATTACAACTTTATCAAACAACACATAAAAACTATTTATTAGCCTATGTTTGTGTGGGATCTTTGCATGTGCCGGGGTTTATCCGTGGACCATCGCGGATCAAATCCGGTTGATCGAATAAAAGATCAATGCTCTTAATTTACAAAGAAATCAATCGTAGAAGTAAATAATCTCAACCAAGCAAGATTACTATTCTTCTTGAGATCAAAACCAAGTTTGATCCGGAGAAAAGGGGAATGAGCCCCAGATCTCTCGAACTCTCCCTCTTTATACTAAAGAACTTTGCCAAGATCTGCTAGCCTCTCTCAAATTTATCACAGCCTCACCCCTAGCTCCTCTAAAATTCATGGCTCCCTTTAGATCTATCTTTATGAGGGTAGTAGGGTGTATTTATAGATTTTAAATACCGTGTTTGTGGATAGGATCGAAGAACAACCGTTACTATCCGTTTAGGTGGGTTTTTGGTTGTGTAACAGCTTCCACACGTTTAAGGTTAACCCCACATGTTTATGGATGACCACCAAGAGTTTTAGAAGCCAATCTTATCAGTAAACATGTTGTGAGCTAACTCGGGTGCGAGTCACTTCGAAGTGACTCAGAATTTCCGAGTCAATTTGAGGTGACTCAGATTTTCCGAGATAGTTTGTACTATTCACAATATTTTTACCTTAACTCTCTAGTCTGACCTTAGAATAAAGTGATTCAAGATGCGTTGGAAAGATGATGAAGAGAGTTACAACTTTTGTCTTTTAAGATTTTTCAGATTCAAATCTCATCATGGTCAAAATTTCACTTCTTCATGTGGGTCACTCTAGAGCCCTCCTGATTGTATTTGTTTTGTTGTTTCACACATTTTGACATTTCACATGTGTTCCTTCACTTCTTTTTATAGCATTAGATGATCCTTTTTGACTTGGATAATCCTCTCTAACTTAGATAATAGCGTTCATCACTTTTTCTCTATTTCGAACTACGTGCGGGAACCTATAGGTAATTTTTGACACATACACTAGATTTGAACCTCACTGGAGTGCCCTGAATGTTCTCCTTCTTAGTATACACCCATTTGCAACTAATTACCTTTCACTCCTTTGGAAGCTCGACAAGCTCCCATGTGTCGTACTTCTGAAGAGACTACATCTCCTCCTACATAGCTTCCTACCAGAAATCAGCCTCTGAACTCTGCTCAGTCTCTCTGAATGTAGTAGGAACCATCTCATTGACACTCTCTACTAGAAGTGCATAAGCAACCACTATATCTGTATACCTCACTAGCAACCGTATGTCTCTCCTGGGTCTCCGAACTGCAATCGAATATTGAACCTGAATCGTCGATCCCTGATACTATTCTGTCATACGTGTATCCTCCAAATCATTAATGTGCTCGCCTGACGTCACCTCATTCAGCACTCTAATAGATACAGTCCCATCTGGATACTGTGCTGTATCAATCTCCACCATCTGCGACTTCTCCTCTGTCGGGGTGCTCTTCACTTGATGAGAGCTGGAAGGCTTCAAGAGCGAAGCCTCATCAAAAGTGACATCTTTACTTAGCACAATCTTCTTCTCAACTGGATCCCAAAGCTTGTAACCTTTATAACACCACGCTTGAATCCCGCAAATATGACCTTCCTAGCTCGATGTTCCAATTTATTAGTCTTCACATGATAAAATGCAGGGCATCCAAAAATCTTGAGCTGATCATAGTCATGTGCTGGCTCTCCCGATCATATCTCCATAGGAGTTTTCCCCTCTATCACAGATGAATGCAGCCTATTAATGAGGTGGCTCGCATATAAAAGTGTCTCAGCCTAAAAGATCTTCTCCAATCTACTGTGCGATAACAAATATCGAACCTTCTCTAGTAAAAACTGATTCAACCTCTCAGTCACCCCATTCTGCTGCGGCATATGACTAACTATGAAGTACCTCTCTATGCCCTCGTCTCGACATAGCTGCTGAAAGGGGTCTGAAGTATACACTCCACCGTTGTCGTGTCTCAACGTCCCGATCTTTCTTCCTATCTGTAGTTCCAATCTTCTCTTCTACTCCACAAATATTTCTAGGACTTCACTCTTCTTTGCTATGGTATACACCCAACAACGCCTAGAATAGTCATCCATAAACGTGATGAACCAATGTCAATCACTAAGTGATGCCGTCTTGGCAGGACCCTAAACATCTGTGTGTACATAGTCCAAGATGCTCGTCGTCCTATGAATGGCTGTCCCGAACTTCACTTTAGTCTTCTTGCCAAGAACACAGTGCTCACATAATTCAATCTTCCTACTATTGGCTCCCTTCAATAGCCCCTGCTTGCACAATACTTGTAGTAACTTTTCTCCTGTGTGCCCCAATCTGTAGTGCTAAAGTCTGCTCTCATTCGCCTCTGAAACTGCTGAAGCTACTTGGCCAATCTCAGTGCTTCCCTTCAAATAATAAAGATTCTTACTACAGACTGCCTTCATCACTATCAAAGATCCCTTAGTAACTTTTGCTATAGCGTTCTCAAAAGTCATATTGAATCCATTTACCTCCAAAGCTCCAACAAAAATAAGATTCTTCTTCAGCTGAGGAATAAATCTCACTTCATTCAACTCTCAAACAACTCCATCGTGTATCCAAATCCTAACAGTACCTATCCTATGAATACCATAGGATTGATCGTTTTTCATGACCACCACACCCCCATCAAGCTTCTCGAAAGATGCAAACCAACCTCTCCAGCGAGTCACATGATAAGTACTACTAGAATTCAAATATCTAATCTGATGTATCAGCATGGTTAACCTCTGGAGTAATCAATCAAGAAAAGTATGAATCATCTGAATCATCACCACCTTTAGCAACATTCACCTCGCTGGCCTTCGGCCCCTTCTTCTTGCTATTCTCCTTCTCTTTGAGCTTCGGGCAATCTCTCTTCTGATGTCATTGTTCTCTGCAAAAGGCATACTGGTTCTTTAAAATCTGGTAGTGGCCTCTAGATTTTGACTTGCCTAGATTACCACCTCTTAGATATGGATTCCTTCCTCTCGTCGACAAGGCCTCTCCTGAAGTGCTAGCTCTGGAAGACTCTTTATCTTTCCTCCTCAAGTCAAAATTCTACAACGTGTTAGTCACTTCACTATAGGTAATGGAAGATCTACTGTTCAATAAAGTGATCACGAATGTATCATACTCCTCATCGGGTAAAGAACCTAACAAAATAATCACATTGTACTCATCCGATATCTTCTTATCAATATTCGCCAAGTCCGACAATAACTTTGAGTAGTTGTTCACATGATCTACAAGTGATGTACCACTGGACATCTAGAATCTAAACAATCTTCTCAACAAGTGTAACTGATTCTCAACACTCTTCGTAAGATACTTGTTGTTGAGAATCTCCCACATCTTCATCGCATACATCACGCCGATAATATCGTACTTTAACTCTTATTCCAAACAAGATCTAATCACCCCACAAGCATTCTGATTCATCTTGTCCCATATCGCTTCATCATACTTTGGTGGCCTCTCATGAGTCATAATAGTCTCTTCCAAATTTTGAGCATTCAACGCATCTTGCACATCACTCGTCCACAACCCAAAGTTCATCTTGTCGTCATACTTCACAACACTGATCTTCGTATTCTGAAGTGTAACCTGAACTGTACTCGCCGTAGTCTTGCTACTTTCACTACTATCTCCCGCCATTGTTTGCTAAGTCTGAATTGTAGGGGAAAGATTCGAACTTGATAGATTTGTGAAATTACCTGACTTGAATCCTAGATTGGATTCCAAACGAACCCCAACCACATGAGGAAGACGAGATCTCTAATGGTAATTCGGTAACGCTATCTCCACCGAAGCCTTGAACTCCAAGATCCAAGCTTCCAACACCGAATTTCCTCCACCCAAAATAAACCCTAAGTCTGAAACCCTAGAGCTCTGATACCAATTGTTGCGTGACTGCGGAAGCGTGCGTAAAAACCAAATGAGTCTTCGAGCAATTAGAGGAGAACAACTAATGAGTGCAATTCACAAAAGAACGGCCAAAATTACACACAAACACAAAGATTTACGTGGTTCGACAAATTGCCTACGTCCACAGGGAGAGGATGGGGAGATTTCACTATATGGAGGAGAAAACAACGAGTTACAACTCTCACAAACTTTCAAAATAAGCCTAACCAATAATCTCTCACTACCTCACAATAATCTCCCTCTCAAAGTGCTCAAACAAATCCAAATTCTCTCTACTACAACCCTAACAAAACGTGTTTCTTTTTATATCAAAACCGATCCAAAACAGACTAGGATTAGTTTTACCCGTTTACCCGCTATCGGTTGACCGATAAGGGTGCATCGGTCGACCGATCGGGGCAATTTCCCGCTTGTATATGTTTATCGGTCGACTGGTCAAATGCATCTGTCGACCATCCCGAAACTCCTATAATTTCCTTGCAATCGAACCGTTCGACTGATCAGACCCGATCAGTCGACCGATGAGCCTCCTCCTGTGCACGTATTGTTTTTCTTCACTGTTTTTCAACAATTCGAACAATTCATCGCCATTTTCTACAGTAATAACTTATAAAATAAAAAAAACTTCGTCAAGATGACAGCCTTCAAATGTCAACTAGAAAGCAACAGAAGAGAAAGGCTCATAAACAATTACAGTACTTAATCAAACATGATGTAAGTTATATGTAATTTAACAATTTACATGCCTTACTCTCATAGACTTCATATGTAAGATTCATTATATATCAAGAGGAGTGATATTTGGAAGTGTCTAAGCCCAAATTTCTCAGACGAAAAGCCTCCACTATGTTACCCCTTTCTCCTACCACTTTTCCAACCTTTGACTGGCAACTTGATCAAGAGCATATGATCCATGAAATACCTCTACAAGATCTATTTGCTAGCTACAACCTTAATGAAGGAGATATATCCCACAACTCAAGCATTTCCTCACCTCACCTCCCAGATTTCGAGTATGAAGACATCGAAGACTCGATTATCAAAACCAGCAAACTCTCAAACTCAATGAAGAAATCAACCCACAATGAATATGAGAGAGATAGACGGAAGAAGTTAAACAAGCTGTACTCATCCCTAAGAGAACTTCTCCCAGAGAAGGATCAAAGAGTACGTTATTTAAGAGTTTTTTTGTAGAATCTTTAGTCTGTTTCAACTTCTAATCTTTTTTCTTATTTTATCTTTGCTGCAGAAGAAATTGAGTATTCCATGTACAATTGCCCATGTGCTGGAATACATACCTAAACTCCAAAAGCACATAAAAAGGTTGCAACGAAAGAAAGAAGAGCTTCTATCCCGGGTGCCTAGTAATGATTATTCTTCCATTTGTAACAAAGAAAGAATGATCAACCCGGTGATTTCAGCAGTATTTCTGAGTAAAAAAGAGATCATGATCCAAATATGTATCTTGAACAAACAAAGTGCTGCTACTCCGTTTTCGAAGGTTGTGAATATTTTGGAGAGAGAAGGATTTCGGCTGTTGAATGCCACAACTCTCACCACTCATGATGATAAAACCATCTATTCTCTTCATTTACAGGTTAGATTTCAATTTGCTTTCCTGAAAAAGTCCTTTTTTTCCTTTTCTTCATATTTTACTTTGTATAAATTAGTTTTGAAATTTTGACTGGGTTTTGGTATTAATTTTGTTCTTGACTTTATTAATCTTTTGCTTTAACAGGCAAAGGAAGCTATGAGGATGGAGAACCAAAACTTCTTTGAGCAACTGGTGAATTTTCTTAATGAATAAACAGTCTATAGTAAGACTGAAAAGTGAAGCAGAGGTTTCATGAACAAAACCATGGGATATGTACCCACCTTAGATATTTTTATATATTAACTCAACGAGAGCTAAGGTCATAAATATTAATGACTAGCCCTTTTTTCACTCCTTTTTCACCATGTAATAAATAGTAGAAACTCATTGGATAGAGGTGCTCATGTACATAAACATTTGGATAAGTTTTGGGATGAAGTGATGCTTATTTTTGCATAAATGGATAAAGTGATGCTTGACAGTAATGAAAAGGCAATTTTACATGCCACTACTTTTCAGATTATAAAATTTTAAGAAACTTACTACCAAAGAAATTAATGTCATCACCAAAATTCTAATAATATACCCAAGTAAGCACTAGTAAAAAACTGGGCATTGGCGACAGGGTATTGGCGACGGATTTGAAATCCGTCGCCAATACAAACATTGGCTACGGACAGACACAACCCCGCTCGCCAATACCCCGTCGCTAATGTTTGCATTGGCGACGGATTCAATCCGTCGCCAATATTTTCCTGTCGCCCATAACCATGGGCGGACGGGAAAACATTGGCGACTGTCGCCAATACGTATTAGTGACGGATTCGATCCGTCGCCAATACGCATTGGCGACGCGAACAGGAAAACATTGGCTACGGATTCGATCCGTCACCAATACTTATTGGCGGACCGATGCGCTCCGTCGCCACGAACGCTTTCGTCGCCCAATACTTATTTGGCGACGGATTCGATCCGTCGCCAATACTTATTGGTGACGGATCGAATCCGTCGATTCGCTTGCCAATTACTAATGTGTTTCATCGTAAAATTTTTAACATAAGTGATTATATCTCATTGTTAGTGAGTGACCCCCACAAAAAATTAAGAATTATTTTAATATTAGTCCCTCAAATCTATAATATTTTAAAAGTAGTCCAACAAATTATGTAAAATTGCTAACACATCTAGGGATGCTAAATGAACCAAATAATTAAACAAATAGTTTGATAATTTATCACATGTTATCATTTTTAATTATTGCATATATGATGCCATATTTGTGAGTTTTTTTGGCTTCATCTTTGATTAGTTTAGAGAAAATATGATGAAAAGTAAAAATGATGAGAAAATGGTGAGAGCACCAATGAGGATATCATTTTTAGTTATTGTTCGTTGGAAATTTGCAGTAAGAAAGACAATGAAAGAAAAATTTGACTTGTATTTCTCTCCAAAATCAATTACAATTTGATTCCGCATTACAAGAGAGGAGAATGAATTTGATTCTCCCCTTTGTTTAAAACTGGGTTCTTCACGGTGGCGATGAGATGCCTCCCTCGAATGCTCGTGCCGTCGAGTTGCTTCTCGTTGACGATCCGAACGTCTTGATTCACTGGAACGTGATTTTCTCCTCACGATTTGATGTGTGTGTGGGAGAACTTGCAAAGCAAGTTTGAAAATAAACT
>NC_033800.1:55178926-55216277 GCF_001876935.1 Asparagus officinalis | reverse complement strand
AATCCGTCGATTCGTTGCCAATACTAATGTGTTCATCGTAAAATTTTTAACATAAGTGATTGATTATCTCATTGTTAGTGAGTGACCCCCACAAAAAATTAAGAATTATTTTAATATTAGTCCCTCAAATCTATAATATTTTAAAAGTAGTCCAACAAATTATGTAAATTGCTAACACATCTAGGGATGTAAATGAACCAAATAATTAACAAATAGTTTGATAATTTATCACATGTTATCATTTTTATTATTGCATATATGATGCCATATTTGTGAGTTTTTGGCTTCATCTTTGATTAGTTTAGAGAAAATGATGAGAAAAGTAAAAATGATGAGAAAATGGTGAGAGACCAATGAGGATATCATTTTTAGTTATTGTTCGTTGGAAATTTGCAGTAGAAAGACAATGAAAGAAAAATTTGACTTGTATTTCTCTCAAAATCAATTACAATTTGGATTCCGATTACAAAAGAGAGGAGAATGAATTTGATTCTCCCCTTTGTTTAAAACTGGGTTCTTCACGGTGGCGATGAGATGCCTCCCTCGAATGCTCGCGTCGAGTTTGCTTCTCGTTGACGATCCGAACGTCTTGATTCACTGGAACGTGATTTTCTCCTCACGATTTGATGCTGTGGAGAACTTGCAAAGCAAGTTTGAAAATAACTCTTAACGAGTTGATAACTCTGAATGAGTTTTAGAAGAACTTGCAGAGCAAGTTTTGAACTCTGATCGAGTTGATAACTCTGAATGAGTTTGAACTCTTGAAAAAGAGTTGATTTGAACCGAAAGTCGGTTATAAGCCAAGGGAATGCTCCTGTGGTCGATCGTTGCTGAGGATGAACATCGATCTCCCCCTTGCTGCAAAAAAAAGAAGGATCCCAGAGCCCAGAGCAAAATCCTTTTGACCGAATCTCCCTTTGTTGATCAGAGAAAATTCGATCCCTTAACTCAATTGAGTTTCTGGTATTTATAGGGGATTAAGGGTGGTAACTACCCCCTTAATCCGCTCTTAAGTGGGGCGAAAATCCCTCAAATCGTGGGGGGGAAAACAGTTCCTGGAACTGTTCATTGCGTGCTTTGAACGAGTCAACGCTGAAAAATAGCGTTCAGGGCCCGAACTCTGCGTTTTTAGACTAAAAACGCAGAGTTGGGCCTATTTTGGTGGCTGAATGCACAGGCAGATTCTCTGTGCTAGGGCGTTAGAATGCAGAGCTGAACTCTGCGTTCAGCAGCTCAAGCAACACAGGCGCACACTTTGCCTGTTATAAAATATGAGAGTCGTCAGATTGTAACTCCCGATGTTGATTGTGAATGCTGTTGAATTAGAGCTTTTATCAGTTGTCGTGAAGGTCGTCAGATTGTAGCCTTCTACGTGAAAGTTCTCAAATTGTAGCCTTCTGGAAGTCGTCAGATTGTAACTTCTATCATCGGTATTTGATGGGGGATCAACTATCTATTGTGAATTTTAGATAGCCTACAGAACCCCCTCCAAAGTTTTCGAAAGTTCGCGGTTGACTGGGACGAATTTTCGGAATACTTTGGATCTCAACTCTGATCTTGGAGCTGTTGATTCCTTGTCACAAAGGAGTTGTTCTCTGCACTCGCTTCGAAGGCAGCTTGGTTGAAGGGATTTTCCATGCAGGACCTGTGTGAAGGTATGTGCCATAATCCTGCTTCTGGAATGTGGGGGTGGACCCTGCATTTTGAACTTGAGATGCGGGTTTCACCGTTGCATGTTGAATTTGGAACACAGGTGTGACCTCGGCGTTTGGTTTTTTGCATCGCGGGTCAACATTTTGACTTAAGACATGGAAGTGGCTTCCGTGCATTTTTGACTAAGTCTTTGAGACTTGTCTTTGGCGCATCTGTTTTAAGTCTCGACTCACATCTATTAAGCCGATGGGCCTGCAAATGTGCGTAGGATTTTTGGCAAACCCTCAGCCATCAACGGATTTGATAAGCCTTTACCGACTACCGTTTGAGTCGGGCTAGCATGTGAATTATCTAGGTCCGTTCCACATGTAACGTTGTGCTAAGAGAATGAACTCTCTTAGTCTTGATGCTATGATTTTGAATACATAGACTTTGTCATTTTGACGGGAAAAGACTAACCGGCAACGCGTGTTAGGCGTAGACTTATCTCTATTTAGGGATCGAGATAAAGTCCCCCATGCGTGTGAGGCATGGATTTTGATGTCCTTTTCACGGTAAAAGACTAACCGGCAACGCGTGTTAGGCGTAGACTTATCTCTATTTAGGGATCAAGATAAAGTCCCCCATGCGTGTGAGGCATGGATTTTGATGTCCTTTTCACGGTAAAAGACTAACCGGCAACGTGTGTTAGACATTGACTTATCCCTACTTAGGATTCAGGATAAAATTCCCCATGCGTGTAAGGCATGGATTTTGGCGTTATTAATAACGACCTGCTACGATATTGAATACGTAGGCTTTGCTATTATTGCGGGAATAGGCTACCCGGCAGCATGTGTTAGATGCAGACTTATCTCTAATTAGGGATCGAGATAAAGTCCCCCATGCGTGAAGGCATGGATTTTTGGTGTCATTTCTTCCTGTGTAGCTTGAAACACCGAAAGAATTAACAAGTTCATTGGGGGGTTGACTGTTAGAGGTGTTATGTTAACCTAACAGTATTTTATGGACCTATCGCTCTATTGAAGAGAGTCGATAAGTTGATTTGGTCGTCAGAGATGTGGTGTTAACTTGACGAGTTTGTGGACCTATCGCTCCATTGAAGAGAGTCGATAAGTGGATTTTGTCAGAGGTGTAGTGTTAACGTGACAAGAAGAATTTTGCTATGGAAGCAATTTTGAGGACTTATCGCTCTATTGGAGAGAGTCGATAAGTGGATTTTGTCAGAGGTGTAGTGTTAACGTGACAAGAAAAATATTGCTATGGAAGCAATTTTGAGAACTTATCGCTCAATTGGAGAGAGTCGATAAGTTGATTTGGTCGTCAGAGGTGTGGTGTTAACTTGACGAGTTTGTGGACCTATCGCTCTATTGAAGAGAGTCGATAAGTGGATTTTGTCAGAGGTGTAGTGTTAACGTGACGAGGTGTATTGTTAACGTGATAAGAATTTGTTGCGATTGGAGCAACTTTGGGGACTTATCATCCTATTGACGAGGATTGATAAGTGGGTTTTGTCAGAGGTGTATTGTTAACGTGACAAGAATTTGTTGCGATTGGAGCAACTTTGGGGGACTTATCATCCTATTGACGAGGATTGATAAGTGGGTTTTGTCAGAGGTGTATTGTTAACGTGACAAGATTTTGTGTTGCGATTGGAGCAACTTTGGGGACTTACCATCCAATTGATGAGGATTGATAAGTGGGTTTTGTCAGAGGTGTATTGTTAACGTGACAAGTTGGGAGTGATGCAAACTGAATGCATACTCTGTGGGGATGATGATCGTCAGAAGTGTAATGTTAACTTGACGATGTGAAAGATTTGTTACTCTTAATCCAGTGGATTCTAAGTAATTAACCCCCAGTCTTGATTAAGACTTCGCAGGGGAATAAAAAAGAGGTAGACAAGGCACATCACCTAGTGGGGCACTATCTATGAAGTCGGAATAGAAGCACATCACCTGGTAGGCCATTATCTAATGAGTTTGACTATCAGAAGTAACTGTTAACGTGATAGTTGTTGGACCCGCCATCCTACTGAAGAGGATTGACTTCAGTGGCCGTAGTATCTTTCCCTTCTGACTGGGAAGAGTGAGCCTGGTCTAGTTGCTTAGGAGAAGATTAGGCTTGGTCCGATTACTCGGGCTGATCTTGCCTACTTCGTTCTTCAGCTTTAATCCTGGTAATGATTTTTTGAGCCTGCTCGCCTTGAGAGATTAGTTGTCTCCAAGAACGGCATTCTGCAACTCCTATTCGGGCTAGGAGGTCGGTTTGCAAGTTGTGTCGACAGGTCTCTACTAAGGTAGACTGTGTCATACCTGACGAACACCGGAGAGCCATGGATCGGAACCTTTTGACATAGGCTTTGACGGACTCCCTCTTCTTCTGCTTAGTAGCAAGAAGGGTATGGATGGAGACTTCTGTATCCTCTTCAAAGAATCTTACATCCCACGGGAAGTTTCCTGAACCATTCAAAGGCAACTCCCTTGAGGGTGCCAATGAACAATCGAGCCAGTATGGCATCGTTTGATATTACATTTCCAGTCTGTGACTTGAAATGATAATATGTTGGTTTGATGATCCCGTGCCGTCAAAAATTTGTAGCGTCGGGACCTCAAACTTTGGAGGATAAGGGGTTGCATCCCATTCGGCAGGATAGGGCCTGATAACTCCCTCATCTTGAAGCTCCCTTCTGTTAGCAATGGCTTTGAGGCGGGCTTCCAATTCTTCCATTTTGGCAGACTGAAGATTCTGCTCATCCTCAGTCTCTCTTCCTTCATCAGAGGAAGATTCTAGGCTGTGGGATTCTTGGTCAGAAGCCGCATCATCAACCATTTTTCCCTTCCCTTTGCTTGTGTGAGGTCGGGATGAAGATGCTTTTCCTCTCCGGGAAGATTCTTGCCTAAGCGGCGGATCTGTCTCCTGAGATTTGGCCTTGTCTGCGACGATTTGAGTCAACATGGCCATGAGTTCATTGATGGCCTCCTGCTGTGATTTGAGCATGGCCTTCTGCTCATCAACCCTCTTTGAAAGATCTTCAGAATGTTCTGCCATGTGGACGAAGCTCTCATGCCCAATGAAAGAGCTTGATGATTGGGACTCCGCAATGGCTGAGTGTTCGTCATCGGAATTAGTTCCTCTGGCTAAACTCCGATAGTTGACAGGGGGAATGGCTCCTGTTCGAGTCCGAGTACGTTGGTAGATTCCTTCAAACTCGTTAGTGATTTCTCTGACGCTTGGAGAACGATCTGTCTCTGACTCGTCAGAACTAAGGGTTGATGATCTCCCTCTACCAACCATGTTAGAAGTGACTCCAAGGCATTCATCCTCTAAAGTCTTCTTCTTGTGAGGATGTCGTCGATTATTGAGCAAAACGACATTCGTCGGTCGGTTGAACATCGACAGCAATTCCCGCAAGTCAGAGACTTGGGATGAACCTCTCACGGAGCGTGAGGGTAAAGATGGAACCCCCTGTCCGTTAAAGGATGGGACTGGTTCTTGGTAAACATGAATTTTAAATCCATGTTGATCATTTTGAACACGACGAAGCACATCGTGTTCCAAAGAAGGAACACGAGGGTCGTGTTTAGCTTGATTAACGCAAGACCAAAGTCTACGTTTTGCTAGTGAAACGCAGTCCTACGATCTGCGTTCAGATTCTGAAATGCACTCCTGAGAGTTGCGTTCAGTTTGTGAAACGCACTCCTGTGAGTTGCGTTTTGGTTCTGGGACGCACTCTTGAGAGTTGCGTTCAGCCAGATCAACGCAGGTTTGATGTCTGCGTTTAAATGATAGAACGCACTCCTGAGAGTTGTGTTTGAGTTCTGAAACGCACTCCTGAGAGTTACGTTCAACGCAGTTTTGAGGTCTGCGTCTTGGTATTGAAACGTGCCTCTGAAGGCTACGTTCTATCTGGGAAACGCACACCTGAGGGTTGCGTTTAGCTTGGCTTCTGCAGAGCTCATGTTGAGGCTCATAAACGCGGAGTTCGCGTTGATTGGAGGATCGGCTTTTTTGGCGTTGTGCCGAAATCGAGTCTTCTCCTTTAGAGAGGGAACTATATGAACAGTGCAACCCCCATGGGAGATAGTCTTTAGATGAATTGGTCACAACTGGAGCTTTAGTCTCCTCGGAAACTTTGTGGATCTTGCGCATAGCCTTGGGGCTAAGGGATCCGGAGGAGAGGGCCTCCTCGTACTTGGCTTGATCAAACTCGATAATCAGAGTTTCAACGGTTGTTCTAGTGAGATGAACGTCGGATTGCACCATCACTTCTTCGTCAGAGAAGCTAGTCCCCAGTAGAGTCGCCATCTTTTGTTCGTTGGAAATTTGCAGTAGAAAGACAATGAAAGAAAAATTTGACTTGTATTTCTCTCAAAATCAATTACAATTTGGATTCCGATTACAAAAGAGAGGAGAATGAATTTGATTCTCTCCTTTGTTTAAAACTGGGTTCTTTGATTCTCCCCTTTGTTTAATTCTGGGTTCTTCACGGTGGCGATGAGATGCCTCCCTCGAATGCTCGCGTCGAGTTTGCTTCTCGTTGACGATCCGAACGTCTTGATTCACTGGAACGATGTCTTCTCCTCACGATTTGACGCTGTGGAGAACTTGCGTGGCAAGTTTGAAAATAACTCTTAACGAGTTGATAACTCTGAACGAGTTTTAGAAGAACTTGCAGAGCAAGTTTTGAACTCTGATCGAGTTGATAACTCTGACGAGTTTTAGAAGAACTTGCAGAGCAAGTTTTGAACTCTGATCGAGTTGATAACTCTGAACGAGTTTGAACTCTTGAAAAAGAGTTGATTTGAACCGAAAGTCGGTTATAAGCCAAGGGAATGCTCCTGTGGTCGATCGTTGCTGAGGATGAACGTCGATCTCCCCCTTGCTGCCCAAAAAAGAAGGATCCTAGAGCCCAGAGCAAAATCCTTTTGACCGAATCTCCCTTTGTTGATCAGAGAAAATTCGATCCCTTAACTCAATTGAGTTTCTGGTATTTATAGGGGATTAAGGGTGGTAACTACCCCCTTAATCCGCTCTTAAGTGGGGCGAAAATCCCTCAAATCGTGGGGAAAAACAGTTCCTGGAACTGTTCATTGCGTGCTTTGAACGAGTCAAACGCTGAAAAATAGCGTTCAGGGCCCGAACTCTGCGTTTTTAGACTAAAAACGCAGAGTTGGGCCTATTTTGGTGGCTGAATGCACAGGCAGATTCTCTGTGCTAGGGCGTTAGAACACAGAGCTGAACTCTGTGTTCAGCAGCTCAAGCAACACAGGCGCACAGGCCACGTTTGGGCTTTAACTCTGCGTCCAGGGCTTAGGACGCAGAGTTAAATCTCTGTTGGAGATTTGAGACGCACAGGCTGCATGCGTCCTGAAATTAGAAACGCACAGGTCACTGGTGCGTTGAGGATCAACTCTGCGTTCAGAGTTTGGGTTGCAGTCGAGTCTGTCGAAGAACGCACGTTACATGTGCGTTTCGTGATTTAACTCTGCGTTACAAAGTTCGACGCCTGCTAAGGAACGCACACTTGTGTGCGTTTCGTGATTTAACTCTGCGTTACAGAGTTCGACGCCTGCTAAGGAACGCACACTTGTGTGCGTTTTGAACTTGAAAAACGCAGAAGTGAAATTTCTGCGTTTGAGAGAGATTGTTGGCTTATAACCTCGTCCATTATAACATTGCAAAGGCCATTGCTTATTGATCTTTGCCTGTTATAAAATATGAGAGTCGTCAGATTGTAACTCCCGATGTTGATTGTGAATGCTGTTGAATTAGAGCTTTCATCAGTTGTCGTGAAGGTCGTCAGATTGTAGCCTTCTACGTGAAAGTCCTCAAATTGTAGCCTTCTGGAAGTCGTCAGATTGTAACTTCCATCATCGGTGTTTGATGAGGGATCAACTATCTATTGTGAATTTTAGATAGCCTACAGTTATACGCGTTACGAACATGTAGCCATGTTGATTTTGCTAATGATATTTATCATAGCTCTTTTTAATTAATTAGGAGTTCTATTTTAGTTTTAAAATTTGTTTTTTACTCTTTATGCTAGCAGATTCGATGAGCTCTACTACTCTTTATTCTTTATGCTAGCAGATTCGATGAGTTGTACTATTCTTTATGCTAGCAGATTTTATGTTAGTTTTAGATTTTTTTTTTCTTTAATTTATTTTTTAGTTTCGAGTTTGCTAACGATTAGAATTTGACCAGATGTATTCGATTCGTTTATCTATTAAATATTCATTTAAAATTGATCACAAGTTATTATTTGTATTTTACATATATGATGTCATGTTTTTAACCACTTACTTAAGTTTTATATACCGATTTTAAGACTCAAATAATCTTAAATTTATTTTCTAATTAAAATTTGATTTAAATATATACACATCATATGCATAGTATAAAGGAATAATTTTTATTTATGAATTTAATAATACTTTAAAATTAAATTCTTTAGCGGAATGAATATACCAGAACTTATCATAGCCATTTTTAATTAATTAGGAATATGATATATATTGGAGAAAAAAAAGTTTTTAATGGATTTGGGTTTTCACGTTTTAATGGGTCAACTAGGTCCAAATAGGTTGGATTTTTATAACTAAAAGTTAAGAGAAACTGGTAATAATAATTAGATTTAAAGGAATATTTCTTTAAATTTAACCGGTGTTAACCATATGACCTAATTGTAAATATTGTGATGATTTGAAGGACGTAATAGAAATATTCATGATTTGAGTGAGTAATTTGGAAATATTGAAGATGTAACCATATTGATTAGAAAATGATGAGAAAAGTGAAAATAATGAGAAAATAGTGAGAGACCAATGAGGATATCATTTTTTGTTATACGTGTTACGAACATATAACCATATTGTTTTTCTAATGATATACCAGAACTTACCATAGGTCTTTTCAATTAATTAGGAATTCTATGTTAGTTTTAAAATTTATTTTTTATTCTTTATGCTAGCATATTCGATGAGCTCTACTACTCTTGGCTTCATTTACGGATCAACTTGAGCCTGAAAACATCATTAATGAATTTGAGAGGAGCTAAATGAGATTTAATCACTAAAGAAATGGATGAAAATAGTTTCAATAAAGTTTTCTTAGAGTTTTTATAAGGTTAAGAGGAGAAAGAGCCGCTGAAATTGAGTTAGAGCGAATATGATATCTGTTGGTAGGGCTATGCATGGTTCGGTCCAAACCAAAAAAACTGACCAAACCGACCCGAAATTAACAGTTTAGGTCGGTTTTATATGTAGGACGGTTCGGGTCGGGTTGAAGAATTTTCAACCCAAACCGACTGAACTAATAATGTACCCATTAACCCTCAAACCCGACCCGTTCACCCGTTCCCTCAAATATCAACACTCAAACCCTAAAATCTAGCTGCCACTTTTCCTCTCCTCAGTTTCTCTCTCTCTCCTGCCAATTCATGGCGAATATGGCCGAGCTAACCCGCCTCTTTGCCCAGCTTGCCACCAATCTCCAGCGACCCACTGTCTCAACCTCCGCCAACCCCTCCTCCTCTGACAATCTGTCAAGCGCAATCTCGTCTATCGTCGCCTCTCTCAACTCGCAAACCCTAAGAAATAGAGTTTTGGACGCTGCCTTCTCACTCATGTGCTTCAACTCTTCTCAGGTCTCAATCTCCTCCTTCCCATCCTATGGTAAATTACAATATTTCTTATGATTTCTTTTCTCTTTTTCAAGAAACCCCTAGTTTACTATGTTCAACAAAATAAACCCCAAATCAACCACATTAATTTCATCTAAATAACTAATGGAAAAATTAGGAA
The DNA here is from genome assembly GCF_001876935.1 of Asparagus officinalis. Classification (NCBI taxonomy): domain Eukaryota; kingdom Viridiplantae; phylum Streptophyta; class Magnoliopsida; order Asparagales; family Asparagaceae; genus Asparagus; species Asparagus officinalis. Next base: position 55,206,819 of record NC_033800.1, on the reverse strand, counting down.
TATCCTGAAAATATTACTTATAATAAATTTTGGGGGTTGTTTGAATTAGTGTGGTAGATTTGAGGTTAAATTCTGTATTTGTAGGATACATTTGCAAATATGGTCGACTTTGGGGGTATATAGGAACAAGTTGTAAATGTTGACAATGTTTTAAATGTTGGAAGATGTCAATTAAGATACTAGTTTAGGAACAAGTTCTTAATCCTCATGAACTGTAACTGGCTGCAGGGATTTGCTGCCTGTATGTCCTCATGCGCGCCTGGTAAGCATGATCCTTTGGTCTTGTTTATGATAATTAATGGGAATTTTGGTTCTGTTAAATCTAGCATTGAATACAATTGTGGAAGTTATTAAAAATTTCTTCCTTCCTCTTTTGCTTTACTATGGCAGATTCTCATGAGTGATACTATTGATGCTGAGTGGTTCTCTCAGTACTTTGGGGTTTCCCTATTATTCAGGTTCTAGGATTTACCCATCCGGTAAGAACTGGAACGTTCTTCTGAAATACTTATTTATGCTCGAACAAACTTATGTTATTTAGAAGTTTGAATGTTATTTCGGTATGTGGAGATCGTCACCACCATCCCCACCCTCAGTAGTCTCGTCTCCTCTCCTATTGATCTTGCTTGAATTGAGATAGTAAAAAGAGTTCTTTTCCTGATTTAAGTCATGGATTTTTATGCAAGAGCCTAGGTAACCTGAGATCTGAATTCAGTGCGATGTTGTGTTTTTGGGGGATAGTAAAAAGAGTTTCATTCAAATTATTATTTTTGTCTCTAATATCCATTCAAATTATGTTGATACATTTCTATTCTACTTTGAAATGTAGTTTTAATAACAAGAAATGCGCTCTTGAGGGCTTTCAGATAGTTCTTGTTCGGTCATTCCTAATGTTTGTCAAAAGTTATTGAAGCTTCATAAGAAAAAATGATATAATGACTTATTATGATGATATTGCCTTCTAGCTATTTCTTTCTATTAATTTCTCATTTGTGCATATATAGGAATCTGGAATAGTTGTGCAACTCTGTGATATTGGTGCTGCAAACCAAGAGATTATGGAATCATATGAGGTTAAAATTAATGGGAAAGTGTTCTAAGGTACAAAATTTTATGTGATTTTCTTAAAATTTTCTTATGATATATATAATATAAAATGGGGATGGTAATATTAATCTCATAGCAACTATGAAAATGCAAAGGCTTGGAGGGTTTTCTTGGAAGGCATACACTAAAGATACTAAGTCCCTTAGCGATAAGACATTCACAAAGGTTGGATTGTTGAAGCAGTTAAATACAACAAGGGATAATTTGGATTAGTTGTGGTACACAACATAGTGAGTATCTAATACATTATCTTTTTTTCTTTTTGGCTTACTTCGGCACCCCAAAGTTTTACCTATTTTTTCACTTTGATACGCCCAAAGCATTTCTTAACGCTTCTATACTCCAAGGTTTCGCTCTTTATTTCACATTGATACCCCCATCCACATTTTATTAGATTTTCTACTAAATTTATACCATATATCTAGCACGTGATACCCCATCCACTGCTACATGGAACATCTGGTTGTGTGAACCTCTGGCATCTGAGTAAATTGAACCTAAATGTATTTATTATGATTTTTTTGGAATATATATACTCTTATATTGAGTGGTAATCTTTTTAGGTTAGAGGAGGTACTCTCGTAGAGAGCAGCAGTACGATACGATGTTCTAATGCAGATGACGCTGATAACATGGATGCCGACAACGATGATGAAGAGGAGTGAGTGAGACTTGTTCTTATATTTATGTAGTTTTAGATTGTGTTAAGACATGTTGTGACTTTTGAATTTTACCTATATGTAATATATTTGTGATTTTATTACGTAGTGAATGAATATTGTTTGAGCATGAGAGATGTGTTGTGATTGTGATTATATGATGAGTATTGTTCGGTATTATGGATTGATGGATGACGATGGATGAGTATTTATTTGGAATGTGAATGTATATAATGGTTGATTTATGATATATTATTAAATATTTTCATCGGATTGATATCGATACAGGCTATATGTGTATTCTCGTATGGGAGGTTACCAGAAAATTAAAATTTTTTTACGTAAATATATACATTGGTGACGAATTGCCCCGTCGCTAATATTCATTAGCGACAGGGGTCTTTTCGTCGCCAATACTCATTGGTGACAGGGCAATCCGTCGCTAATGTTTTAAACATTGGCGACGGACTGCCCTGTCGCCAATACTTATTAGGGACGGATTGCCCCGTTGCCAGTGAGTATTGACGACAGAAAGACCCCCATCGCCAAAGAATTCCATTGCCAATAAACGTCTATTGCCAATACGTATTAGCGAGGGATTTATTGGCGACGGATCCATTTTCGTCACCAATGTGTATTGGTAACGGATTTTGGGGCATTGGTGACGGATTTCCCACTCGCCAATGCCTAATTTTTTTACTAGTGAAGATCATTTATTGGAGAGTATATGACTAAACACAGATAAACAAAATTTTAAATCACTTTTCAGTAAGTGTCCTTTATCTTCACTGATGTGAATAATGGAGATAAATGAGATATCCAGCAAAGCATTATAAGTAAGAAACTATATTAATTCAGGAGAAAATTAACCTCCAAAGGACAACTCAAAAATTTTGTTAGTAAAATTTTTTTCTTTTCGGAAAAGATTGTCAGAAAAAACTAGACCAAAAAATTTTGAAATAATTAAAGAAAAAGATAAACAAATGTTCATATTTGTTTTCATTAAAAAGGTTAACTGAAAATGCACCTCCTATAGTATGTGTGAGTTGTAGTGCCACTACTTATCATCTCTAAACTTTCATTAGAAGCTTCAATCCCCATATATATAGTTATTTTTCATTAGCTATAGGTTGAGATGTCATGTATCACTCACATGAAAATAATTATTATTTTAACCATTAATTTAGAAAAAATTTAGTTTTTTAATTAAACATAGAGACAGAAAGTAATCTTCAATGTAACGGAAAAGTAAGATGTCTAAGGTTTGGGATTATTTTCCAATAATCTTAGATTATGTTAAAAAGAAGGAAAAACTATGTCAGTGCCCCAAAATAAAGAAACCTCATGTGACCAAATCCCTTGACTTTTAGCCCATGTAATTAGGCCCATTGATTGCAATTTTTTTAAAAAAAAAATCCCCTTTTTAGTTACCATCTCAGCAGAGAGAGAAAATAATTTTTTTATTCCCAAACTAGCCTCATTCTCAACCTCTTATATTTTCTTTCTTTTTATTTTTATCATGAGTCAATAAGTCATTTTTCTTCATTCTTCTACTTCTCAATAATTATCTCTTTCTCCATCATCTTCACTATTGCATCGTCCTTTTTATTCTCATCCATTCTCAACAATTGTTTTTCTACCATCACGCCTATCCATTATCATATTTTCTCTTTACTCAACCATATATCCTTCTTCTTCTATCACAATCATTCCTACATCACTCAAAGACTATCTACTTTTGCTTAAACGACCATCTTCTAAAGTCATACTAAAATTAACATTTAACAGTTAAAGTTAACATCTAAGTTTAAAATATAAATATTAATTATATGACTTAAGTATTTAGTTTAACAAATAGATTGTAATTGGTATGACTTAGGTATTAAGTTTAACAAATAGGTAATAACTATATGATTTAAAAGTTAAATTTAATAGATATATGTTAACTATATGAATTACATGTTAAGATTAACAGATTAGTGCTTTTTTTATAAATTTACTGCTACTCTGTATAGTTAATATCTATTCTCTTATAAGTTTTTCATGTGGTTTGGATCAATAACATATAAGTTAAAAATTTAATAACTATTGTATAAATTTAACGTCAACGAGGAGGGGAGAGAAGAGTAGAGGTAAAACGGAAGAGTAGGAAGGGGAAGGAAGGAAAGTCGAGACAAGATATGGAGGGGGGGAGAGAAAGAGGATAATTAGTGGTAGAGGAAGGAGGGGACGAAGAAGGAAATGCGAGGATGGATGAAGATGGAGAAGAGAGGAGGAAGAAGAATGAATTTGGGCGAAAGGTAGAGGAGGATAGTTGGAGAAGAGAGGATGGCGGATGTGGAAGGTGAAGGCGGGATGGAGGAGAAGAGAGGAGGATGAAGGTAGGACGAAGAAGAGAGAACGTAGTGTGTAGAAAGAGAGAAAGAGAGAAGATACATAGAGACGAATAAGAAGAGGATGAGGAAGATGAAGTGTATTTTAGGAATGAGAGAAAATATGGGTTGAGATAGGTTTCTCACATGAAATATTAGGTTTTTGTGCTAAAACACATGGGTCAAAACTGAAAGGGCTTGGTCACATGAAGTTTATTATTTTGGGATATCCATGCAAAATATTTTCCTAAAATGGAATAAGCTATAAGTTTTAATTTCTCAAGAGTGCTAATAGAAACTTTTATGATTAGAGTCAAACTTTCAAAAGGACATCAACATGGTTTTAGAAGCGGATTCTCTTGTCCATGTTTAGTTCTTCAAAGGCTTAGCATTGACTCGATGATATTTAGCGTATATTCTGAGGGTTTATCAAAGTATTCTTAATTTGGAGCAAATTTCTCATGTTTTCATAGAAGGAAATTGTGTTGCTGATGCTCTAGCATCCTAGGAGCAATCTCGTAGGTCATTTAGACTAATTTTGTCTTATGATCATTTGCCCTCTCACATATGTTGATCATTAGAGAGGATTGAAGGGTCTTCTTTAGTTTTAGGTAACGTGAGCCTCCTTTTGTATATGTGTACCTTATTTCTTTTAGGATTTTCAGAATCTTTTTTAGCATGATTTATATTGTATAGACAAAACACCTCTCTAGGAAAAAAGGGGCGATCTGAATGGATCATTATAGCGGGCGATTTTCTCCTTGCTAACGTGCACCTCCGCCTAGATTTGAATGGCAAAGAAGAAGAAGAATGGTAGCAAGAGAATCATTAATAGTGATCTGAGATATTCCATTTTCATTTATCCATCCTCGGCTAGAGCTAGAGCCTCGTCTAGTGCTAGTGTCGAATTCGATGGAACATTAAGTTCCTTGACTTCTGAAGTCATGGAAAGCACATGGCCAAAGGGAGCGAAGAAGAAGATGTAGATGAGTGAAATCTTAGTAAGATCAGATGCTCTATCAGAACCTCTGGTTCATACTAGAAATTTGATCACTCGTCAACTGAGTAAGTCTCCCAATCTTTCCAAATGGGTGGATGATGTAGATGATGATATTGAATCTGGATTGTTTAATAATACCTCTTTGGATGAGGAGATTGTTGAAGTTTTAACTCTATTTGTGCCTCCAATTATTAATGAAAAAGATAAGGCTAAAAATCTGGATCTGGAGAAAGCTATTAATGAAAAATCGGTTAATATAGTTCCTATAACTGATGAAATTATGAACAAAAATGAGCCTGACGCAAGAAAAACCTTTGTTAGTCTCTTTGCTGATAATAGAAAATCTAGCAATGGATTATCCTTGAATTTTATACCATCTCCTCAAACTAACACTGTTGCTTTCTCTGAAGAAGAATGGGAGGGGGAGGATTTATGGAAATATGCGCTGATTGGTCATGTCATTGGTTTGAATGTTAAATTCAAATCTATGGAATCCTATGTTAACAAGATTTGGGGAAAATTATCAATTCTGAAGGTCTCTTTAATCAAACTAGGATTATTCCTCTTTGATTTTCAATCTGATCAGCAAATGAGAAGTGTGCTGGAGGCAGGGCCTTGGTTTTTTGGATCTAGACCTTTGATGTTAAAACCATGGACTATTGATATTGATATGGAGAAAATTTTGACTATAACTATCTCATGTGGTTTCAGTTTCCTAATTTGCGTCTTAATCTTTGGAGCTCCACTGGAATTAGCAAAGTTGCAAGTCTTATAATTAAACCAATCACAACTGATAAGCTCATAGCAACTAGACAAAGGTTGAGCTACGCTAGAGTTTTATTGGAAGTAAAATTGCCTCTTAAGGAGCCTTTACCTGATATACTCAATATTCAAGGTCCTGATGGTAAGAGCTACAGCCATAGTGTTTTTTTATGAGCACAAGCCTAGGTGGTGTTCTCTATGTAATATAATTAGGCATGAGACTAAATATTATAGAAGACATGCTGTCAAGAAACAGCGGGTTCCTGTAAGAAGGCAAACTGTGAAAGATGCACTAATCCCTATTGAGCATACAGTCCCTGTTGATCATGCATAACATGAAAACATTCCTGATAAGCATGGTCAAGATGCTCAGCAAAATGGTGATAAGTTTAGACAATCTGGCCAAGCTGCTTCAATTCCTCAAAAACATGCCCAGGATATCAGAATCAGGAGCTCAGTAAATGCTTCTGGGTTTATATGTGAGAAATATACTATACCTGTTAAATATGGTCAAGAAAAATATGCTCAGCAAAATGGTGAAAATTCTAGAGAAGCTGGCCAAGCTGCTTCAATTCCTCAAAAACATGCACAGGATATCACAATCAGGAGTTCAGGGACATAGTTTTCATCTCCAACTATTAATGCTTCTGGTTTTGTTAGTGTTAGTAGAGCGAATTCAACAAGAAGAGCTAATCCAATTGTTGTTGGGACTTCATGTGCACAAACATCACAATTTTCCCTCTTGGATCTTTAGTTATCAGATTTGGACCCCTCTAGTATTGATAGAGGTAGATCTTACTAAAAATACACCTGGCTATTTGGAATGTTAGAGGATTTAATAAATCCTCTAAACATATGATGGTGAAGCAGTTTATTCAGGATTATAATCTTTCTTTTATAGCTCTTCTAGAAACTAAGGTTGCTAGAAGCAAAATGTAGCTGATTGCTAAGAAAATAACAAAAGTCTGGGAATGGATTTCAAATGTTAATGAAGCTAATAATGGGAGGATTTGGATACTTGGGAAAAATGCCTTTCTCAAAGTTGAGAGAATAATTGCTCCAGAGCAATACATGATATGTTCATTAGAATCAAACGATGGCAAACTATCTTGTTTAATTACGATAGTTTATACTTTTAATCAAATAGAAGGTAGGAGGGCTTTATGGAATGATCTGATGATGTTCAAACATAATGTGAATTGTCCATGGTTGGTTGGTGGTGATTTTAATGCTATTATTAACAATGAGGAGAAGCTTGGTGGTGCACAAGTATCTGATACTGATACTGAGGAGTTCTAGAATTTCATTGCTTCTAGTCAATTATTGCATATGAGATCCACTGATTGTTTTTTCACTTGGTGCAATAAACAAGAAGCTGATACGAGAGTATGGAGTAGGTTGGATAGAATTTTGGTTAATGATCTGTGGATTCACCAATACACATCTACCCAAGTGGAGTTCTTAATGCCAAATTGTTCAGATCATTCCCCAGCTCTTCTTACTATTGGTGTTGAAAACTATGAAGGTAAAAGACCATTCAAATTATTTAACATGTGGGCAAAGCATCCTGATTTCATCTCCTCTGTCAAATCAGTATAGGATAGAAATATTAGTGGCTACAACATGTTCAAATTTCATGAAAAGCTCAAGAAGCTTAACTCTGTTGTCAATGATTTGAACAAGAAGCACTTCATGAACATTAGTGAGCAAATGATTAGAGCTAAAGAGGAATTAGTAGTTGTTCAACAGCAACTAAGTGTTGACCTACTCAACCTAGTTTTGATATCCAAGGAGAAATAATGTATACAAAAATATGTCCAACTGATGGAATGTGAGATCTCCTTTTAAAAACAGAAAGCTAACATTAATTGGGGGTTACATGGAGACAAATGCTCACAAATTTTCACTCTATTATGAAAACTAAAAGAAATCATAATAGGATTTTATCCTTATACACTGAGAATGGTTCTAGGATTACTGAAACACCTATGATTATCACTAAGTTTATTGATTATTACAAGAAGCTTATGGGTTCTCCAGTTTTTACTATCAACCCTGATCCAAATTTGATTTTAAATGGTCCAATCCTCTCTCCTAGCCAAAGAAATGTCCTAAGTCTCCCTCTTACAAGAGAGGAAATTAAACAAGTTGTGTTTTCAATGTCGGATGGTAAGGCACCTGGACTTGATGGATATAATGCATCCATCTTCAAAACTGCTTGGAGTACTATCATTGGAGATGACCTCTATAAGGCAATTGAGGAACTTTTTTCGATCTGGAAAGCTTCTAGGTACGTTCAATACAACATCTATCACTTTAGTACCTAAAATCCTCACCCCTCAAACAGCTTCAAATTTTCGGCCAATTTCTTGCTGCAATTGTTTATATAAAATCATCACCAAAATCATTGCTAGTAGAATTCAAAAGGTCATGGGTTTCTTGATTAATGATGCTCAAAGTGCTTTTGTCAAAGGAAGACTCATTTCAAGCAACATTTTTCTAGCTCATGAGCTCATCAAACACTATGGTAGGAAGCACATCTCTCCAAGGGCTATTTTAAATATTGATTTGTGAAAGGTTTTTGACACGATTAGTTGGAAATTTATTAAATCTATGTTGGAAGGATTAGGCTTTCCTGGAAATATGATAGGGTGGATTATGGAGTGTATTTCTACTCCTAAATTTTCCCTTTCTCTCAATGGTTCCTTGCATGGATTTTTTCATGAAGCTAGGAGACTAAGGCAAGGAGATCCACTTTCTCCTTACCTATTTGTAATTGGGATGGAATATCTGCCAAGAAAGTTAAACTTACTCAAGAATGACGAGTTGTTCAACTTTCACCCAAAATGCTCAATAATGGAGATCACACACTTGATATTTGCTGATGATCTTCTTCTTTTTAGTAGGGCTGACATGAACTCAGTAACTAGAATATGCAATTGCCTGCTTGAGTTTAGTCAGGTCTCAGGTCTTGAAGCAAATCCAGCAAAGTGCTCTGTGTATATGGGTGGAATAGATGATGGTTTAAAATCTCAGATATACACATATCTAAATTTCTCAGAGGGGATTCTACCTGTACGCTATTTGGGCATGCCTCTAATCTCAAAGAGATTATCCCTGCTAGATTGTTCTCCATTGATTAGCAAAATCATTGCGCAATTCCAAAATTGGCAGAAAAAGAGAAACATGTCATATGCAGGGAGGCTCCAATTAATCAAATCAGTTATCTTGAGTATTCAAATATTTTGGACTAGTAATTATATTTTGCCGTTATCTTGAGTATTCAAATATTTTGGACTAGTAATTATATTTTACCGATAAGGGTTCTGGAAAAATCAACAGCTTGTGTTCTGCTTTCCTCTGGAATTAGAAAATGCATCTAATCTTCTGGGTTACAGTTTGTCAAGACAAGGAAAAAGGGGGTTTGGGATTATTTTCTGCAAGGCTCTGGAATTATGCCGAAGCTCTTAAACTCCTGTGGATGATTCATCTTAAGGAAGATATGCTTTGAATTAAATGGGTTCATGGTAACTACTTACAACACTCCAACATTTGGCAGGCTCAATCTAAAATGTAGGACTCATGGATGTGGAGACAGCTTCTTAGAGTGAGGAACATGATGCAAAACAAATTTGATGGTATTGACAACTTGATGAATATCTTGAATATCTGTTGTGTTAGCGGCAAAATCAAAATATCCTCTATTTACAAAGCCTTATCTCAATCAACAAGTCAAGCAACTTGGACTGAAACCATTTGGAAGGGTCTTCACTATCCTAAGCATTCATTCATGCTATGGTTGGTAGTTCATTCCAAGATACTAACACAGGGTAGACTTTACAAAAAGGGAGTGTTGGACACAAACAATTGTGTCTTATGCTCTAATCACAATGTGGAAACCTGTCGGCATTTATTCTTCGAATATCAGTTTTCTGTTCAGATTTGGAACAAAGTTATGGATTGGTTGGGCTTTGCTTGGAGATCTTCTATTGGGATCTAATCATCAACAGTTACATTGTATTTTGTATGGCGGGAAAAAAACTTGAGAATTTTTCAGCACAAAGCTAAGGGGCCTGATCTTCTATTTCGTGTAGTGAAGATATCAATTTTTTCCAAAATTTTGAATGATAAAATCTCTATCCACATGAAGGAGAAAGTGCAAAGAATGTTAACAGTTTAGTTCTGTTCTTGGTTAACTTGTTTCCAAGCTCTGTTTTGGATAATTTGTTTCCAGGCTTTGTTCATGGATAGTTGATGTACTCCAATTTCATACTTTGGTAATGAATATATTTCTTTGCATTGACAAAAAAAATGATTTATATTGTATTTTCTCAGAATAATTCTATAATATCCTGCTTCTCTCATGCATCCAAAGGACAATCCTCCAATGCCTCCCTTGTAGCCCTTTTAATGGCTTTTTATGCATCTGAATTAATAAAATTCACATATGTCTACTCACATACCTGTGCGAAGTTCTGAGTTAACAAAAAAAAGCCATCAAAGGGACTTTCCTTAACTCTTGAACTATCTAAACTTACAAATGCAAGCGGATCAACTCTAACCTAAACCAAGACAAATGGAAATATAAAGAAGAAAAATAGATCGAATGTTTTCCTCTGATGAAATAATATACTTCAACTGCTTCAAACTTTAACTCCATCTTTATTGGATTTAATAAAAAAATATCTTAAGTTTTTGTTCCTCTAATATCTAGACATTAATAAACCAATCTACTAAAAAGGAGGTCACCATCAATATGTTAATACAAAATCTTAAAGGCACAATCATCAACGAATACTTTAGTAACAAAAGAATATTTAACATAGTTATTTCTCTATCCTAGCCTAGTCAGCTGATGAGAAGCGGTCATTAGGCTTGTTAGATTACACTGTATCTAGCAAGTTGAAGCCAATTAGGGACAAGAGGATACATTTTATTATAAGGAGAATGATGAACGTGGTTTTCACAGGGTAACACGCTCTAAACACATGCAAACCTAACTTTGGCCTGTGTTCCTCAGATGCATTAGACAAATATATTGTTTCTCCAAAGTTTACGATGATATCGACTTTAGGTTATACCAACTGCCGGTAACTGCGAACACTTATAAATGGATTTCAGTTGGTTAGCGTTTATATATGTTCTTTTGTGAGTCATGCTTGTATGTCCTTGTGCATGTTTCATTATATATTCACACTTGGATGGACAAAACACACATTTTATCCAAAATAAAAAGAAAATAAAGAACACATATATATGCTATAATATAAAAATATAATCCTCGAACCTTATCATAACTTCATTAGTTTTAGTCTAATTGTTAGAGTGACTTAATTTAAGATGGTATCAAAGCAACTCAGGTTCAAATTTCATTAGCCACGAATTCAAAGCGGATTTTCTAAAAATTGACACTGTCACGTGAGTCTAGATTTCAGCCCATTAAAGGGCCATCAAACTGCGAGGGCATGTTATAATATAAAAATATAATTCTCGGGTCTTATCATAACTTTAGAGTTTTGGTCAAGTTTTTAGAGGGACTTAATTTAAGAATATCGGTCAACAGGATCTCTCAAAAAAGATGTTTTATTTTAATTCTTTTTTCTTAGTATAAATATACTTGATAATTGAAATTACCTACAGCTTTAGAGTCAAAGCTAAATAAAATTTTCATTCGACTTGTGAAGGCTTGCTACTTCAGAACTACAAAGCATTTTCGAAAATATTAAGCTGGGTCTCTAATGTTAATAAAATGATATCATCTCCTTTTGCATCCGTGTAATGGAACTTCATTCTTCTTTTAAGGATAACGACATATTATGCAACTACGGTGACTACCATATCAGAACATATGATAAATTAACGCCATCTAAAAAATCTTATCATCATACACCAAACATTATCACAGAGAGGGTTACCATTAATTTGCTAATACAAAATCTTAAAAGTCACAATCATTAAGCAATATGTTAGTAGCTAAAGGATAATTAACAATGTTGTTTCCCTTAAATAACTTTTCTCAGCTGATGGGAGGATGACAATGAAGCCATATATAGAGAAGAAGAGGCAGTTGATTATCAGGGGGAAAAATGAAAAAAAAAATGAACGTGGTCCTCTCATGGCAGCACGCATCGTGCAGATGCAAACCAAACTGTACCTTGTGTTCCTCAAATGCATTAGATAAATAGTGGTTCTCTTATTTTTATAGTGTTATCAACTTTTGGTTATACTAACTGATAAATAGCTCAGGACTCTTGTTATTGGATTTTAGTTGGCTACATATCATGGTGATCTAGTGTTCATCTGTTCTTTTGAGCGTCATGCTTAGATGTCCTTGTGTATGTTTCATTGTTCATTATTGGTTTAAACAAGTACATTTTATTTGTAAAAAAGAAAATAAAATGAGAAAACATAATTTTGTTAGAATTTCTCTTGATAGAGGTTGCGACTTCTACACTAATTCTACTCTAAATTTAATTTTCAAAGATTCTTCTTTTTTCAATGAAAAAGCTTTATTAATCTCTTCACCAATTGAGCATTTTTCACAGATTTCTTGTTTTCTTATTTAAAAGTTCATAATTCATATTTATTTGCTCTACATTTTTCTTAAAATGAGATCACCTGTAATTGCATCATGCGTACACAATTTATTTACTGAGACTTCTATGTTTATCAAATTGCGAAGGTTATCCCTGTCATGAAATGCTCCATAAGTGTTGTGCAGGTTTTTACATTAAGACATCCCGTCAAAGGCCAATTATATATACACCCTCGTAGAACAGGATGGTTTCCGAGAATATAATAGAAAATTTGCTGCAAGAACCCTCCTACCTCTAGTTTTTTTGAAGTTTAATTCAGCTCAAAAATAAATGTCTATTAACATTATCTTTAGAATATATAGCAAAAGGTTTCTGTAATTGTACGATTTGAATGGACATTGCTAGTGACCAGCTTTTTTAAGATTAAACAATACTAAGTCAACAGATATCAGAAATTTATATACGCATAGAAAAATTGTCTTTAAGTAATTAAAGCTTCGAAGAAAATGTCCATCTTTATTAAACCATTTGAAATTTTGGAAACCAAAGATGGAACATTAACATTCCAAATAGATTTTAAGTAGACATTTCTCGGCCCACATTTGAGTCAGAACACGAGAGACGGATTTCTCATTTGGGAGGGCAAGTTGGATTTTAAAAATTCAAAGATATATGGAATTTCATTGTATTCACTTGATTAAATCGAGAAGGTCAAGAAAGACTTCCGTTGTTTCACCATCTTCATCTTGTTTCTCGAGTTGGTCATCTCACATACAAAATTTTAAACACATATAAATGATATTACGCTCAAATGAATTTATATTGTATACACTACTGAAGTACCAGCAAGTTGCGTTATTAGGCTCAAATCCAAAGGAGCTGGTTAACTTTTGCAATCATGAATTGTAATAATGAGCACATACTATTTCATCATGACTAAAATAATCCATGCACTCTACAACCGATAATTCTACCATCATGTTATTTACTATTTACATCTACCAACATTTTTTTTTGATCGAAAAAACAGGGGTTATAACCCCGTTCATTAAAAAAAAAAAAACCAAAAGCAAACAAAAGATTGTTAGTTACAAAAGCTTAGACACAAGTAGTGTCTAAAAGGTTGTAATATAGAAAGGTAGAATTTCTACTAGTATTGATGTATAACTTTCTTCTCCCAAAGATCCATGAAGGTGAAGAGATGGTCTTGCCGTCATTCCCCGTTGACACAGATTTAAGGGAGAACCAAAGCCAGCCATACATGTGCATAGTAGAAATTAAACTTTCTATGAAACAACAAGAAAAAACATAAAAGATAAGGGTATCTAGAAAGATATTTACATCATATATAAGCCAAAATAAAATGATCCAGTGAGATATCTTCTGCCTTCAAATACTTGCTCGAGAAAGAGGAGATTTTTCCAACCTGGCTGACAGTTCTCTAGCCGCTGCTCCTTGCCCATTACCTGACCATTCATATAATCCATATATTGTATTATTAACAATCTTCTTGTAGGAAAAACAGGATTTATCAAATAAACTTTTATTCCTACTGATCCAAATGTTCCAGCAAATATAGGAGAAAAAACACGCCAAATGTGTCCAGCACCTCCTCGAAGCTTGCTAATGATATGTATTAAATCTGAAAAGGATGATGGCCATGTAAAAGGAAGAAAGTAGTTTTTAAAATGAGACCAGACATGCGATGATATTGTGCATGAGAAAAACAAATGATCCCTGGTTTCTGGTTCTGAACTACAGAAAATACATATCGAGTCTCCCATCCAACCCTTAGATAAAAGATTGTCCTTGGTATGGAGTTTGTTTCTGCATAGGAGCCAGATAAAGAAACTGATTCTAGATGGGGTTTTGGTCTTCCAAGTAACTTTGAAATGAGGTGATAGGATACCTCTTTGGTTTAGAAACTGATAAAAGGACTTGACTGTGAAAATACCAGAGCTTGTAAGCAGCCATCTAGGACTATCTGGAGAAACAGAAATTTGAAACTCCATTAAAAAATTCATTAGATTATCTTTCTCCATTTGAGTAGAAGAAGAGATACATCTTCTCATGATAGGTCTCCAATGCCAAATTGAATCTCTCAGAAATCCTTGACTAGCGATAGTAACATTTGGAGATAGAGCTAGCTTATAAATAGAAGGATAAAGACTGGCTATAGAGTTGAAACCAGTCCACTTATCTCCAAAGAAAGCCTTTTCTGATTTTATCAATTTTTTTTGTCACCCAAATTGGCAATTTGTAGAAGGACATGAAATATAAAGGGATTGAAGAAAGCACAGAATTAAGAAGAACTAATTTCCCTCCATAAGACAAGAAATTCCTCTTCCAAGATGCAAGTTTTTTATGAAGATTATCAAAAATAGGTTGCCATTCAGATTTGGTCAGCTTACCATACTTGAGAGGCAAACCTAGATATTTAATAGGAAGAGAGTCTACTTTGCATCCAAGAGAATTTGAAAGAATATGTTTTTTCATGGGATTTTTACCAAAGTAGACAATGGAGGACTTAGAGTAGTTTATAGCCAGACCTGAGACCTCCTCAAAGAGATAAAGAATAGTTTTCAACACTGAAATGTCCTTGCAAGAGCTTTTGACGAAGAGAAGAGAATCATCTGCAAATTGGAGAATTCTCAACTGATTAAGAGGTAACTTTATATTGAGATTTGACAAAAGACCCTCTCCAACATTGTTGTGAATCATTTTATTTAAAACATCAACTGCTATATTGAAAAGCATTGGAGATAAAGGATCTCCTTACTTTAGACCCCTCTTACAAGAAAAGAATTTAGAAGGATGTCCATTAACTTTAACAGAACACTGAGAAGAAGAGATTATGTGATATATCCATGTGCACCACCTATTTCCAAAACCTCTGGCTTTGAGCAGATTAAGGAGAAAATTCCAGTTGATGGAGTCAAACGCTTTTGTGAAATCAATCTTAAGCATACCTACTTCACTCTTCCTTTTCGAACAGTAATGAATCATCTCATTAGCCATCACAATAGAACTAGCATTTGGTTTCTATTGTGGAATTAATCCTGAATTACTGATCCTTTAATCAGCATTTTCAGTTTTTCCGGTACCAGCAAAATCTTTGTAAGGTAACTAAATATCAACCTTCTTTATTAACTTTTGGCAATTAATCTGCATCGTTCACGCAATAAGACATGATTAATTTTAGCAGGTACCTGAACTTTTATGCGTGCTGTTATGAGAAATGTAGTTCTTTAAATTCAAGATGAGATCCTTCGACTAGTAAATGTTTAGGTGGTCATAGAGAAATATCTGTCTGAATGCTGAACCACAACCATGACCTCAGAGAGAAATAATAATGTCATAAAATGCGCTCAACAATAGGAATTAATTTGGTCTACTTATTAGTTAATTTTTTTTCTTTTTACTATTTTCCATTCTGGGTATGTTTGATGAACTACTGAAGGCAGAACAAAATTACACAATATTAGATGAAAAACTTGGAGGTTTATGTCAACAGATGTAAATAATGCTTAATCAAGTGCAAATACTCAAGAATTGATTGAATTTATCTACTTTCAGCATCTTTTAGATAAACAATAAAAAAAAATTTGAATATAAATATGGTGATCGTAATCAGAAAACAACATTGAAGTGTATCAGTCATAAAGAAGTTTGAAAATTTGAACCAATTAAAGACAAAGCAACAGTAGATAAAAGAACTGGACCTGGATCTTGGAGGCCCGAGGGGCAACATCAAACAAAACAGAAAATGAAAAAAATTATAATATATAATATATATGTGCTATTAATCAAAGCATGACATAAATTTCCTAGCAATGAAAATGAACTCTGAAGGAATATACTTATAATTAAAAAGACATATCATTGATAAAAATTATCCTGATTGACATTTAGATAAGCTACAGAAAATTATTGTGTACCTCATCTGTGAGGTTAGTACAAAAGGCTGTACTGCATTCAAGAGTATTTATTTGTCACAATCATTATGAAGAAGTATGAATGTTGACATCCTAATTGTTATCTTAATTATAACATATGAACCCTTTCGCGTACTGATGAGGCAGGAGAAAATTATTTAAATTCATGGACTTATATCAAGTAAGCATAAAAACTGAATAGAAAATTTTATCAACGCAACTAAGAACTACTAAGCTAGTTAATCAGCTACTAGTAGGAAAGATAAATTTCTTTAGAAATTGCTCATGTCGTCACGTATACCAAGTAAGCTTGCCAGATTTCTGTGAGTTGTTCTAGGAAATCATGAGCACTTGCTGCTCACGGAACTTTTTAAATCCTTCAACTCTCTTCATATCCAAACATTTATACTAAAATTATTATTTACAAACAAACAGATAAGAACATTGAAAGTCAAGCATAAAGAGAAACACAGGGAAATATTTCATGTATAGTTTGTGGTTTCATCCCCTTATAAGTTAAAACCTGTCAATTTGATTATTTAACTACCATATATAACTTCCCTATCCGAAACAAATCACAGCTTTGAAACACAAATGTCGTCATTGTTTAGACGCTGATCATATTAAACAAACAAAGGAATCTCTGATCTAGAAGTCTGCAGTATCATTAATTTATCATTCAACAAGATTTCATTTGACAGGTGTCGTAACGTGAATAGTTTTGATCCTAATTAGACTTCACAGCGGTCAAAACTTAACTTTTTAATTCTTTCTTATTTAAACTGTTGAATCACTTGGATCTAAAAAATTCAAACTGTATTATTTTTCATTTGAACTGTTAAGAAAGTTGTCTAGCTTTATGTACATTTTTTAGTCTTTTTTTGCATCATATAGATCAAGCTAATGTACAAATCTAGCTGGTAAATTATCTGATAGAACACAAGGGTTCTGCGTAAAAAAAATCCTTGTAGTATAGTGTCTTTTTGTAGTTGTAAATAACATGTCTATAAAAAGTTTCAATATGATTGTACAACATAAACATATCCCATTTGTATGTGGATATTGCTAGTGGTTGTCCTGAAAGATTTTCCAGAACAGAATGTATAAGAGAGTCCACTTATAAACAGTTACGAAATAGACCTATAATTTTATTCATGAGAAGAAGAAAAATATATAGAATACAACAATGGATATGGTCACGGGTTATCACTAACCCAATAACTAGACATAATTTAATTACTATATAATTTAACACTCCTCCTCAAGCAATATCAATCATGCCAGCTTACTACACAATATAGAAAAAAGTTTGGATGACACTGCTTTCGGGAGAATATCCGCCAATTGCTCAAAAGAAGATGTAAAAGAAGTACTTAATAAAATGAAATCAATCTGGATATGCTTCATCTTCTCATGAAAAATAAAATTCTTGACAATGTAGATAGCATACTGATTATCACAGTGTATAGGCATGAGTCCAGGCTATACAAAACCAAGTTCTAGCATCAGATTTCTCAACCACATCATCTCACATTCAGTATGTGTCATTGCCCAATACTTAGCCTCCGCACTAGTCCGAGATATTACATCATGTTTTTTTACTTCTCCAAGTCACCAGGTTTCCTCCAACAAAGGAACAATACATGGTAGTAGACTTCATGTTCCCCCTTATCTCCTACATAACTCGAGTACGAATAGGCTGAGATGTGTACATTTTCATGCTTCTTATGCAATAACCTACTTTTAGGAGAGCTTTTCACATAATAAGCAAGGATCCTCAAAGCCGCTCTTCAGTGAACCTCTCTAAGTTTGTGCATGGAGCAACTGAAAACTTCAACAACATAAGATATACCAGGCCTAGTGATATGTTGTGAAAATAGTGTCAAGATTACAAGTACACAATTAAGTTATAATATAGTTACAATTTTTGATTCCACGAGAAAATTGTGTAGGAAAAATTCTAACAATAGTTTTAGATGTGTGTGGACAAGGAGGAGTGAAAGTGAAAGTGATAGAGTGTGTGTAATTATTTATAAATAAAAAAACTAGAACAAGAGGAGAGAAAGAGAATGAACAAATAAAAGAAAACAAAGACTAAACAAAGAGAATAAATAAAGAAATTATAAAAGAACACAATCAAGAAGAGAAAAAAATAATCAAAAGGAGGAAAATCAAAACAAATAAAAGATAGAGGAAATCAAATAAAAAAGATAGGAATTTAGAATTGAATTCACTAGCTAATTTTATTTAGAATTTATGAACTACTCTCTTTTTATCATAATTTACTTTAGATTTACTAAGCATAGACTTCCACACCACTTGAGTAAAATATAACTTATCAAATTATCATCCAAGTAAAACCATCATTATAAAAAGAAAAAACAACTAGATAGTAATTTTAGAATTCATAAGTATAATCTATCAAATCACTCAAGATAAGTATAAATTATCAAATTCTTCTTCTGCCAATTAGTTCTCTAATTGATTATCCTAGCATGACCATTGTGAGCACAAAGAGAGCAATCTACAAATCATAAAAAAATCAAACTAGTTTCATACAATTCTAGAATTACTACAAGATTTAGTTGCACATTTTAAAAAATAAAAATATAAAGAAATAAAATATAGACTAGAAAGCATAAAATAAGGATATCTAAAATAAAAACTAACTACAAAAATAAGAACAAGAAGAAAATAAAAATCTATACTATAAGCATAAAGAAAATCTAACTAACAAAAATAAGAGAGCATAAAAGTAAATCTATACTACAAAAAAATGCAAGAAAATAAATTCTACAAAGTATAATAAAAAAAGAGCATGAAAGTAAATCTACACTAAAGAAATAAATAAATATAGATCCCATTAAAGCGGTTAATCCCATGCATATTGTATGTACATCGGGCGAAACAAATTGCATAGTATCATAAATAGCTATTCCTAGTATTACCCACCCGCCAAGGGAGTTTATAAATAAATAAAGATCCCTAGTATCATCTTCCAAGGGGTTGGTCCCTATAAAGCAAATCTTTATTTTCATCAATAAATAAGAAGAAATAAAATTAAAGAAGAAAAAAATATTATTTATTTATTGCAAACATAAAAGGTTTACAAATTGAAAGATCTCATTAAGGTCATCATCTCCAAAAAAGAGCTTATAAAAATTTTCATACTCAAACCCCTTACCCTCTATCCCTAATTATAGCACACAGTAATTAACAAGAGCTCTTGGATTAGCCTTGGTCTCCAAGAGATAAATCTCAACCGTTTAGTGTTTCTATTATGAACCAATCGGTTAGTCAATCATTTAGTCAATCGGTTGGTCGACTGATTAGCCAATCGGTTGGTGGAGCGATTAGCCAATCAGTTCATGAACCGATTGGTTCCAGATAGAATTATTTCCTTAGTTGATTTATTGACTCGATATTTTCTTAATTCCTTGAGCTTTTATGAGTCTCCTCTTGGTTTGATATTCTCTTCAATATAATAATAGAAAAATAGGAGAATTTGATTTTTTTGGGCTCTTATTCATCGATTTTTCCTTTCTTACAAATTAAGAAAAAAAACATATTATTAGTGATATATTTATTCAAATAAAATGGATAATGAGGGTATAAAATTATAATAAAATATGATGATCACCTAATAATTGTAAGGTATATTAGCTTGTCAATCAATTTTCTATACTATTAGGGTCTTCAATGAGTTTTCTATCTTCACAACAAAAATCCTCCTCTATTTCCATTGGAATACTTGTGGGCTTGTATCCCATAAGACCAGTCTCCTCTAGAAGATTCAAGACGTACTTTCTTTCAAAAAAAAAGTTAACTCATATGTTTTGTGAGCCACTCAATCCCAAGAAAGGATTTCAGCTTGTCCATATCCTTAGTTACAAAATGGTTCTTTAGATACTCTTTTGTTTCTATTATGCCAACTGTATCAATCTCAGTTAGTAAGATGTCATCGACATATACAACTAAGGTCATTGATCTAGAAGTAGTACGATGAATGAACACAGAGTGATCTGAACTACATCTCTGAAAACCAACACTAGAGATTACCTTACTAAACTTGTTGAACCATGCCTTTGAACTATGTTTGAGCCCATAATTGCCTTTTTTCATCTGTATACAATATCCTCCCGTTGAGCAACATACCCTGGAGGTTGCTCTGTATAAACTCCCTCCTGAAGATGACCATATAAAAAGGAATTCTTGACATCCAGTTGGCACATGGGCCATTATATATTAATAGCAATGGAGAGTATGAGATGGATAGAATTTAGCCGAGCAATAGGTGAGAAGATCTCAAAATAGTCCACTTCATACGTCTATGTATAGTTTTTAGCAACCAGCCTAGCTTTATTTCTATCTACAGAACCATCGGTCGATACTTCAAAGTATAAACCTAGCAATGACCAACTACATCAGTCCCCTTAGGAGTAGGCAACAATCCCAAGTCTCTCTAGAAGTAAGTGTATCCATTTCCTCATCCATAGGTTGCTTCCAACTAGGAACTAGTATTGCCTCCTCATAAGACCTGGCTATAGATATAGAAGACAAAGACAAAGCAAACTAGTGAAAGGATAGGGTAAGACGGTCATACAAAATAAAATGAGAGATCAAATGAGAAGTATTAGATCATTTACCTTTTTTAGAGCAATGGAAAGATCAAGGTCAGAAGGAGTAGAAAATTGCTAATGATAGGATCTACAGCTATAGATAGAGGTTTAACTAAGGGTGAGGAAGAAGCAAGAACTTTTGGTCTTTGAGTATACACTAGTAGAGGTTTTATTGCAGGTTTAGCTCCAACTCTAGAACTTAGCACTAGCCAAGGAAGGGGAACAGATGCTTGTGGAGGCCATGTACAAGCTGAAGAAAAATATGGTACATACTCAAAAAATGTGATATCCGCAGATATAATATATACTTCCTAAACACTAGATTATAATACATATATCCCTTTTGAGTCCTAATAATCCAACAAAGATACACTTAATAGACCTATCAGATAATTTGTTGAGATTAGGGTTCAAATCCTGAACAAAACATGTAAATCTAAACACTCTGAAAATAACAAAAAATATGCTCTTGGTAGGATAAAGGTATTGGAAATGAATTTCCTCATTAAGAATAGAAGATGACATCTTATTAATCAACTGGAAAGCACACAAAATAGCATCATATCATAAATATTTTGGAACAAGCATGTGTATCGTCAGGGTTCTAGCTATATCTAGAATGTGTCTATGCTTTCATTCAGCGACACCATTTTGCTAAGAAGTGTGAAAACATAAGTCTAGTGAATGATGCCATTAGTGGCACAAAATCTAGAAACATCATTTTTCACATATTCCAATGCATTATTAGTAAGAAACACAAGAATGGTAGTAGAAAATTGGGTCTTTATTTCATTATAAAAATTTCTATTACATTACCAATTTTGGACCTCTCTTTTAAGAAATACATCCAAGACATGTGAAAGAAGTCATCAATAAAAATAATAAAATATCTATATTCTTAACTAAAGGAACACAACATGCATCCAAGACATCAGAATGAACTAATTGAAAGACAGTACTCTTGCATTTATTGACTCGATGTTGATAAGAAGCACAATAATGCTTTCCTAACTTACATGACTCACAACCTAATGATGAAATAGAAAATTCTACAGGCACTACTGATCAAAGCTTCAAAGAGAAGAATGTCTCAGACACATGCCACTGTGGAGTAGTATTAGAAAAACTTGCAACAAGATCAGACGGTGGCACACTCTCGTCCAAGTAGTACATGCCTCCTCACTCATGACCCAAACCAATTCTCATCCCAATCTGCAGATCCTAAAAGACACAATGTGAAGGAAAAAAATTATTTTATAGTTACTACTATTGGTAAATTAATTAATGGATAAAAGACTAATACTAAATTTAGGAACATACATCACATTAGCAATAGTCAATAATGGAGTAGCCTGAGCTACCCCATCACCAAGAATGGGTGAAAGTGTACCATCATCAATCTTGACAGAATATAATTTGTTTGAAATGTGTACAGAATCAATATAAGCAATCATATCTAAAATGGATGCATGAGTTGATGACTGACTACTCTGGGTAGACTAGAGTTGTGTCAACCTGCCATACTCGGCTTGTGATATTTGAATAGCGAAAGGCCCTAAAGGAGCAGATGAGGATGGAGTAGAGGATGAAGGAGTAGTGCCAATGGAGGTGGTATAATTAGTTGTAACCATTTGTGCTCACTTAGGGTTATCGAACTTCTACCAACACTTCTCTGATACATGGTTGTTTTTCCTACAATACGTGCAGTGGTGTGAACCCTTATCAAACACACTATGTCGACCACCATAAGGGGTGTGTCCTCCCTTCGAATCGGGACCGTGACCACAACCATGTTGTGATGCCCCTGGGTTCACACAAGGCTGCAGTCCAAGATGAAACCAAGAATGTCAAACCTGCTATGCACCACACCGTGTAATAATATGTCTCACAATCACAATTACTATCTCTCTAGTAGAGTCAATAACAGGTTTAGGTATAAAAGCAGGTAAAAGACAATACAAGAGTCAACTGATGAAATAATAGAGATCAAATAAGTACTTCATCATCTAACATACTGAAGTACAAGTCAATGTCTGAAATGAATAAACTGGAACTTCTCAACAACTCTCAAATACAATTGTCTGAATAAAAGAAAACAAGGCACACAGCCTTTACAATTTCTAGGATAAACTCTCAAATGTCTAACAAAGTTCTATAGTGGAGTTCAAAAGAAAAATATAACTATAATAAACAGCTGAAGCTAAAGTGCAACGCCATCAACCTGCGACTCTCCGGGCTCCTGGCTCGTTACCTGAAAGGGGGAGGGACAACGAGCGTCAAAGCTCTAGCGAGTAACATCACAACCAACCCTAAGGGAAAGGACTCGTTGTATACAGAAAATACAGATAATACATATATATATGAAATCACTGATCCTATATAGGTCATTACAACGTGAGCATAAGTACATTGAGCGAAATAATCCAAACAAGAAAACTCTCATGTATATACCATGTAGCTCAAATTATAAATACCTATGTATAAGAGGATTTTAGTAGTTAGGGAATTACAACACGAGCATAGGTACGTCGAGCGAAATAATCCAAATAAGAAAACCCTCATGTATATATCTTGTATCTCAAATTATAAATCCCTAAATACCAAAACCCCGGAATCTAATATAGGAACAAATAAATTAAAAGAATACAAAACCCATCTCTACTTCCAAATATAAAGTCATGTCGAACTCACATGAATGTCATGTCCGAAAACGATTAAGTGTCCAATACATAGACTATATAGATTAAATGTCCAACACATGGATTGCATGAAGTAAACGTCCAACACATGGACTGAAAGTAATGAGTGTCCAACACATGGACTGAATATAACCAATGTCCAACGCATGGACTGAATATAACCAAATGTCCAACGCATGGACTAAATATAACCAATGTCCAACGCATGGACTAAATATAACCAATATCCAACGCATGAACTGAATATGATAAATGTCCAACATATGGACTACACATCATAATTGCCTAACACATGGACAAGATGAATTTTATGAACAGATGCATATACCCTAATTACTCACGTGTCTCGGTGCACAAACCTAAACTCGTGTCCACATGTCATCTCACATATAAAGATACAGGTTAAATAATAATTTCTAACACCCGTTATTCGAGGCGACTCCTCGTTCATATCAAAACACGCAACAACAATAAACAAGCATAAACAGTTTTAGTTAAACTGAAACAACTCAAATAGATTCAAACTGAAGAAATACAAAAGAAGAAAAATTCCTCATCAGTCGACTCATCAGTCGACTAATAAGTTGACCCATCAGTCGACTCATAAGTCGACCAGACAAAACACAAAACTAAAGTTTTCCCCCATCAGTCGACTCATTGGTCGACTCATCAGTCGACTCATGAATCGACCGACTCATTGGTCGACTGAGCAGAAAATCTCCAGTTTTCTGCTTTCGATGATGAACTGCAAACACGTTAACTAAAGTTCTCTTTAATCATGTCCAGTAATATATTTCCGATTCTAGCACATGAATACCAACAGAAACGAAAGATTTACATGTAAAATTTTATATTAAAACCCTAAACATATTTATTCATGTTTAAAAACGTATTGAAACCATTAAATCACAATAAAACCCATGTTTAAACAAATTCCAGATCTGGATCTAAATTTACAAATTCGTTTGTGAGCTTTTATAAACTGAAAACATTCGATTTTCGCATCATATGCTATAAAGATCTATTTTTATACACAAATAGTGATTTAGGCTCAATAAAACCAAAATAAAACCAAATAAAAGCATACAAACAGTGGGTGTAGGATTGGGCGAGATGTTACTCGCCTCTGATGTGCTACAAACTCCTGAATCCGATGAGAGGACGATCCCCTTCAACAACACCACAGAATCCCGCTGAAAGCTCCTCCGAAACTCCTCAAAAATCACCAAGAACGGACTAGGGTTTGAGGGGGGAGAGAGAGAGCTAGGGTTTCTTTGAGGTCTGATGGGTTTTGGGGTTGGTTTCGGGTAAAAGAATATATATATAATACGGTTAAAACCCAAAAAAAACTCACCCAAACCCGCAACTGAAAAGAATCTGGAAGTCTGCCCGTAAGTCGACTTATAAGTCGACTCATAAGTCGACTCATGAGTCGACTAAGCTGACATTTTCCAGATTCGTGCATGTTTTGCTAATTTGCCAAAACCAATGCACAAAAACTCTATATTAATATAATCATACATCTCTAATAACTTGTTATCAAGTATATCTATGACCTCAAGTCATTTACCACAATAGGATTATTTATTATCAATAATTCACACATTTTCATAACCAAAAATACGGGGTTTTACACATGTCCTCTACCACATCCAGCAAACATAGTAGATTGCTCTATAGAAGGAGTGAAAAGTGCTCCATTCTCGGTAGAGACTCTCATCACTCTAGCATAGGTGGAAAACAATGATGAAATACTATCACCTTCAATAATTTTCCCTCGCACCTGAGATGCTAAAGAGGGATCCAAAACCAAAGAGGAACCTCAATATAGCTAAGTCTTGATGATATCCCCTTAAGGTATTCGGATCAGTAGCTGCAGGCAGATGAATTTCTAGCTTGGGAATTGACCTATCTCCTTACTTTAAAGTGAATAGCTTCCCATAAAGCTCATATACCCTCGACATATTCTTCTCGTTCTCATACATCTCCTTGAGGGTATCCCACATCTCCTTAGCAGTTTTCAAGAACATAACGTCGCAGCTGACTTTCTCCTCCATGCTGTTGAGAAGCCATGTCATAACACAATAGTCTCTAGATATCCAAATCAGTGTAGTCAGATTTTGTAGAAGCTGGTGGATCATCTAACAAGTGCTTTAACTTGTTCTGCATACCAATAAAATTTTGAAAAACTGAGACCACCACAAGTAGTTAGATCCATTTAGCTTCACAGTTGTTCCCAATAAAGTCTTGGATGCCACAGTCTCCATAGCAGGAGAAGTAATAGAGAAAGTTAACACACTTGAGTTCTCTGAGGAAGTCATCACAACCAATCCAATAGTAAAATAGTAGAAAACCAGAATAACTAGTCAGATAACTAGAGAAATTTATATTAGCATGTAGATCTTGTAAGGAGCATTAAGTCGACTCCATAAAGCAAACAAAATCAAAAGAAGTTGACTTCAAAACACTAAAAATAAAGGGCGGCAGCAAACATTAGCAACAGTGACCTCAAACAATAGCAGTAAAGCAAAAAATACCATTAACAGCACAGAAAATAATAGCAACAGTGTAAAAAATAGCCTACATGGCATAAAAACAGCAGCAGGAACAACACAGAAAACTGCTAACATGGTAGAAAACAGTAGCAACAACTCATATTTGGGCAGATCTGGATAAATAATAGCAGGAACAGTGCAAATCTGTGTTGAAAACAACAGTAGTAGCGTAGATGCGATCCCTCCAATCACCGGCGAAGGGCTGATGGCTGGCGGTAGGGCCGACAATGCCAGTAGGGAGGGTCGCCTGCGGCAGTGATAAGCCCTAGTGGTGTTGTTGTTGATCAGGTATGTTTTAATGATACAAATATACTTTGTGTTTGGCTAACTTGGTTATTGCAGTATCAAAAGATATATCCTGCTACATCATTCAAGTTGATCAAACAAGACTGAAGAGAAATCAAGATAAAGTTGGACTTCATATTATAAATTTTACTTTATCTTAAATTGTTAAAAGCCTTGATGCGTGTACACACACAAACCATGACTTAGTTTATAAAAAAACTTGGTCCCCTATTTGACTAATGATACCCCTAGTCGTCTTATAAAAGAACTAATAAAAACTTGGTTTTTCTGCATTAAAAGTAACAAGTTTCAGTAATACATTAACTTTAAAAATATCTATAAAATCATAAGACCATTGGATTCGGATGATTTTAGATTCATCACGTAGATATTTGAAATACGCATTCAAAATCACTCAATTCGGATATCGTAGTAAGAAGTTATGTCCATTTTAGTGTATGTTACTTTTCTAATCAGTCGACTGGTCACTGTAGTAGTCGATCGGTTAATGTAGCAGTTAACCGACTAGCCTGTTTGATTGATTTTGATTTTTTGGTCAATGGGCTGGTTACTGTAGCAGTCGATTGGTCACTGTAGTAGCCGACCGATCTTTATATAAGTCAACTGATTCAAGTAACAATCGTTTTTAAGTCTCTGGTCAGTCGATTGATGAGTCCACCAGTTGACTGATCAGACAATTTATTGTTGTTTGACTTTTGATGTTCAAATTGAATTAGCCGTTTTATAACAGTTAAAAATTCGTATTTTGAAAACATATTTGAACTCGGAAATTATGTCTATTGATCTGAATATATACCCTTGAGTTTATTTTTCAAAATACATGTTCTTGAACCAAAAATTTTGATATACTCTTGAGTTGAAAAACTAAAAATGAAAAACTCTCTTTATAGCCTTCTTGTCAAAAATTCCCAGTTTTAGTGAGGCAAAATATTGAGAATTCCTATTAGCCACAGATCAAATAAGATCACTACACATCAAGGCTTATAGGATTGTTGTAATATTCATCAAGAAAAGTTCTCCTTGGTTTGAGGGAAGAGGAAAGGTTCTCTCTGGTTTGAGGGAAGGAAAGCCTTTCTCTGGTTTGAGAAAGGGTGTGCAAATTGACCAGGGGATTGTCAAGTTTGTGCAAGGATTATTCTTGTAAGGAAATTCAAAAATAGTGAAAATCTCAAGGGGGTTGCTTGGGGACTGGATATAGGTCTGGAGGACCGAACCAGGATAAATCCCCGTGTTTACGATTGTGCTTTTCTGATTTGAGTTTTTATTGTTGATATAATCTTATTCCGCTGCATAGTTATTTTCAATTTCGCAAGAAATTTTTATAAAACACTATTCACCTTCCT
>NC_033800.1:55171328-55178184 GCF_001876935.1 Asparagus officinalis | reverse complement strand
ATGAGGTTAGGGTTAGGGTTTGGAGTAGATTGAGGTTAGGGTTTGTATTGGACGGTGGAGAGTAGATTGACTTTCAGATGGAGGTTGAGATTAAGATCTATTTCATAACCTCTGCTTTTGTACCATGTTATGAAATAGACTGATAGTTTTATTCGTGAAAAGAAGTAGATTACATAGGATACAAGAGTGGATGCGGTCACAGGTTAATTACCCACTAACCCAATTATAACTAAACATAATCTTATAACTATCTAATTTTACATAAACAATAACAATAATCAATGCATAAGTACATATATAAAATCTCCCACTATCCTTACTTTAATAGCCTACATGTGTAGGATTCATTATAAATTTGGCGGAAAGCTTACATCCTTGATAAGCTTAAGCTGAATCAAAACTCTCCAACATGTTGCCCCTTTCTCCTAGCAATATTGTTCCAGACTTCGAATGGCAATTTGAAGAGCAAATGATGCATGAATTTCCTTGCGATGATCTATTTGCACGCTACAACTTTCAAGAAACTGATACATCCCACAATGCGAGCAATTCTTCGCCTCAACCCCAAGATTTTGAGTATGATGGCACCCAAAACTCTGGTGATGGAAACAAGAAACTTCAAATTTCAATGAAGAAATCATGCCAACATGACTATGAGAGAGAGCGAAGGGAGAAGCTGAATAAGCTCTACTCCTCCCTCAGAGAACTTCTACCGGAGAAGGATAAACGAGTACGTCATGCCTCGTAAACCTTTACTATATTTAGTCTTGGGTAAATTGCAGATAAGCTCCTTATCTATACCCTGACTATTTGCACTTACAACTCATCAACTATTTTACTAGCACGGAAGTTCAGTGCTATATATCAATTTGTTGAGGGGTGATAATGCAACTCAAAGTACAAATGAGGGGGGCTATCTGCAATTAACCCTTTAATAAAAAGGAGTTCTTCTAAATTGATTATAAGATATTTCATTGTGCAGAAGAAATTGAGTATTCCATGTACAATTGCCCGGGTACTAAAATATATACCTGAACTGCAAAAGCGCGTCGAGAGGTTGAAATGCTCAAAAGAAGACCTTTTATTGAGGGTACCAAATGATGAATTAGAATCAAACTGCAACAAAGGCATGAGTAATCCAGTGGTTTCAGCAATATGTCTGAGTAAAAAAGAGATCATGATCCAAATCTGCATCTCGAACACAAGTTCAATGATTCCTATGTCGAAAGTTATAAGAGTTTTGGAGAGAGAAGGACTACAACTCTTGAATGCCACGACTCACACCTCTCATGATAATAAAACCTTCTATTCTCTTCATCTTCAGGTTAAATTTACTGTTTGTTTTCTGGGATATAACCTATTTTCATATTTCAATTAATTTTTATTTTTATTTTTATTTTTATTTTCCTTGAACAGGTAAAGAAAGCTATGAGGATGGAGAAAGAAATCTTCTGTGAGAAACTGATGAATTCTTTTAGTGAAAAACAATCAGCAGCAAAATAGTACCGTGATGCATATATAATATTCGAGATAAATACAAAGAATGGATTTACAGTTTATAGATATGTTCTGATGTAAATGAGTAAATCTATCTCTGTATAGCTTGAGTTTTCTAATTTGATGAGTTGTACTAAACCTGGGTATTAATTCTCGGGTTTACAGTGATGTATATAATATTTTCCTATTTGTGGATGAAAAGTTTTACTTCATTGATGAAATAATAATAATAATAATTATTATTATTATTATTATTATTATTAAATAAATAAAGTTCTTCGATCGAGTTCAACTGTAAGAAATTATTTCCTATGAGTGGATAAAGTAGAGGGTACCAAAGATTTTTGTTCAGCTTCTGCCAAGATTGTAGAAACCGATTTGGAAGAGCTGAATTCTCATGAAATAAATTTTGGATTTTCTTTTTGTTTTTGAGGGTAAATTATGGAATTCTAAGTTTTTATGCATAATGTTTTAGACATAATTTGAGTCAAATATTATCGTCATCATCAGTTAATCTCAAAATAATCTATATGTAATCCAATTACATGACAAACATTTCACTTAAAAGGGTAGTCATGGATAATTTCGACATAAGCATAAGAATTATAACATGGAAATATAATTTAAAATTATTTTCGAATTTGAATATCCATGACCAGAAAACAGGAATGAATTGTATCAACTATATTTTCTGTCAAGGAGTACATGATGCAAGGGGAACTAGTAAACATAATGCAAGGGCCTCTGAATGGGGCAATTAAATAACGGGAATATTGTTTGGAGGAACTAAAAAAACTTGGGCTATGCATCCTCCTCCCCCAACTAGAGTCAACCCATTGTAAGCTCTTTGACCCAAGTTTTCATACTAAAACACCTCTAGCCTAACATTGTATATGTACTTTATAGTGTATTTTTAAGTATTGTTCATTTTACCTTTTTGTACCCATTTGTGGAGGGTGTAAAGTATTTTGTCTTATTGGTCAGCATATCATGTCATCATGAAGTCAAAAGTCACTTACGATTGGGGTTATGGCTGGAGATCATTTTTGGAGGGAAAGGGAAAATTGGAGGGAAACCTACTAAGTTCCCTCCAAAATAATACCTCATCTCAATATAATATTTTCTTCCCTCTTTAGATCTACTCATAAGACATTCAACAACCAAAATATTCTTAACTTTTTCCTCTTAACTTCTTCAACAACCAAAATGGAAGATTCTTTAATGTGTATAATTTTATTTAACACTAATGCAACCCTCATTAAAGTCAATTCTGCAATAAGTTTAGTTGAATTGAAGATGCAAGCTGCAGAGAATTTTAGAGTATTGTACAAAAGTTTGTTGATAAGTTACTCTTTTGAGAAGTTTCCTAATGTCTCGTTTGAGCTTTCAAAAGATGAAGATATTCTCAATATGATAGATTATCATCGTTCAATGGGGTTAAATATGATAACCATGACTGTTACTAAAAGAGATGAAGGATCCACGCATGCCATAGGAACAGAAACAGAGCTTAAGTAAGTATACAAAAGAATATTTTCAGGTTCTGGATACACATTATAACAGTAACTATGATCTTTACGTCATATATGTGACCTGAAGACATCCAACGTGACATATTGACTATATTTGTGACATATTGACTTTATTTGTGATATTTACGTCTTATATGTGACTTTACTGGTGATTATTACACCTGACTTATATGTATGTTACATTCAACTTGTAGTGTTCCTAATGTAAGCTCAAACTCATCGGAGCATATCGATGAACCTTATGAGAGTATCTCAATCAAGGAATCAGAGAGGATCCCAAATGGAAATTCTCAAGGAGAGCATGTGTGGATGATGAATGACGTAGTAAGTGACTCGTCACGGATACCAGCATGGTGACACGAGGCAATTACTAGAAAGGGGTAGCAATTTGAAAGAGCAAAAGAAGTTAGAATGGCTCTTATATACTACACTATAGCTAAGAAGTTCTCTTTTAATATGTTAACAATGAGCCAAAACGTATTCGTGCTAGTTGCATGTTAAGAAAAGAAACAAAATGCCTGTGGTTGCTTTTTGCTTCACCATTGAGCTATGTGTCGACCTTTTCTATAAAAAAAATTGTTCCTCAACATACTTGTGGACAACGTAACAGCACAGCTAGTCACTCCAAAGCATCAAGAAGGTGGATTACAAGTATGCTACAATCAATTATGAAGAGGCATCCATATACTACCCTAACTGACATTAGAAAGGAATTGTACTCTCAATATTGCTTAAAAGTTAATTATTCTAAAGCTTGGCATGCTAAGGAGACAGCAAAAACCAAATATTTGGTTGCGCAAGGCATTCATATGATTTACTATCCTGGTTAGTCCATTAATTTGTTGATGTCTACTTTAGAACATATATGTATCACAGTTAACCGTAAATGTGACATGTTAGAACGCTATGTGACAAATACGCGTCTCATGTGATATTTCAATGTTATATGTAACAATTAAATCCTACATGTGATAGTTCGGCCTTATATGTGATATTTAGACCTGATTTGTGACGTTTGAGTATTACATGTGATAGTTAGATCTTGTTCATCATTTAACAAGTTATTTGTCCTTTTAACCATCATTTTAAAGTACGAAATGTAGGTGATGGAAACAAACACATACAGTGTCTTCATCATTAAACAAGAAGAAAGAAGATTCAAACGTTTATTTGTGACCTATGATGCATGCATACAGGGGTTTCTCAAGGGATGTAGGCCATTGCTCTTTCTAGATGAGACCTTTCTGAAAGATCGCTACAAAGGGATCTTATTAGGTGCGACTGCTTATGATGGTAATTAAGACATATTTCCACTCGGATTTTGCGTTTGTGACCAAGAAAATAAAGCGAATTGGAGTTGGTTTATTCAAGGATTGCGGTATATTTTGTACAATCGAACAGAACCATACAATCCACCATATCCTCTAGTAATTTTCTTAGATACCGACAAAGGAATAAAACTGTCTTTAAAAGATATAATTCCAGATGTGTACCACTCTAGATGTGTACTTCATCTTGTTGAGAATTATAAATTAAAGCTTAGATAGATGTGTTTTGCCTCAAGTGCTGCTCAACCTATTTCAAAATTGTTGGAGTTTGCTGCATACAAGTACACGGAAAGAGAATTTAAAGATGTTTTATATGAGAGTAGGATGACGGATCAAAGAGCTTACCAAGTAGCTCTAAGTTATGGTCTAAATAATTGGGCGAATTCTGTATTTCCTAGTATAAGGTACGTCAAATATCAGTCATTTTCTATGAATTTGAGTTATTAAATGTCACATTATGCTTTTATATGTGACATTCGTCTGTTATGTGTGACCTTTACTTGTATCATGTGGCAATACGCCATTATATGTGACTCTTAGTTGTGTGCTTTGATATTTTGATGTTGTTTGTGACGTTTGTTGTTTATATGTGGCACATTGCTGTAATTTGTGATAGTGAATTTTTGTTTGATACACAGATATGATCATATCACTTCTAATGTTGCTGAATCTTTCAACAATTGTATTTGTATGGTGAGAACACTTCCTATTTGTGATATGATGGATCACATTTGTGTGCAAATTATGGAAAGGATGAATACTCTCCGCGAGATGGTAACAAAATGGAATAGCTATCTATGTCCTGAAGCGAAAAAATTCTCCAAGAAAATTACATGAAGGGAAGCATTCTTGAAGTATCGCATTCTACACCTGAAATCTTCGAGGTATCATCACAAAAATTAGTACAAGTTGATTTGAAACACAAAACATGTACGTGTCGTGCATGGGATATATTGTGAATACCATGTAAACATGCATGTGCTGCTAATAACTTTATGCATAGATATGTGTATCAATTTTGTGATTGGTTCATAACGACTGAAGCAATAATATCGCATATTAACTATAAATAAATATCACAATTAAACAATACATATTAGGGACAAATGTCACATATGGGGCACAAACGTCACATATCAGTATCATATATCACATGGAAAAGACAATAATCACATAAACATATATTAACTACAAATATCACAATTAAACAATGCATAGCAGGGACAAATATCATAAATGGGGCACAAATGTTATATATTAGTGTGATATATCACATGTAAATGGTAATAATCACATATAACAAGATAATATCACATTTAACTACAAATAAATACCACACTTAAACAATACATATCAGGGACAAATGTCACATATGGGGCACAAACGTCACATATAAGTATCATATATCACATGTAAAAGATAATAATTACATAAAAGGGGATAATATCGCATATTAACTACAAATATCACAAATAAACATTGCATTGTAGGGACAAATATCACATATGGGGCACAAACGTCACATATTAGCGTGATATATCATACGTAAATGGCAATGATCATAGATAAGGTGCAAATGCAATATATTAATTACAAATAACACAGATAACTCACTGATAGCAAGGGAGCACAACCGCTAAGATACATCTGCCTCTTTTAGCTATCTTCACAGCCTTGAAAGAATCCCACAATTCTTTGTAGATGATTGTCGCCCATGGGAAATGATCAACCAAATCTATCCTAGTCATATACTTGAACATATGCCGTGGTGCATTCATTCTAGCGGTTGGAGTCCATATCATTGTGAGTTGATAAAGGATTTGAAGCATAACAAAATCTGAAACATCCGATTTCTTTTTCGACTGAATTAATTTATCCAATAAGGCCTCAATTTAATCTCGGCCACTCTTGTATTTTTCTTGTTGCTTATTGCTGAAGTATGTAGTCCATATCCTATTCTTCGTATCGCGATTCTCTTCCGGTTTCTCCCTTTCATCCTTAAATCGGGTATGTTTTAGCAATCAATTTACATCAAATGTGTAGGCTTGTTTTCTCCCCGTTTGGCTATCCTTGAAAAAAAAACATTCATGTGGCTAAATCTAGATGATTTAGCAGTAGCATGATCGTGGCTTTGACGGATGGAATTACTCCAAAACTAACATAGTTTTGGAAATTGGAGGATCCTTAAGCCTTCCAATGTTCGGCCCTTATTCGTGGAACAATTTTATCCATGAATTCACAATATCCACGTATATTACAACAAATTCTGATATCACGCTTCCTGTAAAACACAACACGAGATACTAAATCTACTTAGGGTTCTAATACAGATAAATTCATAATGCCAAACAAATTAAATGAACAAATATGAATAATTCAGTTGATACTTACAACTCAGGCTTTATTGTTGCAGATTCAGATGACTGAGATGATGAATTCGTCATCCCGTATTTTTAGCGGCGAGTGTCACTGTTCGGTGAAGAAGAGGGACTCCAGCGA
>NC_033800.1:55171082-55171314 GCF_001876935.1 Asparagus officinalis | reverse complement strand
GACGAGCGGGCGAGCAGACGACAAGCGGACGAGCGGGCAACGAGCGGACGAGCAGCCGAGCGAATACCAAGATTCGAGAGTCGACGAAGACGATTCAAAGGAGAGTCGACGAAGACGATGAGCGGTGACAGTCTTGAGAGGAAGAGGGTTTTTGTATAAGGGCTGGGGGCGGTCTTTGAGGAAGTCGACAAAGACGAAGACGAAGTCGACGAAGACGATTCAAATGGTTGTC
>NC_033800.1:55170005-55171072 GCF_001876935.1 Asparagus officinalis | reverse complement strand
GGTCTTTAGAGGTAGAGGGTTTCGAAAATGAGAAAATTAGTTGCAGACGACGAGGGTTTTGAAAATCGCGCTCAGAAAGGAATTGTGGGAGTAGTATTTTCTCAGTTTTAAATTGGGAAGGATAATTTGGGAATGCATTTATTAGGTAATGGGTCTGTACACTGTTTGGGGGTTAGTTGCACTTATGTTTCTGTATAAGGGCTTGGGGGTATTGGTTTTTGGGCTGGGAAATAGGATGCATAGCCTAAGTTTTTTTTTAGTTTCTCCAAGTAATTTTCCCTTAAATGGGATAGGGAAATAAAGTACAAAAAGAAAAATTCTGCAGAATATGCTTAATCAAAAGCGTCATCATGCTATCGTGCTAATAAGAAAAAAAAAACTGAAGGAATAATGCTATCTAGTTCAACTTGACAAGCAAACAAGTATTGATTAAAATATTACCATGATGAATGTTTTCGTAATCTGTTGACGTAAAGAAGGACGTACGTTCATTTATCCGCAAGTACAAAAGGATGTACTACACTGATTATCATTTACATATAATTCACAGTTATTAAG
This sequence comes from Asparagus officinalis, assembly GCF_001876935.1. NCBI lineage: Eukaryota > Viridiplantae > Streptophyta > Magnoliopsida > Asparagales > Asparagaceae > Asparagus > Asparagus officinalis. The sequence continues at coordinate 55,170,514 of NC_033800.1, read as the reverse complement.
ATAAAGCTTTGGATAGACTATCTCAATGTTTATGAGTATAATCTTTTAACCTTCACTTTCATATGTCGTGGCTATTTATATTATGATCAGATTAAACAAATCTAGGAATCATTTTCAGCTGAAGAAACGCAACATGTACCACACGAATGACTGTGCATTGCATTAGATTGTCATTAAACAGGCTTTCCTATATATGACCGGTGTTTTAATCTTTTAACCTTCACTTTCATATGTCGTGGCTATTTATATTATGATCAGATTAAACAAATCTAGGAATCATTTTCAGCTGAAGAAACGCAACATGTACCACACGAATGACTGTGCATTGCATTAGATTGTCATTAAACAGGCTTTCCTATATATGACCGGTGTTTTATTATATTATGATCAGATTAAACAAATCTAGGAATCATTTTCAGCTGAAGAAACGCAACATGTACCACACGAATGACTGTGCATTGCATTAGATTGTCATTAAACAGGCTTTCCTATATATGACCGGTGTTTTA
>NC_033800.1:55165853-55166601 GCF_001876935.1 Asparagus officinalis | reverse complement strand
TAGTCACAAATCTCCACCAACTCACTCTCTCCTACTTTATGAGGATGGTGAGGATTGTGCCACATAAGCGTTCTCTCTCTCTCTCCTTCCTATGACAAGGATACTCATTAATTTCTCTCTCTCTCTCTCTCTCTCTCTATATATATATATATATATATATATATATATATGAGATTAATGCGTATCCTTGTCATGGGAGGGGATTTCCTCCTATGACGCCTCTAAAATCACATGATTGAGCGACATTGTGGATGATCCGCTCCGTTGAACTTGATCTACATATTCTAAAACCCCAACACACCAAGTTTGGGGTGAATTCGTCGTCGTTTGACCCTCCATCGAGCCATGTGAAAAGTTCTATTCATTCAAAACCGTTAAAATTGATACGAGTGGATGAAGGGTCAAACGATGACGGGTTCACCCCAAACTTGGTGTGTTGGGGTTTTAGAATATGTAGATCAAGTTCAACGGAGCGGATCATCCACAATGTCGCTCAATCATGTGATTTTAGAGGCGTCAAGGAAGAAATCCCCTCCTATGACAAGGATACTCATTAATCTCTATATATATATATATATGAGAAATATGGGTATGTTTGGTACCAAGCATAAATTTTGTGCTTGATAGTGAGCTAACATAATCTCCTCCACTCATTCAAATAGGGGATCACATTCACATGGGTTGAAGAGTGCATGAAGATATGCAATTATTTAAATGAGTGGAGGGGATTATGCCACCTCACTAACAA
>NC_033800.1:55130760-55164853 GCF_001876935.1 Asparagus officinalis | reverse complement strand
CTCGTAGGGCGAGACAGTATAGTCTGTCTCGCACGCGAGACAGTGTTTATTGTCTCGCACGCAAGACAGCTTTGAAATGTTTGCAAGTTGTTGAAATAACCGCCGACACGTGGCTACCAACTGTTTAAGAATGTGGGAAACGTCGTGGGTGAGAATTATGTTGATAACTGTTAAAATAACTGAGTTTTAAAACGTGGGAAGGCAGTTACAAGAAAACTGTCGGACAGTTGAAGTTTTCCGAGACAGTGTTTACTGTCTCGGAACCCGAGACAGTCTTTGCTGTCTCGGTCGCCGAGACAGCAAACACTGTCTCGGAAGCTGATTTTCTCCCAGGGGTTATAAATACTCCCCGATATCGATTTTTTTTAAGGGGGAGAGCAGAAAACATCAGGCCTGATCATTTTGAGCACTTCAGAGCAGACAGAGCAGAGTTCTTGAGCTTCCGGCAATCCCTTGAGATTCGAGCTTTGATCGGTGGTCCACGGGCTAACGCACCCCCGGCACAGGTAAAGATCCCACGCAAGCAGTGATCCAAACAACGATCCTGCGTTTGTTTCTAAAAAGTTGTAATTTTCCTTTTGTTGTGTAAAAGAAGTCTTATAAAAAGGCTATTTCTTTTGAATTTGTTGTAATCGACCGAAGATATAATGAATTCCACAACGAGACCAAATTTTGACGAAAACAAACTGGCGACCACAGGGGGAGCCAACGGTCTCGCTGCCGAGACCGTCGTGTCGCCGAAGATATAATGAATTCCACAACGAGACTAACTTTTGACGCAAACAAACTGGCGACCACAGTGGGAGCCAACGGTCTCGCTGCCGAGACCGTCGTGTCGCAGCCGATCAAGATCCCGGTTGAATCCATGGTCGAATACGAATTCGACCAAACCAAATTTGAGGAATATCTCTCATCATCCTCTTCAAGATCTTCATTGTCTCGCAAGTATAAGAGGATCTCACAATTGAGGAAGACTTACATGCCAAAGAAGGCACAAAATGAAGACTCTCGCCTGATTGTTGCTGAGGATTTTACTTCCAACCTCTCTGCTCATAATGACTCTTATCTAGTTAAAGAGTCATCGAATCAAAGCCCACCGGCACTGACGAAGAGGGCTCGTCAGAGACAAAGTCAGCGCCGCGCTCGCCAAATAGCTAAGGTCTTGGAACAAACCGACGGGGTTCGTTATCACGCGGACCTAGAGTCGAGGAGGCATCGAGTGGTTCAGTTGTCTCAACAACCAATCACTCATATTTCTGCTAAACTAACGACGGATGAATGGACTTTTGTCAAGAGGGCTCGCTCAACCCTCAAAGAACGTATACAAAAGCGTCGTGCAAACGCTGCTTATGCCCGTGCTCTCTTACAACAAAGACGAGAAAGAAACAAGAAAACGGTGGCCAAAGAACCACCAAAATTCTACAAAGTTTGGATTCCGAAGTCTGGAGTTATGCAAAATCAGCATTCGGAGCCCGTTAAGACTCCATACCCGCAAGGGGGTGGTTCTAAACGTGTGACTCCCGACATAACCTTGGATGGCTCAAAGACAGTAATAAATTGTCCTGAGAATGCCAACAAGGTTTTACACCCCAGAAGAAGACGCATTCACCAAAAGACATCGTCATACCTGGGAGGTCATGCCAACAGACGATACGATTTTTTGGCAATCATACCGATGAATCGTATTATCAAGTTGGGGGTGTGAATAAATTTCGAAAGAGAATTATTCGAGAAATAAGCTCTCATTGTTCCTGTGCACGACTCATTAGAGCATTATTGTCGGAATATGACTACTCCAAACTAGAAGCCATCCCGCAAAGAGTCCCAATGTTCCAGAGACTTTTCACCAAAATGTCAAAGCCCAAGCCGAGACATTTCTGCAAGAAGCTTGCTGTTCAAGAGGATGAATTCCCGGAAGTCACCATCAATATGACTGATAAAGGAAAATCTAAGTGGCATTCACGTGAATCAAATCCCGACTTTTTACCGGGAGGAAAAGTTAACTCAAGAATTGCTCAACGGATGTCTCGACTCCAGCTAAGGGCCGTCAGACGTAGAGACTACAAGAGAGTGCATGAAAGAATGTCATCAGAGGATGAGCTCTCGAACACTTGTTCTGCGATCGCTTCGGATGATACCATATCTAGCACAGGGCAAACCAGAGAAGTACTCACGATCACCTCTGATCAGTTCGCTCAAATACTTCAATAAGATCTAGCCAAACAACGTGAAGAAATTAGAGCTGAAATGAAGATGGAGATGGAGTTGGCTATTCAACAAATGAGAGAATTGCTAGCTCAACGGTCTCAACTTTCTGAGTCCAGTCAGCGAGCTGAATCCAGCCGCCGCACTCAAAATATTGCAGATGACAGTGATCCGGAAGTGGAGGAAGTCATCTTTGCTGATACACCTCCCAATAGCAATAACGCTGAGGGTGGTTTAAAGGATCCTCCCAATAACGATATTGGAGGTGGTTCAATAGCACCTCTTACAGGGGGTGGTCTATTTTACTCGCAACACATCTGCTCATAATGACTCTTATCTAGTTAAAGAGTCATCGAATCAAAGCCCACCGGCACTGACGAAGAGGGCTCGTCAGAGACAACGTCAGCGCCGTGCTCGCCAAATAGCTAAGGCCTTGGAACAAACCGACGGGGTTCGTTATCACGCGGACCTAGAGTCAATGAGACATCGAGTGGTTCAGTTGTCTCCAGAGATCCTATTACAGAGGAGTTTATCCTGCAAACATGTCACAATAATCTCTCCATCGATGTCCTGGAAGCCCTGGGGGTCGTACCATCCAAAACTTGGAAAGATTTGAAAATACGCGGTGAACAAGCTGAACACTTTCTTAAAAGAAAGAAAGCTGAGAGAAGTCGACCGACGACATCTACAATCGCCGGGAACGCGACTCTTGATCCGAAGTTTCAAAAGGAGTATTCTTTCGAAAATGATGAAGCTCCAGCCATATTGAAATACCTCCTCGCCAATGACAAAATCGAGCTACCACCTATTAAAGATCAGGAGGGAGCTAAGAGAATTACGGATCCAAACTACTGTGCGTACCACAGAAGGGTTCTTCATCCCACCGAGATTTGCTTCGGACTCAAAAACAAAATCCAAGCCTTAATTGACTCCGGCGTCATAACGGCGAAACAAGCTAAGTAAAGACGACTCTAACTCCATTGGGTACACGAGTACAAACTGTTTTCCCTAACTCCGATGAGTATACGAGTATAAACTGCTTCTTCACGCCACTCCAAAGAGTATACGAGTATAAACTGCTCCTCGATACTCCAATAGGTATATGAGTCTAAACTGTTTCCCACTCTTGACGGGAAGTTCCTGGAGAATTTTTACATGTAATATTCTTAAGGATAACCCAGTCATGTAACTCAGTATGATGTTAGACCCAGTTTCGCGAAGGAAGCTGGGGGTGGATGGTTCATGTAACGGAAAGTTCTCAGAAGAATGCTATATGTAATTTTCTTAGGGATAACCCGATCATTACAAACAAAGTGATAAGCACTACATCCCCACGGTGATTTCCGAATACTCTTTTGCTGAGATGAGATTCGATCACTTCTTTAGATCAATCTTCCCTCACAAAACTCATATTTGGTCAAACCTTTAAACAGTTAGGACCAAAGCCAAAATCCCCTCTCGATTCCTTCCATGAACGAGAGGTCCACAAATTGAACAATCAAACCTTTAAACAGTTAGGATCATCTCGAGTCCCCATTTGGTCAAACCTTTAAACAGTTAGGACCAAAGCCAAAATCCCCTCTCGATTCCTTTCATGAACGAGAGGTCCACAAATTGAACGATCAAACCTTTAAACAGTTAGGATCGTCTCAAATTCCAATTTGGTTAAACCTTTAAACAGTTAGGACCAATGCCAAAATCCCCTCTTGATTCCTTCCATGAACGAGAGGTCCACAAATTAAACGATCAAACCTTTAAACAGTTAGGATCGCCTCAAAACTCCCACTTGCTCAAACCTTACTACAGTTAGGACCACAATCAAGATTCCCTTTCGATTCATTTCACGAACGAGAGGTCTACTTTTGAATTGAATAATCAAACCTTATGACAGTCAGGATTATTCAAACCAGGCCAGATTCTCTAAGTGAAGATCCCACTTTGAGTTTCTTTTGCATCAGGAGATAGAATATAAAATTCTTCCTCTCTGATTTCGGGTTTATCTCTACCAACAAAAAAAAGACCTGGAGATAGAATATAAAATTCTTCCTCTCCGATTTTTGGGTTTATCTCTACCAACAAAAAAGAGACCAGGAGATAGAATATAAAATTCTTCCTCTCCATCATCGGGTTCACCTCTACCAACAAAAAAGAGACCAGAATACTCCAATAGGTATACGAGTCTAAACTATTTCCCTAATCTCAACAGGAAGTTTCTGGAGAATATCACTTAGAATATTCTTAAGAATAACCTGGCTACCTCCCAACGAGTATATGAGGTTAACTATTCCTCGAAAACTCCAAAAAATACATGAGTATAAACTGTGTTTTTATGAAGACTGATACAGTGATTAACAATCCAGTATCAATTTGATGACAAAAGCTAAATTCACAAGTACAAATTCCAGCTTCGATTCAAGATCTCGACAACGGTCAAACGATAAACGTAGTACCGAAAAAATATTAGCTATTCTACAAGGAACTGAATAGACTAAGGGATGAAGAGATCAGGAGTTGAAATCATTTACGGATCCTTCTACATGATCAAACTCAACCAAGTATTGAAGAGATCGTAAGTAAAATCTATCTTATCCAAAGTATCCCAGACTCCTCTATAAAAGAATGAGTCTGGAATACTTTGGAGGGGGTATCTGTAGGCGTCGAAAAATACTGAAAGATATCCAAATACAGCTCAAGAGGAGATCGTCCAAAGATCAAAAGAACACTGTAGACTGTCTCGGCATGCGAGACCGTGTTTACTGTCTCGCACGCCGAGACCTCTTGAAGGATTAGAAACGCGTTTGGTATAACTGCCGACACGTTCGTTCACATTAACTGTCAAAGAACATGCTGGGGAACAGTCGGTGGCGAGAATCACTGTGGATTATACTTCAAAATAACGGACTAGTATAAACAGGGAAAGCAGTTACAAGCAATAAAAAACGCTGGCAGTTGGGTTTCCAGAACAGTGTTACTGTCTCGGACCCGAGACCAGTAAACTCTGTCTCGGCCGCCGAGACAGCAAACATTGTCTCGGCCGCCGAGACAGCAAATGCTGTCTCACGGGCATGTTTCCTCTAACTGTTCCTAGAGGCTATAAATATCCCCTGAGATCGATTTTTGAAGGGGACTGATCAGAGAGCATTGGCTGAGCATTTTTAGAGTAGACAGAGCAGAGTTCCTGAGCTTCTGGCAATTCCTTGAGATTCGAGCTTTGACTTAATCTTAAGAAGAGTGATCATCTTACTTTGATAAGATATTCACTTCAAATTCCTACTTCGATAAACGAAGGGAGAATCACTAAACCCCTCACGATTCAATCAGAATCTGTGATTCGGTGGTCCACGAGTCAAAGCGTCCAAACAACGATCCTACGTTTGTTTCTAAAAAGTTATAATTTTCCTTTTGTTGTGTAAAAGAAGTCTTATAAAAAGGCTATTTCTTTTGAATTTGTTGTAATCGACCGAAGATATAATAAATTCCACAACGAGACCAACTTTTGACGAAAATAATGTTTACTATAAATAGGGGTAGAGAGTGAGGGGTTAGAGGTGTGAAAAATTTTGTAACCCTATTTGGAGAGGAGGGCTACTCTTAATTGAGAAGGCCTTCCAAAAATTATAACTTTTATTGCAATTAATAATAATAATTTTTCTCCACTTTAAATTTATTTTTCTCCTCTTTGTTGAATGATGAGGATGGAGATGAAGAACAATTTGAAGGTTTGTATTTTTTTTATTTTTCTCTTTTATTTCTTTTAAGTAATTTCTTTATTATTATTTATTAGTTAGATTTACATTCATGCTTGTAGTGTAGATTTATTTCCTTATCTTTTTATTTTTTTTTTTGCACTTTATTTTATAGAGTAGATTTATTTTCTTGTATTTAATTTTTGCAATTTATTTTGTAGTTTAGATTTTAATTCTTTGTAGTTAGATTTATTTCTTGTTCATAGTTTAGATTTTATTTTCTTTTTAATTTTGTAATTAGTTCTTTTTCTTATTGTTTTTATTTCTTGAGATGTGAAATTAATTCTTGTAGGAATCTTAGAATTGTATGATGCTAGCCTAATTTTTTTTATATTATGCAAATTATTCTCTTGCACTTAAAATATTCATGTTTAGGATAATCAACTAGAGAACTAATCGGTAGAAGAAAATTTTGATAATCTATGTTTATCTTAAATGGTTTGATAGGTTATGCTTATGAATTCTAGGATTACTATCTTGTTGTTGTTCTTATCATGAATAGTAATTTTAACTTAGATGATAATTTGATAGGTTATACTTTCCTTAAATGGTTTGATAGTCTATGCTTAATAAATCTAAGTTGAAATATGATAAAAAGAAATGGTTTGTATTTTTTAATTGAGATTAGCTAGTGGATTAAATTCTAGATTTCTCATATCTTAAATTGAAACCTCCATCTTGACTTTCTTGAATTTTCTTTTCATTCTTGATTTTATTCCTTGATTTTATTCATTCTTCTTTCTTGCCTTATGATTTCATTTATTCTTTAATTCTTATTTCTTTTCTCTAAAATTCAATTTATTGTCTCTTTCATATATTCACAACAATCACTCATCACAATCACACTTATTCTTTAATCCTATTTTGTCACGCACACAACATAAGAACATATTCTAATAATCTCTTAAAATCACCTTCCTCGTGGGATCGATAACTTTTATACTATAACTTGATTAATTGTGCACTTGCAATTTTGGTACATAATTATGCCGCATCATATATATATATGAGAAATATGGATATGCTTGGTACCAAGCACAAAAAGTTATGCTTGGTAGTGAGGTGTCAAATCCCCCTCCGCTCATTTCAAATGTGGGTAGTGAGTGGATGAGGATGTGACACATCACTACCAAGCATAAAATTTGTGCTTGGTACCAAGCATACCCATCTCTCTCTCTCTCTCTCTCTCTCTTAATAATATATATATTACTATATAATATATACTATATATTATATATATATATATATATATATATATATATATATATTATATTATATAAAGGAAAGAGGAAGGAGAGAGGAGAGAGAGAGAAGAAGGAAAAGAGAGCAAAACTTGTGTCAACTTAAGGCTGGATAGTGGGATAGAAAAAATTATCCCATCAAATTTTAAAGCCACTCATATTACCTAGGGATCCTTTCGCATGATATGAAAATATTTTTTAATTAATAAATGAGGTGGCTAGGAAGTTGGGTGGACATCAACTTAGTTGAATAGTCTTACTTATATATATATATATGGATATATACTACTATACTATATATACGTATATTATATATATACTTATAACCATCCAAGATTGAGCGCCAATATGATGACTGGACAGAAAAGGACATACCAGTCAAAAAGATTTGAGCCAATAGATGATGGACACATTTGGGACGCACCAGCCCCCTTTTTCCTATATAACACAACTATAGTGATAGGCAAAATGGCCAGATTGGTATATTTTGTAGAGGCTTGGTGACAAATTGGTATATTTTCTTTCAGTTTTGTCAGATTGGTATATTTTCTCAACTCCGGCGCCATATAGACCTTAAATTTGGCCGGAGTTACTGTTCCGGCCAGTGCTGATGGGATTTTTTGCAAAAAAACCCTCATCAAATACAGTTTCCTGCTCCTACCCCTTCTCCCTCCTCCTCATCCTTTTCAAACTCCCCCTCTCCCTCATCCTTCTCATCCTCTCCCTCCTCCTCCTCCTCATCCTCTTCAACCTCCCCCTCCTCCTCTTCCTCCCTCCTCCTCCATTCGCAACAAACCACCACCAAGCCAAAACCCTAGACTAAACCATAAACCAATTCACAGAGTACAGTGTAGTAGCAATCAAGAACCCATCAACTGCCACAATCTCGCCTGTAGTGTCCATGATGATGTCCTACTCTGAAGCGGGGATCACCGATATCTTCGTTATCCGATGGCACATGTGCTTGAAACCTTGACATCGAGGGCCGTCGAAAGACAATCGGAGGAAGCTGATGAAGCTGGAGTTGTCACCGGAGAGGGAGAAGAGCCTGGCAGCGAAGAGATCGGAGCGGGAACGGAGGGCGCAAAGGTGGTTGCTGGCAATGGGGTCGGTGGCGGGAGAGAAGGAGCAGAGGACATCGGCCGCGAGGGCGGAGTAGGAGGAGGAGGGGAGGAAGGAGGAGGAGTCGATGAAGGAGTTGACGGCAGCGAGGACGGAGGAGGATGATAGAGGCGGAGGGATTTGGAGGGAGGGGAGGAGAGATAAAGTCGGCCACAACACACATACCGCTTCGACCACTGTAGGTTTTGCAGTCGCTAATGCTAATCTGTTCGGTTTTGCAAATGGAACTGCTCGAGGAATGGCAACTCGAGCCAGGTTGGTTATGTACAAAGCTTGCTGGGGATTCTATGGATGACCGGTCTCTGACATAGTTGCTGCCATCGACGCTGCAGTCAAGGATGGTGTTCATATCCTCTCTCTGTCTCTTGGTGTAGGACCTGAAGAATTTGATGTTGATGCTGTCGCTATCGCCACGTTTGCTGTTGTTCGCAATGGCATATTTGTCGCATTTTCTGTAGGCAATAGCTGGCCAGATGAAGGATCTCTCGTTAACATTGCTCCGTGGATCACGACGGTCAACGCTGGATCAATCGATCGCAAGTTCCCTACGCGTTTCACGCTAGGGAGCGGTGAAGTCTACATTGGACAATCTTTATATCAGCAATCACCAAACTTTACAAGATTTGCTCCTCTTGTTTATGTGCCGCAATGTTTGATGTCTGATACAGAAATAACACAACTCGTCAAGGAAAAGATCCTCGTATGTGAAAATGCATTTGTTGAGCTCGGTATGAAAGTGGCTAAATCCAGAGGTGTCAGTCTGATCAGACTCAATGGCAATTATAGCGGCGAAGGAGTTATCGTTAAAGCATTCACATTGCCAGGTTTGACATTAGGCTACTTTGAAGCACAGAAGTTGATCAAATACATAAACTCAACCTCAAATCCAAGAGCTTCGCTTCAATTCGATTACCAAACTGTTATCAGAGAAACCCGAGCTCCAACAGTCGCTTGCTTCTCATCGAGAGGTCCTAACTTTATCCAGCCAGAGATTCTCAAACCTGATATTCTTGCTCCAGGCATGAACATCCTTGCTTCTTGGCCTACTGAAACTCCTCTAACTAGAAGCTTGAAAGATTTGAGATGTGCAGGCTTCAACATAATCTCCAATACTTTGATGTCTTATCCTCATATCGCTGGTGTCGCTACGCTTCTCAAAGCATAACACCCAAATTGGTCGCCAGCAATGATTCGATCAGCGATGATGACCACAACGTTCCCACTCGACAATAGCTATCGCCCAATTTTCCTCAACGAAAACCTAAAGCCTGCGAATGCACTAGCAATCGGTGCATGCCATGTCGATCCCGAGAGGGCGAAAAATCCAAGGCTGGTGTATGACCTAGGAGTACAGGATTACATTAATTTTCTCTGCACAATGAATTACACCGAGACACAAATTAAGAAGTTCATGCCAGAGCCAAGCTCGTGTTCGAAATTTGGAGGAGGGGTGAGAGATCTCAACTACCTGTCTTTCGTGGCGATATTCGACGCAGAGACAAAGGAGAGGATGTTGACGAGGACCTTGACGAAGGTCTCGGAGCTGCTCGAGATGAACTCGCTTCCATCGCAGAGAATGGGCAGAGGTGGAGAGGGCCGAAGGAGGAGGAGGAGGAGAGGAGGGAGGGGGAGGAGAAGATTGAGGGGATTGGGAAGAGGGATGAGGAGGGAGGAGGAGGGAGAGGATGAGGAGGATGAGGGAGAGGGGGAGGTTGAAGAGGAGGAGGAGGAGGAGGAGGAAGAGGGGGTAGGAGCAGGAAACTGTATTTAATGAGGGTTTTTTTTGAAAAAAATCTCATCAGCACTGGTCGGAACAGTAACTCCGGCCAAATTTAAGGCCTATATGGCGCCGGAGTTGAGAAAATATACCAATCTGACAAAACTAAAAGAAAATATACCGACTTGTCACCAAGCCTCTATAAAATATACCAATCTGGCCATTTTGCCTATATATAAGCTTAATTAAAACTCTCCTCAAAAGAAAGTCTCCAGCATGTTGCCCCTTTCTCCTTCAATTGTTGAAGCCTTTGAGTGGCAACTTGAAGAAAACATGATTAATGAACTTCATTGTGATGATCTATTCGCAGACTACAACCTTAATGAAACAGACACATCCATGAGCATGAGCAGTTTGTCTCCTCGGCGACAAGATACCGATCATGATGATGGAAAGAAGAAAATTTCAAATGCCGTGAAGAAATCAAGCCAACATGCCTATGAACGAGACCGAAGAGAGAAACTGAACAAGCTCTACTCCTCCCTTAGAGAACTTCTACCAAAGGATAAAAGAGTATGTCATGTCTTATAAACCTTTAATTACTCTACATTTTTTCTCTAATTATTTGAAGATTTTTCATCGTGCAGAAGAAATTGAGTATTCCATGTACAATTGCTCGTGTACTGAAATATATACCTGAACTGCAAAAGTGCGTCGAAAGGTTGAAATCTTCGAGAGAAGAGCTTTTGTTGAGGGCATCAAATGATGAATTTGATTCAAATTGTGACAAAGGAATGATGAATCCAGTGATTTCAGCAATATGTCTGAGTAAAAGAGAGATCATGATCCAAATATGCATATTTAACACGAGTTCAATGATCACTTTCTCGAAGATTATCAAGATTTTGGAGAGAGAAGAGCTACAGCTTTTGAATGCCACAACCCACACCACTCATGATGATAAAACATTATATTCTCTTCATCTTCAGGTTAGGTTTCCTCGCTTGGTGAGATATCTATCTTCATGTTTTAATTTTGATATTGCTTTACATTGAGCAGGCAAAGAAAGCCATGAGGATCATGGAGAAAGAAATCTTCTGTGAGAAACTGATGAATTCTGTTAATGAACAAACAATGTGTACTAAAACTGTTCTGTGAAGGCCATATTAGATAATCCGTATGATGAATAAACTAGAAGATATTAACAATGGCCCAATGTTGAAAATAGCGATAACGTATAGCGTAACGTTTACCTCCGGTTAGGTTACAATAGCGATAACGCATAGCGTAACGTAGGTTAAATAATTTATTATTATTTAAATAATTTATAGATATATAACATTCAAAATAAAAAATATGAATAATCATCGTAATTTTCAATTTCACAAATCAATATATCATCACAATTTCACACCAAATCAACCATGTTTGCCTTAACAATCAATCCAAAAGCATAAAATACTTCAAGTTCGAAACCAAAAAGGATCCAATGATCCATAAACTATGAAGTATGAAATTATTAGGTTGGGTTGGAATCCATGAAAAAGGAGTGAAAATGGGAAGGGGAGGCGGAACTGCGGGCGGCGTGAAAAAGGCGGCGTGAAAAGGGCGTGAAAAGGGGAAGGGGAGGCGGAGCTGCGGGCGGCATGAAAAAGGCGTGAAAAGGGGAAGGGGAGGTGGAAAATAACCTAAGTTATAACTCAATCACAGCCGTTCATTTCTTTTAAAAGCAATCTAAGCCATTGACAAAATAACCTAAGTTATAAAACGTTACGCCGTTACGTTACGTAACTTACGTTATAGCTAAAATAACCTACGTTATTTTGTCTTTGCGTTATTTTCAAACGTTACGTAACGTTAAGCTAACGTTACGTTACGTTAAGCGTTATTTTGCGTTACGAAACGCGTTATTTTCAACACTGCAATGGCCATATATTAATGAGCAAGACTTTTGTTTCATCCAGCAAACTATTTGCGGCAGACCGCACTCTTATGTAAATAAATTTGGATTTTTTTTTTTTTTACAGTAGAAATTGTGGAATGTTAAAGTTTATTTTGCGCAAGTATTTTTGGGTTATATTTGAAGGACAGATTTTGAGCTGAATATTAGACATTATCATCAATTGTCCTAAAATGAATAACCGTGTTCAACATGCATTCCACTTGAGCCTACTCATTGATAATTTTTGAAGCCAATGAAGCCCAGAGTAATTCTATGGAAACTGGAAACCAGGTTCCTTGTTATTGTGTTTTTTTTCTTTCTGTATTAGTCTATTTGTGAAATATAATTTCCAATTGTATATCTTGTCCTATTACTTGGTTATATAAAGACTATAATGTCAGAGAAAGATTGTGATCAATATATACTAGCAAGTCTTCAAAAACTTGTTAATAAGTTGAAGTAGTGCCTTCATTGGCAAAAAAAAAAGAAAGCATTGTCTTATGCAGGTAGATTGCAGCTCATTAAATCTGTCATCCTAGGCATTCAAAATTTTTGGACTAGCAATTATGTTCTACCAGTTAAGGTGTTGAAGAAAATTGATAGTCTCTGTTCAGATTTTCTTGGAATCATAAAATCCATTTGATTTCCTAGAAGACATGCAATTTGTCAAAGTAAGGAGCATGGAGAGCTGAGGGTATTCTCTGCTAAAGCCTAGAATCTTACAGCTTCTATGAAGCTTATTTGGATGATACATTTCAAGAAAGATTTGTTATGGATTAAGTGGGTTCATGGCAATTATCTTAGACAATCTAACATTTGAGAAGTTCAAAATAAAGCAAATGATTCTTGGATGTGGAAGCAAATACTTAAAATGAGAGATAAGGTGATTTGCAAATTTGGGAGTGCATCTAATGTTCAAAATGTCATTACCAGATACTGCTCTGGAGGTAATTTCTAGCTATTTGCTATCTACAATGAGCTCATTAATCAAAATGCACAAGTGGCTTGGTTAAAAACAGTCTGGGATGAATGGTCATATCCTAAGCACTCCTTCATCTCCTGGCTTGCTATTCAATCTAGACTGTTAACAAAAGATAGATTATGTCACATGAGGATCCTTGACATAAATCAACAACAAAATACCTGTGTTCTGTGCACATTTCAGCAACAAGAAACCTGCAGGCATCTTTTTTTTGAATGTGCATACTCAGCTAATCTCTGGAACAGAGTTATGGAATGGATGAACTACAAATGGAAATCTTGCAATTGGGATTGTATTATTGAATGGTATAGTACAAGACTGAAGGGGAAGGGGTTTATGAAGAAAACTAAAAGATTGGTGTTAACTGTGTCAGTCTATGCTATATGAAAGGAAAGGAATCAAAGAATATTTCAACAAAAAGCTCAAGTCCCTGTATCTATGTTTCGAAGAGTGAAGCTCCTTATTCTATCAAAAGATCTGAATAATGATAGTCCTCCTCACATAAAAGAGAGAATTGTGCAAATATAATTGTTTTTCATAGATACTTTTCCAGCTTAGTACTCAAATTTCTCAATTTGATAATGAATAAAATTTATTTCATTGACCAAAAAAAAAAGTCTTAAAAAACTTGTAGTGATTGGGAATATTACCTGACTAGCTAATCAAATATTCCAATGATGTGTACTTATCAGGTTATATGTACTACATATAGTACATGTTTCTCTATCAAAAAGCTTATGTACGTACTTTCTGATGGAAATTAATTAGAACTCATGAATCTCCATCAGAAGGATATAGTTCATCTTATGTGGACTTTTATAGAGGAGTGATGCACAATCACAGTCAAGGAGTTTATTAAGGCTCCGGTTAGCAACAAAAATTACTACAAACTTTAGATGCCTAACGTGTCCAATGTGTGAAAGTGGAATATAGGTAACATGTAATTATATTTCATGTTCTTGGGAGTGATAGTGACATTTCTGAAAATATGTATTTTCGTTGGGGGATGTGTAAACGAGCTCTTGATGTTACTAGCTAGGTAACGTATAATTAACCCATGATGGAGACTCATAACACTTTTTCCTAATTAAAAGTACGTACCTTATACCCATATATAGTACCTCATCCTAATTAATAGAGCTATTAACACTTAATGTTAATTAGGAAAAAAAGCATTATATTTCATGTTAGATTTGGGGGTGGAAACCAAACCTCCGACGGCGGAGGAGCTCCGACGAGCTCCGACGAGCTCGAGAATGGCGAAGATGACGCAGGAGAAGTCGGCGAACGCACAATCTCGGCGAACGCAAGCTTCGGGCGAACGCAGACCTTCGAACTCTGCGTTTGGCGAAGGCCCGAGCTCTGCGTCACAGTGAGGCCGACCTCTGTGTTCGTGCGCTCTCCCCTTGCGTTCGCGGGCCGCTGGCGACAGGCTGTCGCCAGCTCATCCACCTCGCCTATAAAAAGGCACCTAGGGTTTTTCGGTGTAGTGGCTGGAACTTCCCCTCTCCGATTTTCTCCTCTGGCGGCGGCTCCTCTCTGGTTTGATCTCTCTCCCTCGCGTGGCTTTCTTCATAAAACTTGGTGTACTTTTCTATACTGCGTTTCTGTTGCAATTAGGGGTTTAGGCGTTAAATTCCCAACATTTCAATAGTCAGCAAATTCTGTCTCCATTTATTTACAAATTTTCTCTGAAAAGTTTTCCTCTCACAACAAACACAAAATGTGTTCTCATCTTTGACTCATGTGAATCAAGTAAGCTGACAAGAAAGGCATGTCACTGTAAATGCAAGTGACCCACCTCATGCTTTATACAAGAAAACAACTAAAGGATCATTTTTCTTAACATGTACAGCTCCTATCTGTTGAATTAATCTTGTAACGTTATGCATTTCATAGGTTAATTAGTTGGTTACTTAGTGGGTTAAGTGTTTAGTTAGTTAGTTACAGGTTTCTTGTGCACGTTGTGCACGTTTGTAAGTTAGAAAAAAAACTGTTTTGTATTTGTAGTTTTATATGACAGTAATGAATGTGTGTGGATTTTAGAACGCCTGAAAATTGGTTTTCTTTCCTCGTCACAAGTGTGTGTGTGTTTCCAGTAAATTGAAGAATCAATTCCAACATTTGGTATCAGAGCTTGGTTGGGATTTGATGCCAAAGATCATGCCGGCGGACTCAACACCTTCAAGCAGCGGATCTGGCAACACAGTGACGTTGAAGACAACTGGAAGAGAAGGGACAGTCTCTCTTCAGTACCCGCTGCTCACAAAGAGCAACTACTCAGCATGGGCGATCAAGATGAAGGTGTATATGCGTGCACAAGGTGTATGGGATGCCATTGAGCCCGATCACCCCAACGATGAGGTAGAAATGCGGAAGGATCAGATGGCTCTTGCTGCCATCTATCAAGCCATCAGCGAGGAGACACTTCTCGTGTTGGCTGAGAAGGAGACGGCCAAGGAAGCATGGGAGATGTTGAGGACAATGCACATGGGCGCTGAGCGTGTCAAGGAAGCAAAAATTCAGAATCTGAGAAGTGAGTTTGAGGGTCTTCGCATGCGTGAAGTGGAGACAGTTGATGATTTTGGTGCAAAGTTAACCACTATTGTCAATAAGATTCGTGCATTGGGCGACAAGATAGATGAGGCTTATGTCGTCAAGAAGCTTCTTCGTGCAGTCCCTCCCAAGTTCCTTCAAATTGCATCTACCATTGAACAATTTGGCAACCTCAACACGATGACAGTTGAGGAGGTCATCGGATCGCTCAAGACCCATGAAGAACGATTGCGTGGCTATGGTGAAAATGAGGATGAACAAGTTCTGTTGACAAGTGAAAAGTGGAAAGGGAAACAAGTGAAAGGAGGAGGAGAAAGCTCGTCCAACTCATACAAAGGACGAGGAACGAGTGGTGGCCGTGGTCGTGGCCGTGGGTGTGGCCGTGGCCGTGGTCGTGGTCGCGGGCATGGTGAAAGTGGTCGATGGAATGAATCAAATCACAGTGAGAGAAAGTTCGACAAGTCCAAGGTAAGGTGCTACAATTGTCAAAACTATGGGCACTTTGCCTCGGAATGTCGATCTAAGAAGAAGGAGGAAAAGGCACACTTTGTGGAGGCACAAGAGGATGATGAAGAACCAGCACTCTTAGCGACAGAAATTTGTGAGTGTGAGAATCATAGGGAGATCACAACAGAGGAAGTGATGCTCTATGAGGAGAAAGTGAAGCCAAGGTTGAATGAAGAAGAAGAAGTGGTGCACGACAACTCAGGTTGGTTTCTTGACACTGGAGCAAGCAATCACATGACGGGTTGCAAGGAGCTGTTTTCAGAACTAGATGAAAGCGTGACTGGGAAGGTCAAATTTGGCGATGGTTCTGTTGTGAACATTCGAGGAAAAGGCACTGTGATGTTTCAGTGTCAAAATGGTGAGCATCGATTCTTTACAAATGTTTATTTCATACCTAGACTGCGTAGCAATATAGTGAGTTTAGGTCAATTGGATGAGAATGGATGCAAAACTGTGATAGAAGATGGTTGTTTGTTGGTGTATGATAGAGCTAGAAAGCTGCTGGCAAGAGTAAGAAGATCAAGAAATAGATTGTATATTCTAAACTTGAAAACAACTCACTCAGTGTGTTTGTTGGGGAAATTAAATGAAGTTGAATGGCTGTGGCATGCACGTTATGGCCATTTAAACTTTCAGGCATTGAGGAACATGACCAAGAAGGGAATGGTGATAGGAATGCCTATCGTTGATCACATAACTCAAGTGTGTGATGGGTGTGTCATTGGCAAACATCATCGTACACACTTTCCCCAAAGCGCAAGTTTTCGAGCTGAGACCCCGCTCCAACTCATGCATGGTGACTTGTGTGGCCCAATCACTCCTACAACACCTGGAGGTAACAAATATTTTATGTTGCTTGTTGATGATTATAGTAGGTACATGTGGGTTGTGATGCTCAAGAACAAAGATGAAGCATTACATGCATTCAAGAAGGTGAAGGCAAGTGCAGAGATGGAAGCTAATACTAAGCTGAAGGCATTCCGAACCGATAGGGGTGGGGAGTTCACCTCTAAAGCATTCACCCAGTACTGTGAAGACTCAGGCATCAAGCATTTCCTCACAGCCCCATACTCTCCGCAGCAGAACGGCGTTGTCGAGCGAAGAAACCAAACTGTTTTAGGAATGGTGAGAAGCTTATTAAAAAGCAAACATGTACCAGCTACATTTTGGGGAGAAGCTGTGAAGACAGCAGTATATATATACTCAATCGAGCTCCAACAAAGAGTGTGGAAGGAGTGACACCATATGAGAGGTGGACTGGTCGGAAACCGAAGGTTCAACATCTTCGAGTTTTTGGCTGTTTGGTGCACGTCAAGACTGTGAGTCCATACACAAAGAAGCTGGCTGATAGGAGTGCGCCAATGGTGTTTCTGGGTTATGAACCAGGATCAAAAGCTTACAGAGTTTATGATCCTAATTCAAAGAAGTTGAGAATAAGCAGGGACACAATATTTGAAGAGGATAAGGAATGGAATTGGGGGAATAGACAAGGAGGAGAATATTCTGGAGCTCATTCATGTGGCACGTTCACCGTGCATTATGAATCTGAGAAAGGTGAAGACGCGCAGAACTTTGATGAGCAATCAAGCGGGCAATTCTCTGAAGGTGCGACTTCGCCTCACACTCCCATGAATCATAATCATGCACAGGATGCTGGAGAACCATCAACAAGCTCAGAGAGGCCTCGCAAGTATCGTTCTCTACAAGATGTGTACAATGACACAGTTGAGATGGATGAGGAGGTAGGGCTATGTTTCTTATCTTTAGAAGAACCTGCAACTTATGAAGAAGCAGCAGGCAATGAAAGTTGGAAACAAGCCATGGCGGAAGAAATTGCAGCAATTGAGAGGAATAACACATGGGAATTTGCAGAATTACCAAAAGGGCACCGTGCTATTGGTTTGAAATGGGTATATAAGGTGAAGAAGAATCCTGAAGGAGAAATAGTAAAACACAAAGCTCGACTCGTGGCGAAGGGTTATGTACAAAAACAGGGAGTGGATTTTAATGAGGTATTCGCTCCAGTTGCACGGCTTGAAACTGTAAGGCTCTTGATTGGTCTGGCAGCACAGGAGAACTGGGAAGTACATCACATGGATGTAAAATCTGCATTCCTAAATGGCGAGCTAGAAGAAGAGGTGTATGTAGCACAACCTGTTGGATTCGAAGCAAAGGGCCATGAGGGGCAAGTGCTGAGGCTGAAGAAGGCGTTATATGGACTGCGTCAAGCACCTCGAGCATGGAATTCGAAGCTTGATAAGTGCTTACAGTCATTGGGGTTCATCAAGTGTCCTATGGAGCATGCTGTGTACAAGCAAGAACTGGGGGGTGAAATCCAAGTGATTGGTGTCTATGTAGATGATCTTATTATTACTGGGTCAAGTGTCGAACATATTGCAAAGTTCAAAGAGCAGATGAAGAGGCTATTCGACATGAGTGATCTTGGATTATTGAGCTACTATTTGGGCATTGAAGTGAAGCAAAATTCACATTCCATCACACTGTCTCAGTCAGTATATGCTCTAAAGATACTTGAGAAGCTTGGAATGGCCGAATGCAATCCCTGTCAAATCCCCATGGAGCCGAGACTTAAAATGAGTAAAGTGAATATCAGTCCCCCAGTTGATGCATTTCTGTATAGAAGTGTCATAGGGAGCCTGAGGTACCTAGTCAACACAAGACCTGATTTAGCCTACTCAGTTGGAGTAGTCAGCCGATACATGGAAGCGCCCACAACGACTCACATGACTGCTGTGAAGCAAATACTGAGGTATGTGCGTGGCACTCTAAACTTTGGGTGTTGTTATGGAAGAGCACAACAGGAGTTATCTATTTTCTTGGCGGAAGCCCTGTGACATGGCTATCACAGAAACAGAGAGTAGTGGCACTCTCCTCATGTGAAGCTGAGTATGTGGCCGCAACAGCAGCGGCATGCCAGGGTGTTTGGCTTAGGCGTCTGTTGAGTGAGCTAAAGGGCAGTGAACCTGTCAAAGCTATCATCAATGTAGATAACAAATCAGCCATTGCTCTCACGAAGAACCCTGTGCACCATGACAGAAGCAAGCACATTGATATCAAGTATCATTTTATTCGTGATTGTGTTCAAAAGGAAGAAATTGAAGTGAAGTATGTGAAGACTGAGGATCAACTGGCCGATATTCTGACAAAGCCACTTGGTCGTCAGAGGTTTGTCGAGCTGCGTGAGAAAATAGGACTGAAGGATGTGAAGAAGATGCAACAAGATTAAGGGGGTGAATGTTGAATTAATCTTGTAACGTTATGCATTTCATAGGTTAATTAGTTGGTTACTTAGTGGGTTAAGTGTTTAGTTAGTTAGTTACAGGTTTCTTGTGCACGTTGTGCACGTTTGTAAGTTAGAAAAAAAACTGTTTTGTATTTGTAGTTTTATATGACAGTAATGAATGTGTGTGGATTTTAGAACGCCTGGAAATTGGTTTTCTTTCCTCGTCACAAAAGTGTGTGTTTCCAGCAAATTGAAGAATCAATTCCAACACTATCACAGTATTAATTGATGTTGGTTATAAGAACCATTTTCACGTAGTGCAACTATATATGAGATGGTTGTTTTTTTTTCTAGTTTAAAAATTGACAGAAAACGAAAAGAGTGAATAGAAGTACAATGAATGGGTATTTAGGATGTGAAAACATGTATTTCTTATTTTAAATAAGGATAAAGTGACTACCATGTATATATAATATAACTACGGTTAACGATTATAGTTACATAAAACATGCATCTCTTCCAGCTGGGATATCATTGATCAAACTGATGGTATGTTAACCGCAGAGAACTTGGAAAGTAAGAAATTGCAACAAACGAAGACATATCCAACTTATTCTGGACTCATGAGTTGTGCACTGGTATGCCTGTTATTTGATTCTACATAATGTTGCTCATGATAAATGAAATTATTCTCATTACCGAAAAAGAAAAAAAGTCATATCAAATTAACCCAGCCAAAAACATACACACATTCTGTACGTGTAGATACACGCACCCGTGCACACATGTACACACACTAAATTTTCTATTGATGGTAAGAATATTTAACAAGAAAAGGGCAGGTAAGTGAACTAGGCTGGATCTCAGAGGGACCTTGGAACAGACAATCTCAAACAAAATAGATCAAAATGGATATCCTACAAAATATATTAAGGTGTGGTGATGCTACAGACTTCCTAGCATATAAGAAGGAAATCTAAAGAGAATATGATCATTAATGTTCAACTGGACATGGAAAATAAAATTATTGAGTAAAATATCTTCATAAATATTAATATTTTTATTTCTTTTGATGTAGAGAAGATATATTTTTTGTCTGGAGGCAGAGAGTATGTACAACGTTCATGCATGATTGTTTGTGAGTTGAAATAATCATGAAGAAAGTTGGTTAAGCTCATGTCGTCATTTCAATGTTCAAATAGCTATAAAAAAATTGTTATTGTTAAACGATTTGGTCTTGCATCCCTTTCTTCAATTGTACTTTCAAGGCAGCTTTTTAGGATTTGCGGAGATATTTATATAAAATAAAGAGAAGAAAGAGTAGAAAATGTTTACCATGAAGGTAAGAACTATAATTTGTTTGACATTTATTTATAAACTGTGGAAATGAACACTTAGACCATAAACATTGAGAAACACTTTGATTGTAAACAACGAAAGTAAGAACCGTTGGGAATTGAAACGCCTAAATCCCTAATGCAACAGAAACGCAGAATAGAGAACAGTACACAAGATTTAACGAGGTTCGGCAACTGCCTACGTCCTCGGGAGCCACACAGTAAATTTCTTATTAATCAAACAAGAAATTACAATTCAGGAGCAGATCAAAAATTTAGATCTCTCAAAAGAACACTGTAGCTACAGTGTTAATAAATAAAGGGAATAAACCCTTTGAAAGTCTCTTTTGAGAATAAATGAAGTCCACAATAAATCCCCTCTTCTATTTTCTCTCTCTTCTTAAATCCCCCTCAACCACTGTTGAAGGCTGGGAATTAAAATCGCTGCTGTGATTTGGGAGAAAGAACGCTGCTGCGTTTTGGGGTTTTCCGCCGCCGCTCAGAGAAAAGTCGGGGAAGAAAAAGCTAGAAAACCCTAGGGCATCGGGTTTCTTTTATAGGAGAATCGATGACAGGCTGGCGACAGCCTGTCGCCAACGGTCCGCTCGGACGCGATGGTGGGGCGATGAAACGCGGACGTCGGTGTTCCAAAAAACGCGATGGTCGGAGCGTTCGAACGCGAGGGTCGAGTTCGCCAGCCGAGGGTCGCGTTCGCCAAATTTCGAGCTCAACTGCTCGAGCTTCACCTGAAGTTCGTCGTCCACGCTCGCCTGCATCAACCATCAAGCTCGTCGGAGCTCCTCTATTCCGGCGGAGGTGAGTTTGGTCTACACCCAAACTAACAATCTCCCACTTGGAGACCAAACCGCCGTCAGCAGGCTATCCCATCAAGCTCTTCTCCTGTGTGGCTCCACCATCATCATCTATGCATGAAGGCCAACTGAAGTTGCGCACTACTCCAGTTTCTGAACTGTCACCATCTTTGTTAACATGTCTGCTGAATTCTTACTTCCTGGAATCTTTTCCAGTTTCAACACGTCATCTTCCAACAGGGATCTGATGAAGTGGTACCGAAGCGCAATATGTTTCGTTCTAGAATGAAATGCTGAATTCTTCGCCAAGTGTATCGCACTCTGGCTATCACTGTGCAAAACATTCTTCTCCTGTTTGAATCCCAGCTCTGTTAACAAACCCTGAACCCATATCATCTCTTTACTGGCTTCAGTCACTGCAACATACTCAGCTTCTGTAGTGGATAGGGTAACGATCTTCTGTACCTGTGACATCCAACTAACAGTTGTAGTTCCAACGGTGAATACATAGCCGGTGGTGCTTCTTCGGTGATCAACTTCACCGCCAAAGTCCACATCTACGTACCCTTGCACTTCTACCTCTCCCTTACCAAAGTGCAAACACTTCTGTGTGGTGCCTCGTAGATATCTCAGAATCCACTTGACCGCTTCTTAATGAGCTTTTCCTGGATTCGACATAAACTGGCTGACCACTCCCACTGCATGGCCAATATCTGGTCTCGTACAGACCATTGCGTACATCAAACTTCCGATAGCTGAGGCGTAAGGAACCTGAGCCATACTCTCTTTCTCTTCTTCTGACTGAGGAGACTGATCCTTTGACAGACGAAAATGGCTAGCCAAGGGTGTGCTCACATGCTTGGCGTCGCCCATGTTGAATCTTTGTAAAACACGGTTGATGTACTCCGTCTGAGATAACTGCAAGAGACCTCTCTTCTTATCTCTCGTGATTTGCATTCTAAGGATCTTCTTCGCTGGACCCAAGTCCTTCATGTCAAACTCCTTTAACAGCTGCTTCTTCAAACTCTTGATATCCTCCATATCTGCTCCTGCAACCAACATATCATCAACATACAGCAGTAGGATGATATAGCTGGACTGATATCTTTTGAAGTAGCAACAGTGGTCGGTGTTGTACTTCTGGAAACCTTCCTTGTGCATGAAGCCGTCAAACTTCTTGTACCACTGCCTTGGGGCTTGTTTCAGGCCATACAAGCTTTTCTTGAGTCTGCACACCAGGTTCTTTTTCTTTTCTTCTGAGAAACCTTCTGGTTAGTGCATGTATATCTCCTTTTCTAGATCTCCGTGAAAAAACATTGTCTTCACGTCCAACTGCTTGAGATGAAGATCTTCAATTGCTACAATACTCATCACGGTCCTGATAGTATTTAGCTTCACCACGGGAGCGAAAATATCGGTGTAGTCAATTCCTTCCTTCTGCTGGAAACCTTTGACAACTAGCCGGGCTTTATATCTTCTGGAACCATCCTGCTCCTCTTTCACCCAGTACACCCATTTGTTGTGGAGTGCCTTCTTACCCGTGGGCAACTCAGCAAGTTCCCACGTCTGGTTTGATATGAGAGACTCCATCTCATCTTTCATGACAAGCTCCCACTTGTTCGCATCTCCACACTGACAAGCTTCATCAAAGCTTTCAGGCTCCCCATCATCTGTCAGCAACAGATAGTTCATATATCTCCTATTAGGTACAGAAGGACGAGAAGATCTTCTTAATATCGGAGCTGGTGCGTCGGGCTCCTGTGCACCATCTTTTCCAACAGGCTCTTCTGGCTGAGGACCCTCTGCATTTGGTTCTTCCGAGAGGTTACTCGGGACATCATCTGCATCTAAAAATATTGACTCGCTCTCTGAGTCATCAGTCTTGTGCATGTCCTTGTACATCACCTTCTCGTTAAATATCACATCTCTGCTGCGGATCACTTTCTTGTTTTCGTTGTCCCAAATGCGGTAGCCGAACTCATCTTTACCATAACCGATGAAAGTGCATTTCTTTGACTTGGGATCAAGCTTATTCCTGCTTTGATCACTAATATGCACGTAAGCTACACAACCAAAAACTTTAAGATGTGAGAGTTTTACCTCCTTTCCGCACCATACCTCCTCTGGTATTCTGTGCTCCAATGGAACCGATGGACCTCGGTTGATCAAGTAAGCTGCTGTGTTGACCGTTTCTGCCCAGAACTACTTCGGTAGGCCTGACTGTACTCGAATGCTTCTGGCTCTCTCTGTCAACGTTCGGTTCATCCGCTCAGCTACACCATTTTGCTGAGGCGTGTCGGGCACAGTTCTCTCCATTCTGATCCCGTGCTCATAGCAGAACTTCTTGAATCCGGTGTCTTCATATTCACCACCATTGTCGGTCCTGAGTTTTTTTATTCTCAGACCGGTCTCATTCTCGACCATAGCTTTTCATCTCCTGAAAGCTTCAAATACTTCTGACTTATGCTTCAGAAAGTAGACTCACACTTTCCGAGAGTGATCATCGATAAAAGTCACGAAGTAGTGTTTTCCACCAATGGACGTGGTGGTTGTTGGTCCCCACACATCTGAGTGAACGAGCTCTAGCTTCTGCTTCCTGGGGGTTCTGCCACTTGTCTGAAAGCTGACTCTCTTCTACTTTCCAAGTATACATTCTTCACACATATCCATCTCCACTGACTGTAGTCCTGAGAGTTTTCCCTTTGTGTGCATGATTTTCATCCCCTTTTCACTCATATGACCGAGTCTCTGGTACCACAGCTTTGAAGTTTCATTGCCTGCTACAACTGAGATCAAACAACGTGCACCTGCTGTCATATATAGGGTACCAGTCTTTCTGCCTCGGGCAATCGCCATTGCGCCCTTTGAGATCTTCCAATCATCTCCATGAAAGGTCGTGGTATATCCTTCGCCAGCCAACTGGCCTACGGATATTAAATTCTTTCTCAGGTCGGAAATATGTCTGACATCCTTCAGCTCCCATACTGACCCGTTCAACTTAATTTTCACCACGCCTTTGCCCACAATAGCACATGGTTGATCATCACCAAGATATACGTATCCAAGATTTCCGGGGGTATACTTCTCGAAGAATTCTTTCTGAGAGGTAGCATGGAACGACGCTTCTGAATCTAACACCCAAGATTCCTCCTTGCTCTCCAAAGAGCATATCAATACGTCGTCTCCTCCTGAGGTGGAGGTGACATTCACCTCTGCCTTCGCCTCCTTCTCCTTCTGTGCACTCTTGCACCGATTCTTGTAATGCCCGGTCTTTCCACAGTTCCAACACTCGACAGCCTTCGAGCTGTTGCTTGGATTCCTTGACTTGGACCTCCTGTCCTTTGATCTACCTCTGAAGTTTGATTTTCCTCGTTCGTTTCCTCTAGTTGAATTTCTACTTCTTGACTCTGTATGCAATACTGAAGAGGTTGTAGCTTCACCCGTCTCTCTCCGTCGGATCTCCTCACTGAGAACCAAATCACGAATGTCGTCAAACTTCAACTTTTTCTTTCCCGATGAGCTACTCACTGCCGTGACTGTAGCGTTCCAACTCTCTGGTTCCACTCATCTGCCTTCATAGAATCCGGCTTCTTTCCCGATAGTGGTTGATACAGATTTTTCTGATACAGATAATCCTCTATCTGCATTTTCCAGAATCCGAAATCTGATCCATCAAACTTCTCTATTCTCACATTTCCCTCATCTGCGGCCATGGCTCCCACTTGAATCTGACTTCCTCTAGATCGTTTCACGCTCTGATACCAGTTGTTGGGAATTGAAACGCCTAAATCCCTAATGCAACAGAAACGCAGAATAGAGAACAGTACACAAGATTTAACGAGGTTCGGCAACTGCCTACGTCCTTGGGAGCCACACAGTAAATTTCTTATTAATCAAACAAGAAATTACAATTTAAGAGCAGATCAAAAATTTAGATCTCTCAAAAGAACACTGTAGCTACAGTGTTAATAAATAAAGGGAATAAACCCTTTGAAAGTCTCTTTTGAGAATAAATGAAGTCCACAATAAATCCCCTCTTCTATTTTCTCTCTCTTCTTAAATCCCCCTCAACCACTATTGAAGGCTGGGAATTAAAATCGCTGTTGCGATTTGGGAGAAAGAGCGCTGCTGCGTTTTGGGGTTTTCTGTCGCCGCTCAGAGAAAAGTCGGGGAAGAAAAAGCCAGAAAACCCTAGGGCATCGGGTTTCTTTTATAGGAGAATCGATGATAGGCTAGCGACAGCCTGTCACCAGCGGTCCGCTCATCGGGTTTCTTTTATAGGAGAATCGATGATAGGCTAGCGACAGCCTGTCACCAGCGGTCCGCTCGGACGCGATGGTGGGGCGATGAAACGCGGAAGTCGGAGTTCCAAAAAACGCGATGGTCGGAGCGTTCGAACGTGATGGTCGGAGCGTTCGAACGCGAGGGTCGAGTTCGCCAGCCGAGGGTCGCGTTCGCCAAATTTCTAGCTCAACAGCTCGAGCTTCACCTGAAGTTCGTCGTCCACGCTCGCCTGCATCAACCATCAAGCTCGTCGGAGCTCCTCTATTCCGGCAGATGTGAGTTTGGTCTACACCCAAACTAACAAGAACTATTAGAAAGAGTACAAAATATGGTGAGATGGAATGTGGGGGATGGTAACACAGGCGGTTTTTGGCATGATAAATGGTCCTCAGCTAATTCTCTTAGCAGCCTCTATCCTCATGCATATAAGCTTGCTCTCACTAAAAACTGCAGCATTGGCTCTCAAGGCAGATGGATAAACAATTCATGGTATTGGCATCCGTTATCTAGAAGGGGGATCTCCCCTAATGAAAGGGCAGACATTCTCAATCTTCACTCTCATCTAGAGCATATAATTCCAGGTGGTCCATCGGAGCATGATGTCTTACAATGGCCTCTTCTCTCTACGGGTATTTTCTCAGTAAAATCCTTTTACACTTTTGTTTCTTCTGGGGGCCTAAAATCCAAGTTCTTCAACATGATTTGGAAATCCAACATTCCCTTAAAGGTAAAAGTCCACCTCTGGATTATTTCAAAAAGGAAGCTTAACACAAGAGACAATTTAATCAAAAAAGGTTGGACCGGTGACCTCTTTGCCCTTTTTGTCTTGGGGAAACTGAAACCCACGACCATATATTCATTCACTGCCCTTTCGCTCGAGATGTTTGGAATTTCCTTCTCCCCCTCTTTCCAGCTAACAGTTGGCCATTAACCATGGAAGACCTGCTGCTGCTTCACAAAGCCCCCAATATTTGCTCAGACATTAAAGCCATATGGAAGATTCTATTGCCATGTTTTTGTTGGAGGATCTGGTTTTGTAGAAACTCACTCATTTTCAAGGATATCCAGCCCATCCCGCTGCAAACTGCTTCTAATATAGCGAGGTTTTCCATTTTTTTGGACAGGTTCAGGAGATGATAGGACGGCGAGGAGGCTTCGAAGGGCATCTCTCAACCTCGGACTGCAGGAGTTAGCCAAGAAGAACACCCAAACAGAGGCTGGGGACAACTGTTCCAGCAACTAAGCTCCATTGCCTCATGTCCCAATATGAAGAAGAAGCTTTTGTTCAGTGAAGACGCCCCCCTTTTTGGTTATCTATTAGAAGTATCATGCTTTGTCTAGTCATTATACATTAAGTGTGGTCGTTATTTATCCCCCTGTTATTATGTCTGAAGTGTTTCTATCTAGATGTAGGGGACAGTAGGTCAAGTGTGGTAGGTGACGACATTGGTCCGCTCCCTACTCACTTCTCTTACTGTGCTCTCTCCATCTAGAGATGTTGTAATCTCCTCTGTTGATTCTTTTGCAATATATTAAATGAACAGGGCTTTACACCCTGTTTCTCAGGTTCAAAAAAAAACGTCACATCCTCATGTCGTCATTATGTAGACAATGATCAGATGAAATATAAAAATACAAAAATCTCTTATATATGCTCATATGCTCTAGGTTATATTGAACACAGGTGTTTCCATGTAATATTTATGTTCTATATTAGATTTCACATTTATTCTTTATTTGAAATTCTTGAGGTTGTCCCAGCTTTCTGTACATGTCATTTCTTATCCTTGATGAAGACATAAGTTTTTGTACAGCTGTTCTAGTATATATTTTTAAACTACTGAACCTTGTAAGGAGAGAGATATATAGTCTCTCCTCATCCATATTATTTATTTGTTCTAGTATTTTCTTGAGCTAACATGAATTTGTAAAACTACAGAAACCTTCAAGTTATAAGGGTTTCTAGGAATTTTCCTGGATATTTCATGTTGTGGGGATCTTATGTGTAGAGTAATTATATTGTTAATTTGGTATTGAAACTGAGTGTGAATCATATTTGTAAAGTCTTTATAAATATTTAAAATATCAGAACAAGAGCATGCATAAGATATACCCTAGTGTAGTTAGAATAGTCATCAATAAAACTAACATAATACCGATAACCGGACAATGATGATAATGGGGCAGGTCCCCAGATATCAGAATAAATCAAATCAAATGGGGCTAAAGCAATTTTGTTACTTGATGAAAATGATAGGGCAATTTGTTTAGCTAATCGACACCTAGTACAGTTTGATAAAGTAGAGAATTTTAAATTTTTTAATACACCTGATTCAGATAAAAGCTTTAAGAGAGAACCAGAGATATGACCAAGCGATGGTGCCACAGATCAGAAACAAATAGCCCATGACCAATGTTGGATGGAGTGGAAAAATGTAGAGACTCCAACTGATAAAGTCCATTAACTCTATGACCTGTCTCAATCTTCTGGCCAGTGTGATCTTGGACAATACAAGATTTAGTATTAAATAATATAGTATAACCAGAATCTGCAATTTTCCCAATGGATAAAAGTTGCATAGATAATTTGGGAATATGAAGAACAGATGATAATGTTAGACGATGAGAACTATCAGAACTTGAAGTAATATCACCTAACTGAGAGACGGCAAAGGGAGCATCATTAGCAGTATAAATGCATAATAAAGAGGGAGCAGGTGAACAATTTGTAAGAACAGAGTTATCAAAGGTCATATGATGAGATGCAAGTAAATCGAATATCCAAGGAGTAGAAGTACCATAATGATCAAACAAGATAGTAAAATCTGAACTGGAGGCAGCTCCACTTAGCCCAAGATTCTTGATTATTAATACAGTAATCTCTGACAACTGCTCAGAAGAGAGAGGGATAGAAGTCTGCAGCCCTTGAGGAGCAGGGCTAACATCAGCCGAAGCAGCAAATAGAGGTCGAGTCTTCTCGAGTATCGAAAGAGGTGGTCTCTTACGACATTTATCAATAAGATGACCCAGCTTCTAAGAATAATGACAATAGAGTTGCCGAGAGGAATCAGATATAATGTTAGAAGGACCCCGATAGGAAGAGAACTATTGAGGAGTAGTTAGAACAGTATGTGATGAGGGTAATGGTTGAGATACAATAACTAGAGAGGAGAGCATCTGAAGGCGCGTCTCTTTAGATATGAACTCAGTCACAGCTTCACGAAGACTGGGGAGAGGACTGCGATGAAGAATGTGTCCATGTAAGCTTTCGAACTCAGAACGAAGAAAAATGACAAAATGATATAACTGTTACGATCAAGTTGTTTTTGAAATGTTATGGCAAAGTCTGGAAGCGTCTCAGGAATAGGTTCATCCATCATCTGCAATTCCTCCCAATAGCCTGATAATAAGGAATAGAAATCTTATATAGACCGATCACCCTGACGTGTATCCTAAAGAGCTTAGTGAAGTTGATACTCATGAGCAGCACCAGTCTGAACAAACATACGACTGAGAGCTAGCCACTGCTCACGAGATGAAGATGCCCGTCCAAGGGAGAGCCAAATAGGAATAGTTACAGAATACATAATATATACGATGATCTGTTGATCAGTACGGATCTACTGAGAATAAGTGATCTGAGAATCATTAGTAATTGAATCACTAGAAGTGACTTCTGATATGGAGAATGTAGATAACAAAGGCATAATAATAGTTTTGGATAGACAACGAAGAGATCCGTCAATATAACCCCATAGTGCGAAAGCTTAAAGATTATATTGCATGGTAAGAGACCATGCAGTGTAATTTTCAATATTTGTAAGTTGCACATCAAGGGGTGGAAAGGTGTAGAGTCCTTTCTTGTCCATGGGCCTGATTTTTTTTTTTTTTTGCTGTTAGATAAAGATAGGCCTTAGATAAAAGAGGGCAGTCTTCACGACGTCTCCTCCGAGCCCCTCGATCAATCGATCGATCGATCGAGGAAAGCAAAAGGAGATGGATGATCCCTTCATCCAAGATCACGACGCCTCCGAGCTCGAGATCGCTGGCGAGTTCCTCACCAACTGACTCCCCTTCCTCACTCGAGATCTCTGTGGTCACTGCTCTCAAGCCCTATCGGACCGCGTTCGATCTCTACAAACCACTGGACGAGGATAATGGAGCAACAACAACGGTGACGACGAACTTCACGGTGATGAAGCCCCAGGTGACGATGGCGGTGCAGAAGGCCGAGGCGGCAGTGGAGTTCTACAAGGCGGTGATCAAGGGGATTCTAGCGAGTTCAGCAAACCAGCGATAGAAGTAGGTAAGATCACTGGCTAAGAATTTTGTTTCTTCTGTGACTAAATTTGATGAGGATGAAGGATTAGAATTGATTTAGGGATTGAACCTAACGGATTGGATCTATGACTCTGATACCATGTTAATTTGGTATTGAAGAGAACTTGATATATTTGATGATTAGATTTATATGATATATATACACAATTAGTAGCACACATACACAATCGGTAGTAGGCACACTAGGAGGCGGCTGTGCCGAGCTAGGCGGCTGAGGCGGTTATACACATATAGGGTGGCTGGTATTATCTAACATATACATATTACAGTAGCTTTCTAAAGTTTATACTTCATCTCTCCAGAGTGAAGTATTTAGAGGTATATGCTTATAATTTCGACTTGAGATGCAAACTTTATTGATTAGAATATATTAACATGATTAATAACATTACTGTAGATGTTAGCAAAGGATGTAGTTTAATTCTTATTGAGGCAAGTAGACAGAAAAAGAATCATGACAATGTCAAGGGTTAGGATGTAGAATATTCATGATTAGTATGTCAATTTCTTTCGAGGTTGATTAGTATTTCAATTTCTTTCGTGGTAGAGAAATATACTATTTTCCTTGATTCAAGTGATGTATTTCCCTTAACAAAAGTGCAATACGATATATACAACATTCATAATTCTTAGCGATCGAGTTGCAAAATTACGAAGGAAGTTTGTTACATGTGTCGTCATTTCAATTTTAATTTAAGTAATGAAAAGTTTGTTATTATTGAGCGATTCGTACTGTTCCATCCCCTTCATTGAAATTTCAAGGCAACTCTTTAGGAATGAACCTTATTTCACAGATATACTCATATAAAGTAAACAAGAAAAAAGTAGATAAATGTTACCAATGAAAGTGCAAAAATATTAGATTTCTCATCATTTCTTGATAGTAGAGACTAGAGACTCATACAGGAATGCTAAGTAGAAAGCTTTCCTACATAAATTATTAATTTCTGCAACTCGCTTAATATACAAAACAGGTAGACCCTAAACATGAAAACCCCAAAAAATGTAATTTTTCTGCATGGTAATTTAAAATGTCAAGGATGATGCTTTTATTACTTTCCATATCTTCCTCCGTAATCACAACCTTCGCTGATTATATTAAGAAATTCAAAGAATATTTCTTTAAGAACTAAAAACCTGTAGCGCCAATGGATGACCATACATTGCATTAATTTATCATTTGAACATGATTTCTTCTGACAGGTGTTGTCACCTAAAATTTTCTGCTCTAAATTATACTTGATAGATTACTGTTTATTTTCTTGTTTAAACTATTGAACTAGTGTGAAATGACCTGAAGCTCAAGGTTAAACATGGATTTTTTTTTTTTTTTTTTTGGTCTGTAAACCAGTGAATTTCATTAATCCAAAATCAACAAACACCTAAAATTTTGTAGAGCATGTAAGATTGCTCTCTTGATTCTCATCCCTGTTATGGTTTTTTGTTAAATATTTGCTTTATGGAATGCACGTGACTTTTCCTCCAGATATTTAAATAAAATTGTCTAGTCAAATGTATTCCTATTCTAAAGGAAATTGTTAGATGTGCTGCTTTTGAGGATCATGACTAGGCTGATTTGTTTTATTTTCTTAACAACTTTCTGTTTGAAAAATCAGCTATATATATGAGCTGATAGTTGAATAAAAAAAAATTATCTTGACTCAAATATATCAACTCTTTTTAGCGTTTTCTGTGTTGTATCAGCTCTGTTTATCTTCATTTCTTTTGTGTTCTTCTTCTTAAAACTAACATTTTTTAAGTAACATGTTATGCGGTCAACTTCATGATAATTTGAAATAAAGGACTTTATCTTTTGTGCATTAATTTAGAGCATGAAATCATAAGATTTCAGCATAGATCATACAAGTTAAGTTAAACTATACTAGTATAAATAAGGTGGTGATTATATTCTTTTCTTAAAATTGCTACAGGTCATGGAGAAATATTTGGATCCACAGAGCATTCACTTGATTCCTTATGATGCTAATCAAGAATAGAATTGCTTTGGTTAATTAAATTGATAATTTAACTCTTTTTCTTTTCATTTATTATAACTATGTCAACTATATGTTATTTTAAAGCAGCAAAATATGTAAATAATAATTGTATAGCAAGAACCTAATTAAGCACCAAATCTACAAAAATTAATTGATAGTTACTTTTAATTTCATCATCTTTGAGATAAAAAGTTTGAATCTCTTTGGATGCCCATAACAAGAAATGATTCAATTGTGATGGTTAAATTCCGATGCAAGCCCATTTAAAAAGAACTAGAATTTTGGATCGATCGCCACTGAATGGGTACATCACCAAAAAGAAAGAAAATGAAAAAAAAAAAATTACACGATATGGTATTAACAAGGAGAATTTTTTTAAAAAAGACCATTTTTGAAAAAATATTAGAAAAATTAATCTTTTTTTAAAATATTTAGAAAAATCATCATCTTTTTTGTCACGTCATCTCGGCTAGCTAAAAAGATATTGATTTTGTAATATCGACTATAAAATACACGGGACTAGTAGTCCTATGTAATCAGTGGTCACTAATTACGGTTAATATAAAATGGTAGTCCTATGTATTTTGTGCTAAACTGGTTAAGATTTAATTAACAAGAACTAATTACACATGCTAGTCCTGTGTAATTTAAAGTTATTATTTTATAAAATCATTCTCTTTTTGCTCAAAGTTGTTGATTTGCTAATATTTTCACAAAAGTGTCAATTTTGGCAATTTTTTTTAAATGTCTTTTTAAAAAAAATTCCTATTAACAAAGATGTGATATGGTATTAATTATTGAGTAAAATATTATCATGATTGGTATTTTGATAAGTAATTGATGTAAAAAAGGATGGTACTTTCTTGCAAGTACAAAAGGATGTACTACATCATGATGCTTTATGTGTCGCAGTCTTTACAATCTCCAGCAGGTGGTTTTTTGGGGGGGTTTGCTCCAGCAGGTGGTTTTTTGGGTGGTGAAATGGAAAATCGGAGTCAAATGGGTGAATATTTCACCATTGGTTTTTCTGACCGCGTGGGTCCCGCGAAAAAAGCATGTAGCTTTATTTTTTTTAAAAAAAAATTAAAGGCGCCTACCAATCAGCACGTGACATGTGGCGATTGTTGGAGTGATGGGGTATATATGTTGGAGTGATGGGGTTATAGTGGGTCC
Organism: Asparagus officinalis; assembly: GCF_001876935.1. NCBI lineage: Eukaryota > Viridiplantae > Streptophyta > Magnoliopsida > Asparagales > Asparagaceae > Asparagus > Asparagus officinalis. The sequence goes on along the minus strand of NC_033800.1, from coordinate 55,131,647 downwards.
CAAATAAAGTAAAAATCTTTTGAAAAAACTCCTGCTGTAGAGATGATAGAAAATGAAGATTGTTGAATTATGTGGAGGGGAATAAAGTGATGTGGCAGGAGAGAGAATAGAGATGATAGAAAATGAAGATTGTTGAATTATGTGGAGGGGAATAAAGTGATGTGGCAGGAGAGAGAATGTTAAAATTTCCACTCCTGCTGGAGATAGTAAGACGAAAGTTGGTATCATATCTATATTTTAAATTAAAAAAATAAAATTTTTACAGCTAAGTGATCTTGATACTGTCAATAGTAATCTTTTTTACCTTATACAACTTCCACTGTTCCTGAACCAGTCACATTCTTGAATGCGCATGTCGTCATTATTAAGACACCGGTTAGATTAAACAAATAGAGGAATCTCTCTCTTAAGATATGAAAACATGTAACCAATGGATGACTGTGCATTGCATTAAATTATCATTAGACAAGGTTTAAACTGACAGACGTTCACACGTAAATATTTCTGCTCTAATTGGAGTACGGTACAATATTCTTGTTTTCTTCTTTGATGTACGAAAGTTGTTGGAGTTTAATTTAAACTCTTCAAAATGTTCGTAAGTGATCTTGTTGCTATCAATGATTAAATTATAAAAATAAAAATTTTACAGTTAACTGATCTTGTTACTATGTCAACAGTAGTTTTTACTTTACCTTATATCAGTTACTTAATTATTGACATAAAACATGAAAACCATTGGAGTTCAAGGTTAAATTTAAAATCTTCAATGTTCCCGAGCTTAACGTACATATTTTGTTATCCTAATGAACGTGAACAAACAGTGTGTATACGGTAAGAATGTGCGATAAGACAGATTTCAAATGCATCACATGAATAAACTTCATTAG
>NC_033800.1:55109801-55130750 GCF_001876935.1 Asparagus officinalis | reverse complement strand
TATCAATATATATATTGTTACAAATAATGATGCCAACATTTTTCTTTCACCCCTAAGGATTTGCAATCTTAGAGACAACAAGCACTTAATAATTAAAACATAAATTTTCCTTTCATTTAATCAGGGGCTGAGGCATTAATTTATACACTAAATTTGCAAGATGCACTTCATGACAAATAACAATGCATGATTTAAGCTGGGACTAGCAGTTATAGGGGAACGTGGCATGCACAAGGTAACATACTGCAAACACGTGAGGAGCACGCTGCTGCCTGCGTCTTCCATGCAGGAGGCATGCTTCATTTTGGTACGATTTTAGTCCCCAAAGTAAATTACTGGTGATGCAGTTTCTTCGTATCTCAAACTAAATTGAAAAAACGTAAAAACCTTTAATCCCGGAGGGCGTAGTCAGATGCATCATATATTACATGTGACAAGAAAACTGTCGCACATTCAAGAAGACAAGAAAACTGTCGCACATTCAAGAAGAAAATACACTTTAGTTTCAGTAAATTTATAAAGAAAATTATTCAATGTATCGTTTGGCAAATGGTTAAGTGAGAGGTTAAGAAGACTTAACCCCTTCTTAACCCGTCAAACATAAAAAAATCTATACAATGGTTAAAGTGAGTTAACCCTCTATAATTTACCAAACATAAAAAATATAGAAGGGTTAAGTTAACCCCTCTAGAGGGATTAAAATGAGTCAACCACTCAAAATAAGGGATTGACTAATACTTTTATTTAGAAGGATTAAGAGTTAACCCCTCTAATTATAAAGAAAATAGTCAAAATCATCGTTATTCCCAAACACTAAAACTGATCACAAGAGCTAAAATAAAACTTATTTAACGGGTTAATAATTTAATCCTTCAGGTACCGTTTGGTAAAGGGTTAAGTAAAAGGTTAAGGAGACTTAACCCCTTCTTAACCTGCCGAACGTAACAAATCTATATAAGGGTTAAAGTGAGTTAACCCTCCATAATTTGCCAAACATAAAAAATATAGAAGGGTTAAGTTAACTCCTCTAGAGGGGTTAAAATGAGTTAATCCCCCAAAATGAGGGGTTTACTAATACTCCTATTTAGATGGAATAAGAGTTAACCCTTATAATTATAAAAAAATAATCAAAATCATTGTTATTCCCAAACACTAAAACTGATCATAAGGGCTAAAATAGAACTTATTTAACAGGTTAATAATTTAGTCTTTCGGATTATCAAATGGACTAAGTACATTAATCCTTCTCTTTAACCCCTTTTCATTAACCATTTGCCAAACGGGACCTCAAATTATCGAATGGGCTAAGTACATTAATCATTCTCTTTAACCCCTCTTACTTAACCCTTTGTCAAACAGAGCCTTATTGTTGTTCAAGTAAATTTGCAAAATACGAAAAACTATAAGCATTGAAAATATGACGCATATACTTGATTCATTGATGCAATCCATCTAGGGCCGCAACTAGATCGGATCTCTTGCATAGAAAGAAAAGAAAGCACAAATATAACAGCTGCAGCCAAAAACTAAGGTTTTTATTCTCCCAAAGCTATCTGCCTACATCCAGAAACAGTTCTTTATAGACTCGAAAATAAAAGAAAAAGGTACATATATTACCTTTTACCAAAAATAGAAAAATAACAAAAACTAGACAATATCATTTTAGTAGGTAATAGGATTCTCCATATCAATTCTCAGCCAAACTGCGATCCGTTTGCTCCTCCAATTGGAGGGTCAAAACCTGCATAATCTGTTACAGAGATGAACAAGACCCGTGGAGATAAATTTGAGCTACTTGGGCGCACATAATACATACACGTGCATTGTTATAGCCTTATAGGACATAATGCAAGTATGTGAAGAAATTTGAGAAGGTGACATCAGCTGCAGATAAGCTAACCACATGGCAATTCAAATTTGTGAGTACAGTAAACATTTGGTTAATATGTTTCTAAATTCAAGCTCACGGAGATCACTGCTTTAACTGGAGCAAGAATCAGCGATGAAATTGCTGTCAAAGCCTGGCGGTCTCTCACAGTAGTGCAGTTCTTGCATAATGCCATGCAGTCGAATGGCACCGTCAACGGAGTCAGATGTACTCGACGCTGAAATATTACCAATTGGCAAGAATGAGCTTTCCGCAACTGTAACATAAATAAGTTAAACTATCAAATATATAAAGATGCAATATACGAGTTAGAATCATGCACAGTGTCAGATTCTTAAAAAAAACTGATTATGGCTAAAATCTCAACACGGAAAAAGGAGATAAATTTCTTTCAGTGTTAGTTCAGTTGTAAATCACTTCAGTAATATAAAGGAATAAAAACATAAAAATTTCTCTTTTTTTTAGTGTGGTTTGCAATAGCCAAACTAAATTAAAGTTTGCACCCAATGAGATTCTACCACAGCAATAATGCATTAAAAAGATTAATTTGAGAAAGAACACTATTACGTAATTTTCTAAGCGTTAGACCTACGGCTAACAAGTATCGAACGGCAGTATCGAGTAACCATTAATTTAAATGTAAATGCTACATGCGGTAAAGTGTTTCAGTAACAATAGAAAGATCAAGCGAGATATTGCCTTCATGATCATTTTTAATTATCATATAATTGTTTGACTAAATAAAGTTTAGAGGGCTATAACTAAGGTAATACAATTTCCATGCACTAATCCGTTAACCCAACAACAATTTGCCAGTTATATTGAAGCAAACTGCATTTCATGATACATTTCAAGCATGTACCCTTCGATACGTAGCAATACACTATTTTGTTAAACCAGCTATTTTCCAGAAAACCTCAAGTAGTTTGGTATTCTCAAATGTTTAATAATTTTTAATACATAAAGGAGGAACTCCTACTCTATCCATCAAGTTCACCTAAAACCAGGTGGATTCTATGATGAATAAGTGAATTTCTAACTATCAAACAGAACACAAGGGAACCTAGCCTAGGACATCAGGTCTTGTCACAACAAGTCTCAAATGGTAATGTTTTAGTTCGAAGCGTTTCTTAGAAATAAGTCACACAAAAAGCCGCTCTATTCACAGCTTAAGAACAAATATTAATTTCATCACTTTCCCACAGCGACATCTAGAAATTGACACCATAAAATAATATCTAAAAGGTCAAAAATCCAAACAGCACTCTCCTTAAGAGATGTCAATGTATTAAAGTCTTATCTTGAGTGCAGTGTTAAAAAGATGCTCTACCCGGCCAAGTATTTACACGAGTACTCCAACCCAACAAAAAAACGTGCTGGATAGCTGAAATCCGAACCGCATAATTGAGCAGTTAAAGAGTACATGCCCGCATAGTGAAATTATGCAGGCGCATAATTTACCCAATCCGACTTTATCCTAGGGGTGGCAATGACTAACCCATTATCCCGACCCGACCCGACCAGTTAATAACAGGTTCTGGTCAGGTTAAATGGGTTCGGGTCACATACAGGTCAACCCTAACTACCCATGGGTAGTTTGGGTTTATCCGTATATGATCCTAACTACTCTTTAATTTTGACCCGCAGATTCTTTTCACATCCCTTCATTCTTCCGCTTCTTATTCTCAAATCTCCTGTGATTGAAACCCTAGTGACGAGCGAGGAGAGGACAACGGCGACTGGCGATGGCAGCGAGGGCAGCAACGGCGAGAACTTTGCTATAACTTCTCTTTTCAACTCTCTACTTGTCTCATTCTCTTTCTATTTCTGATCGTTCTCCAATTTTCTTAAAACTTAGGTGCAAGTTTGAACTTTTTTGTGGGTTTGATTGTGAGATGTTTGGACATTTACTGATCAGCTAGGGTTTTGTATATCTTTGTGCATATGCTTGGTTTCTAGAATTTCGGATGTGCCCATTAATTTTTGTTCTAATGCTTGGTCGTTTTTGGTGTAATTAGATTTTCGTACTTCTTTATATAAAATTGAGGTCTTTGATCGAGATGTTGAGCAAGGATTCAAGTTATAACTTATTTTTAGGGCTATTTGATTGCTTGAGATTGAAAATGGTATTTTTACAAATCTTATGTAATTTTGTGAATCTTATGCAGTTTTATAATTTTTTGACAATTAAATGGAGTTCAATCATACTGATAATCTTATTATAGAGGATAATATAGAAATGGATGCATCTAATGAAGAAGAATCAGAACATTCATAAAAAAAGCAAAGAGATAATCGAAATAAAGCAAAAAAGAAAGTTAAACATCTAAAGTTTGGAAAATGCTTGACCTTATTGAAATGGAGGCGGAGGGGAAATAATTTTCAATATGTAAGAAGTGTGGAATAAGATATGCAGCTAAAGGGAGCCGTGGAGCAAAACACATGACAATTTGCAAGAAAGCTACTAAAGAGCATATTGAGGCCCTGAGGGTCTATCTAATTCAAAAGATTTTAATTATAACTATGAGCTCCTCAAAATTTAATTTTGATCCAGATAAGTTTAGGGAGCTCTTAGTCTCAGTCATCATTAAGCACGATTTACCATTTCAATTTGTGGAGGATGACGGTATTCAAGCAATCCTCTCATATCTTTATCATGATCTAAAACATATAACAAGAAATACGGCTGAAGTCAATGCTCTTAAAATCTATGCAAGAGAAAAATAGGCTAAAAGAAGATTTTGAGCCAATTTTGGGTAGAATTAATTGGATGTCCGATTTGTGGACATCCATAGCTACTGATGGTCACATTTGTGTCACGGCTCACTACATTGATCACGAGTGGAAATTACCAAATCGAGTCCTCAACTTTTTTATATGTCGCTGCCTCATTCAATATTACTATTTGCGAGAAGATCTATTAGTTGTTAGTTGATTGAAAAATCGAAAAGAAATTATTTTCATTCACTCTTGATAATGCCTCCGCAAACGATGTGTTGTTGATTTATTGAAATTTTGAAAAAATAACTTAATATGAAAGAAGCACCTCTTGGGATGGGAAATTTTATCATATTAGATAATAGATGTGCTCATATCCTTAACTTGATTGTTCAAAATGGTTCAAAAGAAATTCATTGTTGTATTGATAAACTTCGTGAAAATGTCAAGTATATAAACGGCTCTCAAATAAGAAAACAAAAGTTTTTTGAATGTGTGTCTCATGAATCGGTGGAAGTGAAGAAAAGCTTGACACAAGATGTTCCAACAAGATGGATTTCTACTTTTTTAAATGCTTGAGAATGCTTTATATTATCAACGTGCATCTATGCACATGCAATTAAATGATTCAAACTACTCGAGATCTTATCCATCCCAAGAAGAATGGAATAAGATCAAGAAGGTTAAGAGGTTCTTAGCAACTTTCTATAATGTCACTTGCATTTTTTCCGGTACAAATTATCCAACGGCTAATATTTACTTTCTTCAAGTATTTGTTGTGCAATGTATTCTAAAGAGTAGGATGGAGGATAGTGATGAATATGTGAAATCGATAGCAACCAAAATGTACAAGGAGTTCGAAAATTATTGGAGCAAGTACATGTTCTACTTGCTATTACTAGCATTTTGAATCCTCGATACCATTGTGATTTGTAGAGTTTTGTTACTTTGGTACCAATTGTGATTTGTGGAGTTTTGTTACTTTGGACTATATGGATGAAATTCCATAGAACTCAAGAAAGTAAAAGACAGGATTCTCTCTCTTTAATGAGTACTCGAGTAACATTGATATTAATAGAAGAATGAACTTGGAGGGATCAAAAAGGAGGGAACTTCTCGAGAGTATGATGACACCACTGCATTGACGTCTTAAGGGTAATTTCTTTCTCAATTTACTAGTACATCTTCTAGATTTTGGCATTTTTCTATGTCCTTATTCTCTCATGTTTTTTAGACTTAGGAATTTGACATGTTTGTAAGTGAAGAAATTCTTAGTTCTCAAAAAACACAATTAGAGCTATATTTGGATGAGCCAATATTTAATCGTGGTACTCAACTCGATATCCTTTCATTTTGGAAGAAAAATCAACATAGATACCCCAAACTCGTATCTCTTTGCAAGGGACATTATGGCAGTCTCAATTTCTTTGGTTGCTTCCGAGAGTACATTTAGTGTAAGCAGGAGAATTCTACACCAATACCGTAGCACTCTTAAGTCCAACACTGTGGAGGCTCTAGTTTGCGTACGTGATTGGTTGTATAGTATTAAAGGTAAACAATTACTTATACAATTTCTTTCAAGTTTCATTACATTAAAATACATTTTGTGAATCTGCTAGTTGGTTCTTTTGTTTCATTTTCTTAGTAATGATAGATGAGATGCAACTGAAATTGGATGAGCTCTTCGAAGATATCATGCAGTTAAATATTGGAGAATCTAAGTCAACACAAGTAGGAATCTCTTCATGCTATGTCTCTTTGATTTAGTATAAACATCGATTACTTGAAATAATCTAATCTATAGTCTCTTTGGTTTGGTTTATTGGCAAGCATTATCTCTTTAATTGAATGCTTTTACTTTGTTTCCTTAAACAGATAGCATTTGGTCACAAACATCTTGCTGCTCTCGAGGTTATGATGAGGTTAGTACTGACTCTGAAGGTGATGAATATTGAAGATTCTTGATGGCTGGTTGTGTTGTATATGTCTTATCTAGTTCTATAGCTTTAGTTTGTCTATTTTCGTGTCTTATGTTCAGTCTGCTGCTTGTTTGATGAAGTTCTCAGGCTTGACAACAGTATGCTGAACTCTATATTTTCAGTATGTTGAACTAGATTCCTCTGTTTCTTTGAAAAATAAGCTTGTAGTAGATAGTTTTCTTTGCTATGATGATGTACTAGTGTAGAACCAATTAATATTTCCTTGTAATATAGAGCTGTAGTTTTTTCTTCTCTATTGTAATTTAGTGAAAGTAATATTGCTCTATATATGATGCATTTGATCTGTTTCAAGTTCTTGCTCACCCTCTCCCTATGTCATCTCCATCTTTGTCGCAATTTTCTCTATCATCAAGCCATTTGAATGTTACTACAAGATCATAGTATTACAGAAATAAGATGGGGAATTAGAGAAGTAAGAAAGAAATAAACACGCAATAAAATTGTCTCATTTCTCAGTTAACATAAGTTTGCTTACCAATGCTGCATATATCAAATTCAGCCCAAACCATCCTAGAGTTAAGGCAGAATTTGATTTGGGTACCTGCAGTCGATGCATTTCCATGTGAATGCATTAGCGAAGTCTTGGACAAGGAAAAGGATCATATGGATTGTTTGTGTTATATAGGTCGGGTAGCATAGACCCGTTTATTAAATGGGCTGGGTAGGGTCATAATTGACCCGACCCGACCGGACCCGTTTGCCCCCACTACCCTACCTGCACTTAATTACCCTAAGGTCTCTCAATCACTGCCTCAAAAGATCCAAAAATATATGCTTCTTTAAATTTGTAAACCTAGTCACCTCCATGCAATCTCCTCCCCAACGCCACCAGTTGTCTCTGATAACAGCCTCCAATCGCCTCCAAGTGAAGACGCTAATAGATGTTGTCTCCCATCACCGTTTTTGCCAGTGATCGATACGAGAATGATGAGGAAGATTAGATAGAATTATATTAGTTGAAAGTGTCTTTAGTTAATGAAATATGAACTCATAATAGTTTTACTTTTAAGTGTATAATGACTTTGATTTGAATAGGTATAATTGTTAATCTTTTGCTAGGAATGTTTTACATTTTTCATGAATTGTTATATTTTTTATATAATGAATAATATATGTATTAAAATTTCAAAAATGTATCTTTCTGCATAATCCAAGTAATCACCAATCCAATTATGAAATTTTTTATTAGTTTTACTTTTAAGTGTCTTTAGCTTATGAACCTTTAATAGTTTTACTTTTTAAGTGTATAACGACTTTGATTTGAATAGCTTGGATATTATTGTTAGTGTTTTGCTGTGAGTGTTTTATATTTTTCATGAATTGTTATATTATTATATATGACAAATAATATATGTATTAAAAATATGAAAAATGCATAATTCTGCATAATCCAAGTAATTGTTGTATAATTTGATTAATCCCCCAATATTGGACATACGCATAATAAAATCGTGTTTTTGAACCTTGCTTGAGCGGTCTTGTAGTTGCCACAACAAAGCACACCATATTACCACCTCTTTACAAGTTCCCATGCAGTTTTGATATCAAACTTAACAACCTATCGAGTAAACACTCCAGACATTCTCATGCGATAATGACGAATCACTTTTAATTTTAATATTCATTTTCTGTAAAATTCATGAACAGCCCTTGAGAGAACCAAAATTCCTATTTCACCTCTATCACCAAAAAGAGAGAGTTTGCAACTAATTTCTATTAGATCATTGATATTTGTCCAATGGAAGGTACCATGTTCAGCAAACAGATGGTAACCACTTTGTATGAACTGTCAAATCCTAATTTCCTTCACTTACATAATGATTGAGTGGAAGAGTAACGAGTCATACTTTTAAGTTCATTACATGAAATCATTCTTGGATCTGCCAACTCCACTTTCTTGAATCAAGTCGTAGGTCCAGTTTACAAAGTCAAATGCCAAATTTAACCTTTAAAAGTGACATTGACTTGAATTGGGTTAGAATCACCTAAATTACGAAGAGGCTGTTAGAGAACGCTTATTCTCTTGGTCAAAATAGCTTTTAAGATAGCTTTATAATTTCTATATATATTTGTTAATATCCTAAATAAGCTACCTTTTAAATCCAATTTACAAGAGCTGAGATTCCTCAACTTGTTAAAATTAGCTTATAAGCTCACCCAAACTAAGTCTGACCAAGTAAATGACTAGTCTACCCATACATTTTTATAAATTTTTATCATAAAAGCCAAAAGCTATACCACAAGATAACATAGCTTATACTTCTAACGTAAGCACTCCCTAGCACCCTCTAAAGATAGTTTCAGAAGAAGTGAACAGAAAGTGAACGCTATTATGATTGTCAGTTTAATCACTAGCTCATATGTTTATAATGCTTCAGATCTACCAATGTGAGCTGACCCTATGCCCATTTTGTGTAACCCAATCAACAATCTGGCTTGCAATGTGCATAAAAGGCTTGGGTTAAGTTTCCTTCAAGTGGGATATGCTGAATATGTGAATATTAACTGTTTTAAAGGTCAAAATTGCTCATTCATCATTAAATTCTACTCAAAGGTCTAAGTAAAAGTTCGGTTGTATTTTCCTTTCCAATCTCCTCTAAAATGAGATATTGTCAGCCAAACATAAACTTTATGTAACCACTATTTCACACCTCCGATGATGTGCAAATAGTTCTCGACTCTTTGTATAAACTAAATTTGATACCTAATTGTGCAAGAATCCTGGTGAAAGTGTTTTTGTGACAGCAGTAGCTATCCGTGCATTTTTATCCTAATTCCATAGACTTCCGTTTAAACTTGTAATTCGCAAGAATATAGAAGCATGGTTCTAAATATGGGATGCTGGGACATATTTGACAGCCAAAATCCACATTGTACTGTGGATATCTTAGAAAAACAGGTTTTTTAGTAAATATTACTATTAGTCTACTACAGTAGATGATATGCATACATATTTGTATGTCAGATTTCATTTAGGATGCTTAGATTAGATTTTAAGACTATCATACATGCACATCAACCGATATATCCCTCCAATGTTTATTAAATGTCTCCAATATCTACAGTCTAATTTTGATATTGGCCGTCCGATATGTCCCAAACATTGGTATTCAGAACCATGATTATCTGCACTGAGAAGAGGGGTTTTCTTCATATTATAAACTAAATTCTATCCTACTTTTATATTAGGCCCTCAAATCTTCGTATTTGTAATTTACACCCCCAAATATGTTAAGTGTTTGAAAATACACCTTTATATTTGTAATTTACAACCCCAAATCAATTAAGTTGACACCCCCATTTTAAACAACTTAATGGATTTGGGGGTGCAAAATATAAAATATGAAGCTTTGAAGTTTGAAGAACTAATATAAAAATAGGATAGAATTTAGGGTCTAATATGAGAAAACACAAAAAACAGATTTAAATGCTTGACATGGAAAAAAAGATATGACTCACTAAAATTGATTAATGTGTCCTAAAAATGTTACTTGAGATTTAAGTCAATAAATATCATCCTAATTCTCCTCTTCCACCAGTTTCCCGACTGGTTATGTACATTATCTACCACAATAACTAGTTACCCACATACACATAGAACATGAATGTTTAGTTCTTTTAAGTAGCCAAAAATCTGAAAGTTTTCAGTACATATAATATATTTTTCTTCAGAATTTCCTTACATGACACCTACCAGGGGCAGCAACATCTACATTGCAGAATGTAAGCATATCCTATTGATAATATGCTGCATAATATTATCTAAGAATTCCTAGTATCACCTTTTATCACTTTTCAAAATGTTTTATTCTTTTGTTCTGTGAAGTAAATGCACCACAATAAGAAAAGATCGAAAAGCATAATAAATATTTTTCCAACCAAAAAGTTAGCATCATAACTGAAGGAAAATAAAATTGAGGAATTGGTTCATCATCTTCTGCTGCATCGGTCCACTTTTCTTTTCTTTTTTAATGATTTTAGAAGAGAGAATTATAACTATTTACCAGAAAGAGAAAACAGATCCAAACTAGATTGTTACTCAGCTATGCATATACTTCAAGGATAATCTAATACTCCAGGATATGTAAACCATGTAGACGCACAAGACCCAAAAGAAAATAGAGATTACCTACTTCATCACAGGACTAACATAGAGACAAACTTTCATATTGAACTTCACTAAACTAAGATCATAAAATTCAACTTTATGGTTCCAAAAAGAAAAAGTGATATCGATGTGAGACAAAACTCTAGTTATGTAGTTTGCTTCATGTCATCTCCTACATTGCAGGAGACCAAAATAAAACAAGACGGGGAAAAAAATCAGTGTTTGGTACCTGTACTTCAGTTCTGAATAAGTTGGGTCCGCAAGTAAATTCCAAAAAAAAATAATTCCTCTTCATACGTTATCTGGCCAGAACTCCCTGAAGAAGGCTCTTTCAAATTCTTTTTCTTTTAACCGTTCTTCCTCCTCTTGCATCTTCCTTATCCTTTTTGAGACAGACTTGGGTTTCTTCTTGGACTGCAAATTTTCCTGATGTGAAGGAGTATAGCAATGATATTCTCTTACAAATTAAAGAAAATGCTAAGTATGTATAGCCAAATATCTTTGAAAAATAAATCAAGTAATCAACTATTGACATGTTTATATATATTTTAGACTAAGGGTTTGTTTGGCAAACCCAACAAAAACAAGGCCAACTATCCATACTCTCTTAATCAGGCCAGAGTTGACCCAGCTAGGGGGTGGATCAAATCTGGCCTCGCTTAAGGGGCTAAAAATGACCTAAAAAAAGCCGGGCCAGAATTGGCCCAGCTTTTCCCAAACAGAAAATAGGTTAAAACCGGGTCAGGTTTGAACTTGGCCTAGTTTTGGGGGTTGCCAAACAGCCTCTAATAGTCTTGAACAAATGATTGTTAGTTGCAAGAAGCAACCCTTTCTATCATATACGATTGTAGCTATTAACAACAATTTCCTTTTAAAAAACCGCCAAGTAAATAATAAATTAGTAAAGTAACACAAATTTTAATTAGAAAATTCTTTCTTGGTAACGATTATCAAGAATCTGCTTTCATATGAAACCAGTAAGGGGGTGTTTGACCGTTTGAAAGTGAATTGAAATTACGTAAGTTACTTTTTTTTGCAAATAACTTTCACATCCACGTCAGTGTGCCAGTGAAGTACAATATTTGTTTGAAATACGAATTTATTGTTGAAAGTGCAATATGAAGATGATTGTGGCAAAATTAGATTAAAAATCATTTAATTAAAATTTATTACCATTTTTGTCACTCTCATGTGATTTCAACAGTTCTTTTAGGGAAGTCAAAATTGCATTAAATCCTATGTGGCCACTTTCTTGTATTTCACTTTCATAACTACTTGCATGCAAACAAACACATAAAATGTTTAAAAAAGTCACTTTCTCACTTTCATCTCACTTGCGCGCAACCAAACACCCCCTAAATTCATTAGATACCCCACTATTTGACAATCGAATCTGGTCCAATGCATTTGCAAATTCAGAATTACCATTCAAAGTAGGCGATGAACAAGTAAGATGGGAAAACAAATAAGATAGGAAAACAAAACAATATTTTATCATGATTATGCTCTTTCAGCATGTTAGCATCATCAACTCACATGTTCAGCTTGTTTCTTAGTCTTAGGTTCCTTCACCAGCTGATTCTTTTCCGTTGTTTTCTCTGCACCAAGGCCACGCTTATTTGTCTTCACATAAGTTGGCAATGGTTCCAACCTTCCCTGTTGCACACAAGTTTATTTCATTTAATCCTTTCGATGGGAAGAGAAACCCCAGAAATGTGGTAAACGCATGGAGACACAACAGGACTAAAAATTATAGACGAATAACTGTAAAAGCGATGGAAGAAAATGTAGAGAGACTGATTATGAAGAATGATAATTTATTTAACATCAACGAAATAATCTGATAACCATCACCTGTCATTCAATGTTAAAAATCGCCAGAACTCCAAGGAAAACAGAGAGGAAATAAAAAATCCGTGATGATCTTTCCCAAGATTTGGGAATATCAACAACCACAGAAGTAAAACAAAAGCCAAAAGCCAAAGGAAAAAAAAGGTGGGTATAACAACAAAAACAAAAGGAAAAGTTGCAGCTTAAGAAAGCTTGGATACCAGAATCAGATGAAAGCCTATACTTAATACTATCTATAAGAAATATGTTCAGCTAGGCAACACCGAGTTAACAAGATCACAGCAGACCTTCTATCCTTCTTCTGAACTACCAATCACCCTGAAACAGGGAATGAAGTTTAAAAAGCACAAAACAAACCCCCGCGCAACAATATCCCTAACCAGCCCAGCGAAAGTCGCTTCAGTCTATGACAGAACACAATAAGGAGAATGTCAACAATCAAGTTGACAACGCATATAAGCATAAAAGCTGAAGAAAGACGTGTGTTTGAAATGTCAACAGCAGCAAGCCAGAAACAACTATACTCGTTCCCAGGAAGTCATATCGTGGTCATAGGCACAAAGGTTTCATTATACTGAGATCACAAGCTAAAATACTAACATACAAAGGACTTTATCATTTTCAAACAAACTCCCAGGATGATTTCTCATATAGATTAGTGACCCCGCCACGACCCATGAGCTCAACGTTGTGATCTCTTAAGCAATAGCATGCTCTCAATGAAGGTACAACACTGCCTTGGTTTTCTTAAGGGAATGGCATGCTTCGAATGGGTAGTACAATGCCTCTAGTTAGTGCCATGGTTTGTGATACAAGTGAATGACGATATAGATTACAAAGCTAGAGAGGAATTAATGCAAGGGACCTTCTCAGAGGAGACATCTCACTCAGATCTGTGGCTACGTGACAAAGTAAAAGTATTTCATTTACAATAGATGCTGAGAACTGAGAAGATAAATCAAACTGGCAACTGTGGTAACTGACTTTCATATAAAATAGATGAACAATGGTAGGGATGGGGCTGTGCATAAACTGAGAAGAACAACTAAGGTATACACTAAATAAAGATAGACGTTTGACATTGAACAGCTTATTCAGCCCATGGTTAGTTTGTTTGTTTGTTTGTCTTTAGTGTGTGCGCGCGAGTGACTGTCGTGCGCATGCGTGTGAAGGGGTGTGTGTGTGCGCGCGTGTGTTGTCGAAGGACCATATGTAAATGTAAGTGAAGAAAACTATTTAATAAGATGAGCATCTACATAAAGGGGCAATAAAATAATTGTTTAAGGGTATAAATTATAAAATTATAAATGTGGACCTTAATCACAGCTTCATAATTTATTGTTTATTGAAAGGCATCTTAAGATGATATTGGAGCAATTTAGGTACAACTTCCACCAGCCACACATTTAAGACGAATTTTAAAAGAAAGGTACCACAATGTAAAATAATACAAAATTTGGCCTATTAAAAAGGTGTTTTAACATGTGGGATCTTCTTAAGACTTGAGGTAATTATAAGCCTCTCTCTTCGGTACAACTTCAAAATTTTGACGTAGTACAAATGATTTAATTCTAATAAATACCTTTAAAAAGCTAACAATAAAGGAAACAGAATTCTGTAAATACACTATACCAACATTTAAATTCTAACAGCAGCTTACTTCAATGCTTCAATGCTAAGAAATGTTACGGGAATAGCTATTTGTATTGAAAAACACATAATCACAAGAATATTAACCAAAACAATTTTTTACAAACTTTCTTTCTAATTTTGTTTGAGATCATGTGAATTCTAAAGTTAACGAAAATATATTATGCCAAGGGATACCAAGATAAAGTCTCATGTCCATAATGCATCAGGCAATCCATCCTAATTCACATTTGAAAAACTTACCATTAATTTAGAATAGTTAAGAGCGGGTCAATACAATAGGAATACGCCACATAACCAACTAAGAGGATCATCAAATAGCCTTGGTGTTCTCATGCTTTGTTATAATGAAAGTATTGGAGACAGACAAATATTTTTGAGATCAATGACCAACAAATTAAAAGCAATTAATCAGCTTTAACAACACCGTCAAAGGCTCCTACCCATTATCATCAACCCCATCCTCATCACAACCCGATAGCACCATCCAAAACTCTAGTACCTACTCCATCTAACTCCATCGCCATCAACAATGGAAGCACCTTCCCAATACCTATTCCTTCATAGGTTCCATCACAATCTAAAATATTTGTTAATCCATCACCCACTTATCCTAGTTCACCACAACTAACTACTTTAACATGCAAATATTTGGTGCATTTTTCACAAAACCCACAAGGTTTTAACGTTGGCTCTAACACCCACTCAAGTTGCAATTTCATCGACTGACAATGGAATGTCAAACAATGACGGGGATGGAGTTGGTGAGGAAGTAGAAAACTCAGATGGCGATGGAAATGGAATAGAAAACATGGACAGCAATGGTGATGGAGTAGGAAACACAGATAGTGATAGTGATAGAGTCAGATACGGGGTAGGAACCATAGAAAGTGATGGCCATGGAGGGGGCGATGGAGTAGAAACCTCGAAGACGATTGTGATGATGGAGATAGGGATGCTCATGGTGATGAATTGATGATGAAAATTGGGATGCAATTGATGATGATGTAGTATGCAAAGTTGGAGACAATACCTTTGATGATGGTATTATATGATGGCCTAGCTGCATATTTAGGCAATGGAGATGGGGAGACACGTGATGGGCGCACTTTTGATGAAGGGACATGCACCTTAGAAGACGAGAGACGGAATTTGACGGTGATGACAATTGCAATGAGAGCGAGCTGTAGTAATGACGATACACATGCACCTTCATATTTCAATTCTAAGCATGAGTTGCTAGAGGCATCAACACTCTCAACATCATGATCATGACCACTGTCAAAACTTTAAAAAAATATGTGAAAGAGGATGTCATGTTTTCTAGCTGGAAACAACTGATCTGCTCGCAGAGAATATGAGAGACTCAAGAAGAGAATTAAGACATTTGAGGATTCAGATAGTACAGTCTAGGGCTGGGGTATATATAGCAGTAATTGGAGAGATCGAGTTATTTAAACCTAGTAGGAGTACGAACAAGACATGGATTAGCACTTTACTTGTAAAGAAGTCTCTAGTTTCTAATCCTAGAACCAATATCCTTTTAATCAACTATTAATGACTAAAATGATTACCAGGGTTACCTTGTTGATGTAGGAATACTTAGATGGTGAATAGGATTTTGGAGGTGCAAAACATGACATAGATATAGCCAACAACCAAACGAAGAGGAAATAATACAATAATCAAGTAAAATCTCGCTTGAATAAATTTCAATTAAAAGTTATATTTATATGGAAAATTTTACGGTCCCATTTTAATACTTATTCACAGAAATAGACCCACTCCACTTTTATTTACAAAAATAGACTCAATTTCAGCTACATCGGCACTGTTGCTGAAACTGAGCCAAGTTTTAAAATAAATACAGTTTACTAATTAGCGGGAATGGCAACCACGCTTAATTAGTGAAGAGAATTAAGTCCAAATAGCCTTGGTTGGCAACCACGATCATTTTTTAACTAAGTTCTGAATAGCCGTGGTTGCCCACCATGATTATTTTGAACTTTGATATGCTAATTAGGCGGGGCTGGTAACTACATCTAATTAGTAAACTATGTTTTCTTTTTAAATCGACTCAGTTGCACACAACAATGCTAACGTGGCTCTATTTCTATAAATAAAAATTGAAGTGAGTCTATTTTTGCGAATAAATATCAAAATGTGTCTATTTCAAAATTTTCTTCTATTCCCATTTATTTCTTCATGACATGTATAGTAATAACAAATTCTTTATATCACCCCTTACCAACTATTTTAAATATCCTCAATGTAGCTAATATATCAACTGATATAAGCTTCCCGTGAGACGATATGGTCTCAATATCCCTTACTTCTTTATGACAATTTTTGGGTGATATATCCCCAATATGACGAGCTGATATGTCTTTTTATATCGCTTGCTTGAAAAAAAACATAGTTTTGTGAACTTTCTTTAATGTTTTTTAGCAAAAGTTCAAGCCAACCGAATTTGTTTAGTAAATTATAGTAGGCTTTTGTTCCTAACTCTTAAGCAAGTTTTCACAGTTGATTAGTGATCTGAAATGCATTATTTATTTTTGTATGACTAGATTTCATTAAGTATGTTTAAATTACATTTTAGGACATCGTATTATTATACACATCATCCGATATGACACTCCGATATTTACTACATGTCCCGGATATTTCCCTAATATCGGCAGCTTGATATGAATTTCGAGTGTCCAATACTTCCCCAATATCCGCATTGCTTAACACCACCAGCAACCAAGCTATATTAATAAAAATACATCCAAAAAAGCATCTTTTTGGGGGTCATTATTTCCGCTTAGGTCTCCATATTTTGTAATTGGGGATGGAAATGGCTGGGCTGTATCAATGGGACATCCTCCGGTCTAGCTCTTGTTTTCAAGGTCTTACTTATCCATTTGGTCCTCGTGATTTGGATACTAGAAGGTATCTTAGTTCATAAGTTCTACATAAATAAATAAAAAACCTTTGAAATTAGAGTTTAACACTGATAGCACGAGAGTATACCAAAAGAGAAGGGGGGGAAGGTTAAAGATCTTGACCTGCTCGGAGACTCCAAGGCCAGTGCCCTCCTTCCAACCGGCCTTCTTCAAGAGCTGCACCCAATTATCGGTCAAATGAAATTATTTATTGCAGATATCTAGACGAAAAGGGAAACTTTTAAAAACCCTAACCCTAGAACACAAAGTGAGGAGGAATTTTACCTGAAACCCAACGTTAGACGAATCAATCGCTCTAGAACTAGAACCAGCTTCAGCGCCATCCATTAATGAGAAGAAACCTCAATCCTGCAAATTTTATCGTCGGAAAAACAATTTTGCAAAAGAATCGCAAGCGCCTTGCCGCCTCGGACCTTTAAGCGTAGTTTTTGTGCACGTGGTTAAATATTAAAACTATTTATTTTTTTATTTATTTTCTTATTATAAAATAAATTATATTTATTTTGAGTTAAAATCTATAAACATGGATTATTATGTTTACCATAAATTTTATTTAAATATTTTAAAAAAATTATGAAATAGATATGTGTAAAAATGGGATTAATATACTTTTATATATGCAAAATGGCCAGATTAGCATATTTTTTCGTGGCTTGGTGACATGTTGGTATTTTTTTTTTATCAGACTAGTATATTTTTTCAACTCCGGCACCATATAGGTCTTAATTTTTCCCCCCTCCCTCCCTCCCTCCCTCCCTCCTCCTCCTCCTCCTCTCCCTCCATGCCTTCATTCTCATCTCAACTCCCCCAACCCAAAATCTCTTTCTCTTCAACCTCCCCTTCTCCCTCCATGTCGTTCGATGCTCGTGGGTGAACTGAACACAAGGCGCCCGAAGAGATGAGGGAGGGACGAAGAGATGGGGGTCGAGGGCCTGCCATTGGAGGCGGTTGGTCAAGGGGTCTTATGGATGATATTGGCAGTAGTTAATCATAATAAGCCTAAAAATGCATAACCTGACAGTTGATATTCTTTTAAATACTATAATTTAATTTATGCTTGATGTTTTTAATCATCGAATCAAAAAACCAACTCTTTCTCAGACAGGGACGTTCATCTATTATTTTTATTGCAATGTCATGAACACACCCTACATAGCTGAATAAAATCTATATAAGAAAATTATAATATAATAGACAATGTTGTGGGTTTGGATCAAGATGGATTGACGTTATATTTGGGCTGACCCAAGATGGAGGAAAACATTACTTGGACATGACAGGGATATTGCTCAGAATATAGCATATTTCAAGATGGAATAGGGCGTTGAGCAATACTTATATCTTCCGTTGCTTATATGATAGCTGATTGCAAGCTGAGGTAACTGGTGAAGTATGTTGAATGATTTGAGAACAAAAGTGCTTTTGTGGGAGCGGCACCTTGCATTTCTATCAATGCTTTTATCTTGTCTCTCTTTAACTGAATTTTTGGCCTAAGATGTAGAAATAGTCTAAATTTACTTTAATAGTTTGAATAACTAGGCAATTGACATATAGTTATGTATCATTACAACAATAACAGTTTGCTAGGACCGAATTCATGTATAATAGAAAACTAGATGCTAATAAATGTTTTAATAACTGCTTTTATCTCACCCCTTTTTCCATTCATTGTTGTTTTGACTATAGTAAATGCCATAACTGATTGTCTCTCCTTGCTCTATAGCAGCAATGCTTTAAATGCGGCAATTTCAATTCTGATGAAAACCTACTGCACAACGTGGAACCAGACCCCTTGACCCACTACCTCCAATGGCAAGACCGCAACCCCCATCTCTTCGTCCCTCCCTCATCTTTTCGGCTGCCTTGTGTGCAGTTTACCCATGAGCATCGAACGACATGGAGGGGGAGGGGGAGGTTGAAGAAAAAGGGATTTTGGTTTGGGGAGTTGAGATGAGAATGAAGGCATAGAGGGAGAGGGGGAGGTTGAAGAGGATGAGGAGGAGGAAGGAGAGGGGGAGGTTGAAGATGATGAAGAGGAGGAGGGAGAGGGGGATTAGGAGCATGAAATTGTATTTGATGGGGTTTTTTTGCAAAAAATCTCATCAGCTCTGGCCGGAATAGTAACTCCGGCCAAATTTAAGGCTTATATGACGCTGGAGTTAAAAAATATGTCAAATTGACAAAACTAAAAGAAAATATACCAACATGTCACCAAGCCTCAAAGAAATATGCCAATCTGGCCATTTTGCCCTTTTATATACTTGCATATACAACATTATTTTTTAAATTTATATATATCAAACTTCAAGTAACATATTTGTTTATCGGATCAAGTTATTGATCTCCAATTTGTTTACTTAGTCATTAAATATAGTGTTAAATTAAAAAAATACAATATTATATTATTAATGTGTTAATAAAAATATAACCAAATACTTAATATTAAGATGGTTTGTATAAGCTCGGCACAAAGCACATGCTTTTCACAAGACTACAAGACATGTTAATTATTGTTAGATTTAAAATAGCAAAATAAATATTAAAGATCAATGAAGACTCAAGTATAATTTTATATGACAAAATCATTCATATAAGCATATTAAAAAGTTTGCATGAAAATCCCTTCTAAAGATTTCTAATTTTACTCAAAAAATTATGTTTTACTATAAAATATTTAGAAAATATTATCATTTATTTCTTCTTTTTTTCATATTTAATTGAGCCAATATCAATCATTTTCCACTTTTATCCTTTTCCTGGGCAATTTTTACAATAGAGTATTCATCGTTTACATCAATTGTGATATCATGTTGGTATATAATAAATAGCAAAAGACAAGACAAGAGTCGAGAAATATATTAGGATATATTTTGATCAATCAAATTATATTATTACCCATAACTGATATGCATCAGAGACAACATGCGTTGACAATCTTAAACTAAAAAACAGACTGTATGGACCCTGTAACATGACTTTTTTAATGCAAGTAACCCTCAAGATTAATTTTGAAAATCTCTTTGAGCTAGGAATAAAGAACTAACAAGTTTGCAATGGATGCCAGGGAAACATAGTACATTCTCAATAATTATTAATCTTTACTTAATTTATTTATAATGACATGATCTCATTATTAACTAACTATAAAGACTTAATATATTATTTTTATTGGGCGTTCAAGGCAGGCAGAGGACCTAGGTGAGTTCTCATCACAATGAATATTATACAATTTTAGTACTAAGGAAAAACTAGGGTTGACCAATGGTGTAGTTGGTGAGGGGGAAACTCTAGGAGTTTAATTTGGTATGTGAAAAATATTATAGATGGAGATTGAGAATGATGGTTTTGGAAATAGTGGGTGTGTGGGGGTAATTAATATGATTTTTATTTGTATGGTTTTCTTTGTTTATTTTCAAGATATATGTGGTCCTCTAGATATACACAGCTATAGCATTGCTACTCTTTTTTAGTTTTGTGAGAGAGTTTAGGTGTAAAAAAATTTTAAATTATCTAATTCTATTAAAGTAGAATCACATAAGTTAAGCTCATACATAAAATTTATTTTAACCAACACTCGTATGTAAGTATTATAATTGGCATTGAGATCTAAGATACATATTGTTAGGATATGTGAAGCCTAACTATCAGGCATGCCCTACACTTCAGAATGAAGAGGAACAAAGTTAGAACAGGATGAACAGGATCGACGATGGCGAAGTTCAAGCAAAACGACGAAGGAGGCATTTTTCTGCATCGTGGTCGACCGAGCAGGGAGCGGCGGTC
>NC_033800.1:55097663-55108895 GCF_001876935.1 Asparagus officinalis | reverse complement strand
CGCGGCGGTCGCCCGCCAAAAGTCCAGAGAGCCAGGCAGATTTCGATCAGCATCGCGGTCGACCGGATGTGGTGCGGCGGTCGACCGGAGTCGGGTTTTGGCCCAGTTTCGAATTTTGACCTGTTTTGTTCTGTTTCCTTTTTTATTTGTTTAACCCTTAAGTTTATAAAAGGGTTGATTAGGGCATGATATATTAAGACGAAAAATAGTGAATTTTTTTCCTGCGGCGGCCGTGGACGTAGTTTCTCACATTGAGGAGCGAACCACGTAAATCTTGTGTGTTTGAGATTGTTTGATTTTCTCTCTTCTCTCCTAAATCTCTATTTCCAAATCACATCAGGGGGGTTGTGCATCCCCAACACATATGAGATTCTCTTTGACTTTTTTACAAACATTATCTATTTAAATAATAATGGTATA
Organism: Asparagus officinalis; assembly: GCF_001876935.1. Taxonomy (NCBI): domain Eukaryota; kingdom Viridiplantae; phylum Streptophyta; class Magnoliopsida; order Asparagales; family Asparagaceae; genus Asparagus; species Asparagus officinalis. The sequence continues at coordinate 55,108,475 of NC_033800.1, read as the reverse complement.
ATTAAACTTTATGATCTAAAAGATCTAATATATAATATAATTAATTACTTTAAAGTAATCTAATCTAATCTAATAAGGGCCTGTTCGTTTGCCTAAAAAAAAGAGGGAAATCAAAGAAATGGAAAACTATTAAAATGAAGTCAGGTTGACCTTGTCTAAATCAGTAGCGTTCAACATCAAGAATCAGAATACGACGGCGGATCTCATGGCAGCGTTGTCCAGTATGTATGAGCAACCCTCTGTGGCGAATAAGGTACATCTCATTAAAATGTTGTTTAATTTGAGGATGTCCGAGAGCCAGAAATTCAAGAAACACCTGAACGAGTTTAACGAGATCACGGATCAACTAAACTCGGTCAATATTCAGTTTGACGATGAAATTGAGATTAGGGAAACAGTTTAGACTCGTGTACCTATTGGAGTATTCAGGTTATTCTTAAGAATATTCTGTGTGATATTCTCTAGAAACTTCCTGTTGAGATTAGGGAAACAGTTTAGACTCGTGTACCTATTGGAGTAATCAGGTCTCTTTTTTGTTGGTAGAGATGAACCCAGAATCGGAGAGGAAGAATTTTATATTCTATCTCCTGGTCTCTTGTTTGTTGGTAGAGATAAACCCGATGATGGAGAGGAAGAATTTTATATTCTATCTCCTCTCATGGCGGCGTTGTCCAGTATGTATGAGCAGCCCTCTGCGGCGAATAAGGTACATCTCATTAAAAAGTTGTTTAATTTGAGGATGTCCGAGAGCCAGAAATTCAAGGAACACCTGAACGAGTTTAACGAGATCACGGATCAACTAAACTCGGTCAATATTCAGTTTGACGATGAAATCCAAGCCCTCTTGATACTTGGTCAATTGCCCGACAGTTGGAAGGGTACTGTTACCTCGATCAGCGGATCATGTGGCAAATCAAAACTGAAGTTTTCAGAGGTGGTGGACATGATTATGACTGAGGAAATAAGAAGACAAGAGGAAGGGATTTCTAATTCAGGATCGGCGTTGAATCTTGAGGGCAGAGAAAGAAACAGAAACAAAAATAGAGAGAGTAGCCGAGGAAGATCTAACTCGAGGAACGGAAGGCTAAAGTCCAGGAACCGCAAGGGTAAGAAGGAGATCGATTGCTGGAATTGTGGCAAGTTTGGCCACTATGAGAATCAGTGCCGAGAACCCAAGAAGGACAAGGAGAACAAGACTGAAGCGAACGTGGCCTCAGGAGAATCAGATGATGCCCTAATCTGTTCGTTGGAGAGCAAAACTGAATCGTGGGTGCTGGATTCAGGAGCTTCGTTTCGTGCTACCTCAAATAGAGATTTATTTGAGAACTATGTTTTAGGAAACCTAGGAAAAGTCTATCTTGGTGATGATCAGCCCTGTGATATCGTTGGCAAAGGAGTCGTGCAGATCAAGCTCAATGGGTCTATATAGAAGCTGAGCGATGTGAGACATGTTCCTAGCTTGAGGAAAAATTTGATTTCCATAGGACAATTGGCGAAAGAGGGATATGTAACAACCTTCGCATGTGATACGTGGAAGGTTACAAAGGGGTCCATGGTTGTTGCCTGTGGTACGAAGACAGGTTCTCTCTATATGACGATAGATGCATGTGGTTCTATTGCAGTGGCTGAAAGTAAGGAAGACCCAAATTCGTGGCACCAGAGGCTAGGTCACATGAGTAGCAAAGGCCTAAAGGTTATGCAATCAAATGGGAAGTTATCAGGTTTGAGATCGGCTGATATTGATTTATGTGAAAGTTGCATTCTTGGGAAACAAAAGAGAATAAGCTTCAAAAGGGTTGGCAGAACCCCTAAAGAAGAGAAGCTTGAGTTAGTTCACACAGACGTGTGGGGTCCAGCATCAGTACCATCCACCGGTGGATATTTCGTGACCTTTATAGATGATCACTCGAGGAAGACTTGGGTCTATTTCATGAAACACAAATCAGAAGTGTTTGAAGTCTTCAAGCGATGGAAGGCTATGGTTGAGAACGAGACCGGTTTGAAGATCAAGAAGCTTCGTTCTGACAACGGCGGCGAGTATGAAGACTCAGAGTTCAAGAAGTTCTGTTATGACAGCGGCATTAGATTAGAGAGGACAGTGCCAGGTACACCCCAGCAGAATGGCGTAGCAGAACGCATGAACAGAACCTTGACTGAGAGAGCCAGAAGTATGCGGATACAAGCAGGTTTTCCAAAGCAATTCTGGGCAGAAGCAGTCAACACAGCTGCCTACTTGATCAACCGGGGACCATCAGTGCCTTTGGAGCACAAAATACCTGAAGAAGTATGGAGTGGAAAGCAGGTAAACCTTTCTCGCCTGAGAGTATTTGGATGTGTTTCATATGTACATCTAAGTGATCACGCTAGAAGCAAACTCGATCCTAAATCCTTAAAATGTTTCTTTGTTGGCTATGGCGGCGATGAGTTTGGCTACAAGTTCTGGGATGAGCAGAACAAGAAAATCATCAGAAGCAGGGATGTGGTCTTTAACGAATCAGTCCTCTACAAAAAATCATCAGAAGCAGGGATGTGGTCTTTAACGAATCAGTCCTCTACAAAGACCGTGATGCCGTTCAGCCTACTAGTACGATGCAGAGTGATCCTACATATTTCGAGTCAGATGATGCCTCAGATGAAGGCAATCCCGAAGCTAGTTCTGATGAAGAAGAAGAGTTGATGGATGAGACCACTTCAGAGGGGGCAGATGAAGATGGAGAGACTATTTCGCCCGTCAGAGAGTTGAGGCGGTCAGCTAGAGTCCCCAAGCCCAATCCAAAGTATCCATCACTACAGCCCATAGCTCAACTCAACTACCTATTGTTGAGTGACGGTGGAGAGCCAGAAAGTTATGATGAGGCACTTCGAGTGGATGATGCGAGCAAGTGGGAGCTCGCCATGAAAGATGAAATAAAATCCTTGAACACCAACAAGACATGGGAACTTGCGAAGCTACCAATGGGGAAAAAGGCGTTGAGCAATAAATGGGTGTACAGATTCAAAGAGGAACATGATGGTTCCAAGAGATACAAGGTCAGATTGGTGGTTAAAGGATTTCAGCAGAGAGAAGGAGTTGATTACACAGAGATCTTCTCTCCAGTAGTCAAACTAACTACCATCAGAACAGTCCTGAGTATTGTTGCAGCTGAAGATCTACATCTCGAGCAGCTAGATGTAAAGACAGCTTTCCTCCACAGTGATCTAGAGGAAGAGATATTTATGCAGCAGCCAGAGGGGTTTACTCAGAAGGGAAAAGAGAAGATGGTATGCAGATTGAAGAAGAGCTTGTACGGCCTAAAACAAGCTCCAAGGCAATGGTACAAAAAGTTCGATGGATTCATGCACAGGAACAGTTACTCCAGGTGTAATGCTGATCATTGTTGTTTTGTCAAAGAGTTCGACAACAGTTACATCATCTTGCTTCTATATGTTGACGACATGCTAGTAACCGGTTCAGATATGACAGAGATCAAGAAGTTGAAGAAGCAACTGTCGAGTGAGTTCGACATGAAGGATCTAGGCGCAAGGAAGCAGATATTGGGAATGAATATCAGTAGAAATTAACTCTTGGGCACACTACGGATATCTCAGGCCGAGTACATTAGACGGGTGCTTGAGAGATTCGGGATGAGTGGTGCTAAGGCCGTTAGCACACCGTTAGCCAGTCACTTCAAACTGACTAAGGAGCAGTGTCCTGAGACTGATGAAGAGAAAGAATACATGGCTAAGGTTCCATATGCCTAAGACATTGGAAGCCTTATGTACGCCATGGTATGCACGAGACCCGATATTGCCCATGCAGTGGGAGCTGTGAGCAGATTTATGTCAGATCCAGGAGAGCAGCACTGGGAAGCAGTAAAGTGGATTCTTAGATACCTACGAGGTACTATAGAAGATTGTCTATGCTTCAGAAGAGGCAAGTTAGTTCTGCAGGGTTTTGTTGATGCAGACTATGCTGGTGAGATAGACCAGAGAAGGAGCACTACAGGATATGTATTCACTTTGGGCTCTACAGCTATTAGTTGGGTTTCTCAGTTGCAGAAGATCGTTGCTTTATCAACGACAGAGGCTGAATATGTTGCTGTGACAGAGGCAAGCTAGGAGATGATATAGTTGCAGGGTTTCTTGGAGGAGCTAGGACAGAAGAGTGAGAAGAGTGTCTTACATTGTGATAGCCAGAGCGCAATTCATTTGGCGAAGAATCCCGCTTTTCATGCAAGGACCAAACACATACATGTCCGCTACCACTTCATAAGATCAGCGTTGGACGAGGATATGTTGGAACTTGTGAAGATTCAAGGAAGCAAGAATCCAGCTGATATGCTTACCAAGGTTGTCACTACAGAGAAACTAAAGTTGTGCTCAACTTCAGTTGGCCTCAGCACTTGATGATATGGAGGCCGTTGCCATAGAGAGAGCTGAAAGAGATTGATAGTTAGTCTCCAAGTGGGAGATTGTTAGGATATGTGAAGCCTAACTATCAGGCATGCCCTACACTTCAGAATGAAGAGGAACAAAGTTGGAACAGGATGAACAGGATCGACGATGGCGAAGTTCAAGCAAAAACGACGGAGGAGGCACTTTTCTGCATCGCGGTGCCGCTTGTTCCACTTCCCTTAGTTCTATGAGCTCCTAAAAACATGTTGATGTCAGACAGTTAATTGTCCATCCGTAATTTTTGTTTTTTACTATTTGATACACTTGAAATGAACATTTACCAAAATATTTATGAAATAATAGCATTTCCCCCCCTTAAATTTAGAAGGGCCTGTTCGTTTGCCTAAAAAAAAGAGGGAAATCAAAGAAATGGAAAACTATTAAAATGAAGAATTGTTTTTGGAGTGTTTGGTTGGCTAAAAAAGAAGGAAATCAAAGAAATGAAATTGAAATGATGTTAGTTGTCACCTTATTATTGGATGATGTTTGTGATTTTTTAAGAAAACTAGTTTTGGAGTGTTCGGTTGTTGGCGAAAAAATAAGGAAATGAATTATAAGAAACCTATTTCCTGTAGTTTCTTGTTTTCTTTTGTTCGGTTCATTCTTAAAAATAAGAAATGAAATGAGATGAGATGAGTTGTCATTGTATTATTGGGTGATGTGAAGAAAGATTAAGAAAAGTGTTTTCATAACTTTTTGGGATGAAAATAAAGAAATGAAATGTTAATGAGATGAGGTGAATTGTTATAATATTTTATTGGATGATGTGAGTGATTTGAAATGATGAGAAGAGATGAGTTGAGTGATGTTTGGATGAAAATAATATTTTATTAGATGTGATGGATGAGTTGTTAGATAAAAATAATATTTTATTAGATGTGATGGATGAGTGGTTAGATGAAAATCATATTTTATTAGATGATGTGGATGAGTTGTTGGATGGAAATAATATTTTATTGGATGTTGTGGGTGAGTTTTAGGGATGGAAATGGAGGAAATGGTGAGTTTTGAGATTTTCACCATTTCCATTTCCATTTCTTGGTTTTTAGAAAACAAACGAACAGGCCCTAAGAAGAAAATAGATGAAAGTGATGTGAAAATTATTGTAATTTCATAATTCATAATTTCAAACAATCTAATCTAATATAATAAGAAGAAAATAACAAAGACACATGCCTCTTGGAAGAGATGAAAGTACTATGAAAATTATTATAACTTTTTATCTGAAAAAAGATCAAACATATAATATAATTAATTTCTTTAAAATAAACTAATTTAATATAATCTAATAAGAATAAAATAGATGACAGTGTTGTGAATATTTTTGCTATTTCTTGATATGAGAAAAGGTTAAATATACAATATAATTAGTTTCTTTAAAATAATCTAATGTAATCTAATAAGAAGAAAATAACAAAAGCACATACATATAGAAGGAGATGAAAGTGCTATAAAAATTATTATAATTTACATAATTTCTTAGCTTATATATATTGGTATGCGTTGTTGCATGTGAAACGATATCAATTGTAAATAGAGTTCTATTTAAATAATAATAGTATAATTAAACTTTGAAACAAATTATACAGTACTGTGAACTACTTGAAATTTAGCCAATGAGAGGCCACCACGTTGTGTCCTCAGATTGCAGCCGTTTCTTTTAATTTTCCTTTTCTATAATTTTGAGAAATACTTTTGTCTTTTTAATTTGTTTGGTAGATTTTGCAAATATCTCATGCACATTATGTACATTTGTAGGTCTGCGATGTTCATATGTTCGATCTTTGGGGCATACATTATTTTTCTGGTTAATTTATTTGGGTTTTGCATATACGCCATTCATCTTGTAGACATTTATAAATTTAGTATTTAATAATTTCATTCATGTTTACATTATAATTTAAACTATATCATTATCTTCATACTATGTATATCCAATAAAAATTCATAAATTATCAACTTACTCTTAATTGAGTACTATTTGAATTCTAATGGTATTTTTGTCTACCGAAAGATTTTTCCAAACTCATACTTTTAAAGGGAGTATGATATTGTCCGGGAGGAGGTCATATGTAATTTAAAGGGCTGAGTTAAGAAAACCCCCTGAAATTTGGCGGGTGTTGTAGGTATCCTTTTGAACTGTTTTTAATAAGAGAAAACAACCTTAAACTTAGAGTATTGCATACCCTCATAAACGCTTTTATTAGCTCCCTGAACTTTAGGGTGTCTCGCAAAATTCCATGAACTTTAAAATTTTCTTGCATGAACCCCTTTACTTGTAGTTGGCAAATAATTAAATTGTTCTTGAGAAGATTTTTTTTAATCAATATACTCATTTGCTATTTACAAGTAAGTTACCCTCTTGTCCTTATTGCAAGTTTTTTCTCTCAAAATTTTTGAGTATTTGTCCTTTACAGAGAAACATTGTAGCGAAAAAGTTTAAAACTTAGGGAGAGATTATGAGACACTTCAAAGTGTATGGGTTGGAATAAAAAAAGGTTTTAAGGTTATCTGCAACAGCCTTATGGTCAGGACCGGTCCTGAGCATTCGGGGGCCCTAAGCAAAAACTTGAACAAAAATCCTAAAGTGGCCCTCTTATATTCAAGATTTTTTTAAAAATAAAGTGTTGCACCCATGTAATTTTAGGGTTGCCTATATACCAAGGGATGCTATAACTAATTTTAAGGATCAAACACAATGTAGCTCTCCTAAGCTACCCACCTTAGCCAAAGGCTTACAAATCACACCCTTACACTCTCATTCCCAAAAAAAGATCAATGAACCAATAGAAGTATCGCTTTATAAAGCATCTTCTTGTATTTTTTAGATGCAAAATCATTATCGCTTTATAAAGCATCTTCTTGTATTTTTTAGATGCAAAATCATTAATTACACTCGTATAATCAAGCTTCTCCACTACATTTTCTCAATTGATATTTTTTAGATGCAAAATCATTAATTACACTCGTATAATCAAGCTTCTCCACTACATTTTCTCAATTGACAATATAGCATTCAATCTTTCTTGTGGCATAGTTGATCGAATGTAATATTTGATCAGTTTTAACTTTAAAAAGCTTCTTTCAAAGACATAGTAAAAACAAAGTATTTGGCATACACTCTAAGATCCAATCATCATAAGATAAATCAAAACAGAACAAATACATATAGTAAAGCAACTTAAATTGAAATGCACTTAGGATGCACTGCATAAAGCACAACCCATGAATAGAAATTAGCATACAGTTCTGTAGAGATAGATTGAAAAAATATAACAGAAAGTCAACACATGCATAGCAGTTAATTTGCCCATTGTCCCTCTACAATTGGAGCTTATAATCACACATAAAAAAGTTATAATGTGCAAGCAACATTAAAAACAGTGTCATGTGCATAATAAAGCACGATGAAAGTTATATACCATCAAAAAATTAGCATACTGTCTATAGATAATTTATGAAGAGATAATGCAATCATTTGATGATAGTGGGACCCTTGTTTTTTGGGGGCCCTAGGCGAAGGCCTCTCCGGCCTACCCCTAGGTCCGGCCCTGCTTATGGTTTTTCTCAAATTTAAAAGTTCAAATGGTTATCCACAACACCTCCGTAGTTCAAGGGTTCTTCTAAAAAAGTGAAACTAATCTTGGGTAACATAACCCCGGGCAATGTTGAAAATAAAGATAACGCATAGCGTAACGCTTACCTCCAGTTAGGTTACAATAGCGATAACGCATAGCGTAACGTAGGTTAAATAATTTATTATTATTTAAATAGTTTATAGATATATAACATTCAAAATAAAAAAAATATGAATAATCATCGCAATTTTCAATTTCACAAATCAATATATCATCACAATTTCACAATAAAATCAACCATGTTTGCCTTAACAATCAATCCAAAAGCATAAAATACTTCAAGTTCGAAACCAAAAAGGATCCAATGATCCATAAACTATGAAGTATGAAATTATTGGGTTGGGTTGGAATCCATGAGTATGAAATTATGAATCAAGTTGTAATGAAAGGATCCAATGATCCATAAACCCAAAACCAAAAGCATGCTTATGTTTGGATAAGGTGGCGTGAAAAGGGGGAGCTGCAGGCTAAAGTAGCAAAGAAAAGGGCATGAAAAGGGGAAGGGTAGGCGGAGCTGCAGGCGGTGTGAAAAAGGAGTGAAAAGGGGAAGCTGCAGGCGGAGTGAAAAGGGCGTGAAAAGGGGAAGGGGGAGGCGGAGCTGCGGGCAGCGTGAAAAAGGCGTGAAAAGGGGAAGGGGAGGCGGAAAATAACCTAAGTTATAACTCAATCACAACCGTTCATTTCTTTTAAAAGCAATCTAAGCCATTGACAAAATAACCTAAGTTATAAAACGTTATGACGTTACGTTACGTAACTTACGTTATAGCTAAAATAACGTGCGTTATTTTGTCTTTGCGTTATTTTCAAACGTTACGTAACGTTAAGCTACCGTTACGTTACGTTAAGCGTTATTTTGCGTTACGAAACGTGTTATTTTCAACACTGACCCCGGGTTATTAGCACCACACTCAGACTTTGAAAATTGAAGAAAACCCGCCTTAAATTTCACTTTAGTACCCTAACGTTTACCCATTTTTCACTTAAATATCCTGAAATATTTTCTTAACACTTTAATGCTCTAAAGTTTCAATCCTGTTATACTATAACGTCTTAAATTAATTTTTACCACCCCAATATTCTAAAGTTTCAATCGTATTTCACTTTAAAATTCCCAATCATACTCCATTAATTTTTATGTTGAATTTGTATGATGTCCTTAATAGACAATACATTTAGATCCACTTTATCCCACTTAGCAAGCATGGGATACAAATTTAATAAAAAAATCTAACAAAATATATATGATGGTATCAAAGTCAAATAAGATTACAACTTTGATATTAAAGTGTTAAAGTTACTCTAAGTATAAATGTGTTAAAAAATATTTTGGGATATCAAAGTGAAAATTTTGGTAAATTTTAGGGTACATAAATGAAATTATACTCCAATAAATCCCATTCAAACTTTGGAGAATTTTACATATTCCTCCTAGTTTTTCAAAAAACTCCTCCTTAATTCTGCGTTCTAGGATTTGTTGAGAAAGAGAGAACCTCCCAATTTATTTACGGGGTTTTCCCTAATTTTAAAATTCACATAGTTCAAATCAACCCAAAGTTCATGGCGTTTCCCTAATTCAAAGTTTCCAGGGACGTTTTTGTCAAAACACTTATTCGGACCAATTATTCACCAAATTCGATCCGAGCCAACCCGACCCGTTACAGTCTACCTACTCCCGCCACCAACTCTTGAGCTGTCTTCATTCTAACACAAATTAAAAGGAGGGAGGGAGTTGGGGGAAGAGAGAGAGAGAGAGATTTCTTCTCTCTGCCAATGTCTCGTCCTGGTGTTATCACCTGCAAAGGTATTATCTTTTTATAATTTTAGTTAATTAATGAATAATTAAAGTCTTAATTATTGTTTATCTGGCTTTGGTTTGAAAATTAGCTGCGGTGGCATGGGGCCCAGGTGAGGCGCTGGTGGTGGAGGAGGTGGCGGTGGATCCGCCGATGCCGGAGGAGATTCGGGTCAAAGTCGTCTGCACTTCTCTCTGCAGGAGTGATGTCACTCAATGGGAATCCAAGGTTACGTATCAATGAATTTTGAGATTTTTAATTATTTTTTTATGAGCATCAAACCCATCTTAGTTTCGGGCAGATTGTGAAATGTTGTGCATTTGAGTTTAGTATTGGTATGTGTTATTGGTATTGATTTTAGTTTAGCTATGCACATTAAAAGGATACAGGAACAATTAACAAAAAATTGTGAATATGTTATGCTTTGTAATCTTCTTATGGTGTTGGGATGGTAATTGAAGATGAGGTGGGTTGTTAATTGTAGGTACACCCCCATTACTGAAGAAGCAGCCAGTTATTACCCCTACACTTTTTTATTTGCATTTAGACTCCCTAATGCTCAAATGAAGTTATTTTTTCTCGTTATCTCTATATGTTCCGTGCGTATCAAATGACATTAATGTGTTGAAGAGAAATTTGCAGATACTTCAATGTGATGCAACCTGTATCAAATGGCATTAATCTGTCGAAGAGAAATTCACAGATACTCCAATGTGATGCAACCCCCCCAACACCCCCTCCCCAACCAAAATAATAATAATAATATAAAAAAATAAAAACCACAGAAAGAAAATCTCTTATAAGTGTCAGAACACTAACCCCTTACCCTATAGTATTGGTGTAGATAAGGGAAAGATAACTTTGTTTGAACATCAAGGGTCTAAGTGCTAGCAAAAGTGTCTATAGGTATACAAGGGTCAGGGGGTGTATATTCAGTTAATTCCTGT
>NC_033800.1:55092669-55097651 GCF_001876935.1 Asparagus officinalis | reverse complement strand
GCCTGCCAAGCCCACGACGCCGACGAGGACTGCATGATTTCGTGCTCGCGCTGCCTGCCAGTTTCGTGCACGAGATTTGTTCTCGCGTGCCCGCGATTTGTCCCGCGAGAGCCCGCCTAAATCTCAGATTTGCCCCATGTTCTCTCCTATAAATAGAGAAGGGGTGGAGGAGTTTTTTGAGTGTGGGTTGTGTGGAGTTCTTTTGAAAGAAAAGAAAGAGTGAGTTGAGAGAGAACTTGTAATAGTTTGGTATTCTCCTCATAGTAAAACCCCCCTCCCGTGGACGTAGACAAGTTTGCTGAACCACGTAAATCTGTTGTCTCGTTCTTTACAGTGTGTTGCCATAGCTTGTAGGTTCCCTCGATATTTCAGTCTTAGAACTGATGAGAGGAAGAGTGTATATTTCACTTTGATAAAATATATCACTTTCGATTCTTGTTTCCTTTGAGAAATAAGAATTTCACTTTCTATTCCTGTTTCCTTTGAGAAACAAGAATATAGAGGTTGAATTGTGCTTTTGTGTCAACAAAAGCCAGGTCTATCTCTCAGGTGATATCGCTTCCGTGACGTGAGGACGTGACTCTATGCCCAACAATTGGTATCAGAGCCCTTATTCAGATTGGCGATGGTTGAGCTACTGATCTGAGGTGGTGGTTAATTATTGTGTTGTGTACACAAGGTATTTGTTAAAATTCCTGAGAGAAGCAGTTTTATTAATACAAGCAGAGAATGACGTCAACAAGTAAAACAGTTAAAGTTAAAAAGTACGAGATTGAAAAATTCAATGGGAAAAATGATTTTTTCTATTGGAGGATGCAAATAAAAAATTCGTTGATTTCGCAGAAATTGCACAAAACTTTGACGGGAAAAGAGAAGAAGCACAAGGATATGTCTGATGAGGATTGGGAGGAGCTGGATCTGGAAGCACGTGTGTCGATTATCCTTTGCCTTGAAAGGGATGTAGCTTTCTTGGTAGACGGGGAGGAAACGACCACGGACGTGTGGTTAAAGTTAGAGAGCACCTCCATGACGAAGAGTCTAACGAACCGGATCTATTTAAAATCCAAATTGTATACTTATAAGATGGAGGAAGGTTCATCAATTCGGGAATACATCAACAAGTTCGATAGGATCTTATCGGATTTGAAAGATATTAAGGTGACAGTGGAAGATGAGGATCAGACACTTCTACTACTTCTATCTCTGCCGAAGTCTTATGAGAATCTGGTTCAAACACTAATGCTTATGGGCGACAGTTTGTCGATGGATGAAACTAGAATGGCGCTTCTAGCGAATGATCTTCGAAAAATTACAACTAGTGATATGGTCACTGGTGGTAACAAGGAACAAGCTCAGGGACTGTTTGCCAGAGGAAGAGGCAATGAGCGAGAAAAAGATAAGGGATGAAAGTCTAGATCTAAATCGAGACCTCTTACGGGACGAACGTGTTTCAAATACGGTGAAGTTAGGTATTTCAAGGTCGATTGTCCTAATAAGAGAGTAGGTGGAAAGAAGAATAACAACAAGACTGAAAGACGAGAAGGCAATGAAGAGACGAGCTATGCTTCAGGGGAAGGGAGCGATAAGGAATGCTATGTCGTCACGGGTGGCGAGGATACCTCCGGGAAGTGGATACTTGATTCTGATTGTTCTTACCACATGTGTTCAAATAAGAATTGATTTACTATCTACAGGAGCATTGATGGTGAAACCATATTGATGGGGAATAATCATGCTTGTAAAACGGTGGGACTAGGCGATATCAAGATCAAGATGCATGATGGAGTGGTTCGAACCTTGACGGATGTAAGGCCCGTTCCTAACTTGCGAAAGAATCTTATCTCAGTTGGTGCTTTGGACTCCGGGGGTTGTAAGATTGTAACAGAGAACAGAGTGAAGAGGGTTATTCGAGGTTCTCTAACAGTGATGAATGGTGTTTGTCACGGTAATCTATATACTCTCTCGGGTACGACGGTGACAGGAGATGCAACAGTTAGAACTGATGGAAGTGGTGGAGATCCATGTGAGCACATACGCTTATGGTATAGGCGGCTTGGGCACATGTCAGAGAAGGGTCTAGATCTGCTTGGTAAAGATGCGTTGTTAAAGAATCTGAAGAAACCTTACATGGATTTTTGCAAGGAGTGTGTGTATGGAAAGACGCACATGGTCTACTTTCTAAGGAGCAAGCACAAGAGCAGAGGGATACTAGATTATGTGCACACGGATGTTTGGGGTCCGGCTTCGACAACTTCCAAGGGTGGTTCCGGATATTTTATCTTATTCATAGATGATCATTCGAGGTATGCTTGGGTTTATTTCCTGAAGCATAAGAATGAGGTATTTGAGATATTCAAGAAGTGGAAGGCGATGGTTGAGAACAGGACGGGTAAAGAAATTGAAGACACTGAGATCTGATAACGGTACAGAGTATACAGACGGTGCTTTCAAGGAGTTCTGTGATCAGGAGGGGATTGCCAGACACTGGACAATTAGATCTACACCACAGTAAAATAGGATCGCGGAGAGACTGAACCGAACACTATGGGAGAAAACAGTGAGTATGCGATCATATGTTGGTTTGGGCAAAGAATGGTGGGCAGAGTCGATTGCTACAGCTTGCTATATTGTGAATCGATCTTCACGTTCGATATTGGACGGTGATACACCCTATCGGGTGTGGTCAGGGGAGCATACAGATTATGAGAGGCTCCGTATTTTCGAGTGTACCGCCTACTATCACGTCAACGAGGAAAAACTTGACACGAGGATCAAGAAGGTAATTTTCTTAGGGTATGCAAAAGACGTAAAAGGCTACTGTCTTTGGTGTACAGAAGATTCGAAGTTCGTGATCAGCATGAACGTTACCTTTGATGAGAAGTCCATGATTGCTAGGGTGTCCAAAGATGATGGTGTTGAGACTGTTGGGACTCCCGAGTCCCAGGTTATTGAGATAAAACCTAAGACCAACCAGGTTCTAGTCGTGTTCAAGTGGAAAGTCAGGTAGATTATGAGCTTGAGCAGGAGGAGATTCAGTAGGAGAATACACAGGCACTACAATAACAGCAGCTCGAGGATAGCTTGGTTTCTACTAGGCCAAGACGAGCATACAAGCAGGTACAGAAGCTGGGGGCTGATCAACCCCTGAAGCACTATAGACAGGTTAATTTGGTTGATTACGCACTCTCGGTGAAGGAAGATGAGCCGGTCTCCTTCAAAGAAGCTATTCGGGACAAGGATAGTGAGAGTTGGTTGGCTGCGATGGAGGAGATGAAATCTTTTCGGAAGAACCAAACATGGGAGGTGGTACCATTGCCCGTAGGAAAGAAAGCTATAGGTTATACGTGGCTGTATAAAAGAAAAGAAGATCCTTCAGAGCTCGGTGGTACGAGGTACAAGGCGATGGTAGTGGCTAAGGGGTTTGCACAAAGAGAGGGTGTGGATTATAATGAGATATTTTCTCCGGTGGTGAAACACACTTCTATTCGGATGTTATTGCGTATTGTTGCTCATTGTGATCTTGAGTTGGAACAACTCGATGTCAAGACGGTCTTCTTGCACGGAGATTTGGATGAAGAGATCTATATGCATCAACCGGAGGGCTATAAGGTTGAGGATAAGGAGCATCATGTATGTCGCTTGAGAAAGTCAATCTATGGATTGAAGCAATCTCTTCGGCAGTGGTACAAGCGATTTGACTCCTTCATACTGAAGCATGAGTTTTCCCGAAGCGACTATGATTGTTGTGTTTACATTCGGAAGTTTCGTGGAGGTGATTATATCTATATTCTTTTGTATGTGGATGACATGCTTATTACATCGAAGAATAAGGTGGAGATAGATAGACTAAAATATCAACTTGGTAAAGAGTTCGAGATGAAAGACATGGGCGCTGCAAGAAAAATATTGGATATGAAGATTAGAAGAGAGCGGACGAATCGACGATTGTTCTTGAGTCAGAAGGGCTACATTGAACGGGTGATCGCGAGGTTCGGAATGTAAAGTACTAAGCCGGTGGTAACTCTATTGGCTTCACATTTTAGACTCTTTGGTAAACAATCTCCCACTACAGGGGAGATAATACACACATGGAGCGTGTCCCTTATGCTAGTGCAGTTGGCAGCTTAATGTACGCAATGGTGTGTACACGCCCTGATGTTTCACAGGCGGTTAATGTTGTCAGCAGGTTCATGGCGAATCCGGGAAAGACGCATTGGGAAGCGGTGAAATGGGTTCTGAGGTACTTGAAGGGTACCACAGATACGGGTTTGTGTTTTGGTGGAGACACATGTCAGATCGACGGGTTTGTAGACTCTGATTATGCGGGCGATCTAGATAGACGACGATCTACTACTGGTTATGTATTTAGGATACATGTGGCTCCAATTAGTTAGCGATCGATGTTGCAGGCTACAGTGATATTTTCTACAACAGAGGCCGAGTATATGGCCATGATGGAGGGAGTGAAGGAAGCATTGCGATTGTGGGGTCTTCTAAAAGATTTGGGGATTGAGCAGGAGAGCGTGAACTTGTGGTGCGACAGTCAGAGTGCGATTCACTTGACGAAAAATTAAGTTCACCATGCTCGTACCAAGCATATCGACGTCAGATATCATTTTGTACGGGATGTCATAGAGGAAGGTGATATTTCTCTCATGAAGGTGCATTGCTTGGACTTGCTTCATATCAGCCCGTGTTGATCTGCCCAAGAGGGCATGACCCTTCGGGGCGATGATGGAGGTGATGTGGAGACAGGTAATTATGTTGGAGAATAATTACAGAATTACGGTTAGCTTGATCCCGGTGGAGGGTACGTAGGCAGCCGTGATATAGTGGCGCAGCTGGTTTGGCCTAGTGAATAATTGCAGAACTCTTCTGGTGATGTTCGTGAGGTTCCTCTGGTGATCGTCCAAAATTTAAGGTTTTATCAAATGATGTACGAGGTGGAGAATTGTGATCGTGGGGGACAGGGGGGCCCACCC
>NC_033800.1:55069826-55092657 GCF_001876935.1 Asparagus officinalis | reverse complement strand
GCCTGCCAAGCCCACGACGCCGACGAGGACTGCATGATTTCGTGCTCGCGCTGCCTGCCAGTTTCGTGCACGAGATTTGTTCTCGCGTGCCCGCGATTTGTCCCGCGAGAGCCCGCCTAAATCTCAGATTTGCCCCATGTTCTCTCCTATAAATAGAGAAGGGGTGGAGGAGTTTTTTGAGTGTGGGTTGTGTGGAGTTCTTTTGAGAGAAAAGAAAGAGTGAGTTGAGAGAGAACTTGTAATAGTTTGGTATTCTCCTCATAGTGAAAACCTCCTCCCATGGACATAGGCAAGTTTGTCGAACCACGTAAATATGTTGTCCCGTCCTTTACTGTGTGTTGCCATAGCTTGTAGGTTCCCTTGATATTTCAGTCTTAGAACTGATGAGAGGAAGAGTGTATATTTCACTTTGATGAAATATATCACTTTCGATTCTTGTTTCCTTTGAGAAATAAGAATTTCACTTTCTATTCTTGTTTTCTTTGAGAAACAAGAATATAGAAGTTGACTTGTGCTTTTGTGTCAACAAAAGCCAGGTCTATCTCTCAGGTGATATCGCTTCCGCGGCGTGAGGGCGTGACTCTGCGCCCAACAATTCCTATGCATACCATGACAACTTAGGGTTTCAGATAGCAAAACTTTGAAGATTAATTTTAAATCTAAAGAATGATATGTAACAGAGAACCAGGAATTAGGTGGGTTTCTGTTAGGTAGAGGATTGACTCCGAGATAACTTATTTTGCATTAAGATGTTACAATCAATGCAGACTTCACATTTGAATACATCAAACCTAACTAGAAATGTTATCAAGTTAGTTTGTAATTCACATGTTTACTACAGGGTTTTTCTGATCTAATAGCCTGTTTTTTGGGCAAGATAGTAAACTCTTCTTCTTTTCTACTTAAGATCTTATGCCTTACTAAAGTGATTCCATCTAGCGTCTTTGATTGTATGCCTTTATCTTCCCCTGTAATCAGCTAGGTGATGCACAATGACCTTGACCTTGACCTTGACCTCATTTCCATAACGCATCGGAGCACAAATAAAAACACATCATGTACAAAGGCTTTATCTCTAATACATGTGCTGTCCATATCTCAAAAACCTTATGCCAATCATATGCGTTTTGCTATTGAACATGTACAATATCCTAAGGTTCGAAACTTCAAATTGATGAAAAAATAAAAGGTTAAAGACTTGGATTCTTACAAATTGTGCAAAAGAACAGTGTGCTTGTGTATAGTTAAGGGACAGATACTACTTTTTAATCCTTCTATAAGCAAGAAAACATAAAACCACACAACTTCTCCTTGTCGAAAATCTACCTCCCTTGAGAACCCCTCTCCAACAGAAAATCTCAGGCCAACTCAAAACCGCTCCTCTAGGATGCCTCTACCTGCCCATAAAATTTGAAAGAAAAAAAACAACCCTGATAATTTGCTCGAATGGTAAATGTTCCTCTGCCATTTGCATATAAGGGCAATGTTCATCTCTTGAAGGTTTGTGATATCATTTTGATTACTAGCTATTCTTTCGTTATTTGACACCTGTCAAGTCAAGTCTTGGATTGCATTTCTATGGGAATTATGATTCTTAGTTTTGACTTCGTTCATATTTTTCTAAAGCGAAAAGCTCCTGTAAACTTCAGTGGACTAAGGTCTCTGTCCACCAACTTTTGTATCCTTTGGATTTGCTTTGAGATATGTGTTGACGTGTGATACACATCAAGGCAAGCATCTCAAAGGGAGCCTTCATGTGTATCACACAACACATCTGAAAGCAAATCTAATGGATAAAAAGTTGGCGGACAAAACCCTCAGTGGACTAAAGTTTACAGGAGTTGTCCTTTTTTCTAAATGGTTTTAGCTGGTTTGAAAAGTACTGGCTCATAAATTAGTATAACAGTTTAATGCATTACATTATAGGCAATTAAGGTGTGTCAGTGTGGAAACTATTTTCTTTGTTTTTATCTTTTGTCTTGTTTATAGTTTCTTTACTATCTTGTGCTGCTCTTCTGGAATAGGGAGTCTAGAGTCTAAATAAATTTTAACCATTCAACATTGTTATCAATGCGTGAATCGTGATGCACAATGTGGGGTGCAAAGTCCCCCTACGCGCACATGTGCAAAGCAAAATATGATGCATGGGCCCAAATGAAGCGAGGAGAACACCACACATAATTTTTCAAGATAGATAATCAAGCATGAAAGAATATGTTTATGAGTTTTAACATAAAAATATGTCAAAATAAATAATATCTACTGCCGATAAGTTCTTAATTCATAATGCTAACGCACACAACATTGTAGTAAAGTTCATAATTTTTGAAATCAAAAGTCAAATCAAGACTAATATTAAAGAAAAATCAAATAGTAAACGAGAACGATTAATGGTCCCCAGTCGAGCTAGTAAAATTGTCTCATGAATTTTCTTCTCTTTTTCGTATATGGATTGTCAAGTATAAAGACCCGATTGAAACATTAAGAACAAAAATATATTAGACTACATCTGGCATGTGCCCTATGTGAAGCATCTTCTCGTAGGGTGCTTTAAAGGCGTAAACAGGCGTTGCTGCATCAAATGTGGTGTGCTTTATCACCGCCCCGCATCTTGAGACACAATGAGGTGTGCACATTTGATGACAATGCAATTCAGTATTTTTTGTTGAAAGTCATATTCATGAATATCAACTTTTACTGCAAGGATATCAGTGAAAAGTGGATCACTCCCTTGTCGTCAGTATACTCTCTGATGCTAAGATGATGCTTTTGTTAGTTCCTCTACCAATCTCTAAATTCTCTCTCATGTTGTTTTCTTTCAGGCTCAACCTGCTCTATTTCCTCGCATTTTTGGCCATGAAGCATCGGGGTTCTCCTTTCCTCCCATCTACGCATACATACACACCTACACGAAAAAAATACATTTAGTATTCACTATTATTTAAGTACATTATGCGTTAAAACTTTTTTTGACAGGATTGTTGAGAGTGTGGGAGACGGGGTAACCGAATACGAAGTTGGAGATCACGTACTCACAGTATTTGTCGGTGAGTGCATGCACTGCAAGCATTGCGTATCTGGTAAGAGTAACATGTGCCAGAAATTGGGTCTTGAAAGGAAGGGTGTTATGCACACGGATCAGAAGACTCGGTTCTCAATCAAAGGAAGGCCTGTTTACCATTATTGTGCAGTTTCAAGCTTTAGCGAATATACGGTAGTTCACTCTGGGTGCGCAGTGAAAATCAGCCCAGCTTCTCCGATGGATAGGATCTGCCTTCTAAGTTGTGGTGTTGCTGCCGGTAAAGTTATTGTCATTCTTTTGTGCTATATTTAAGTTAGAGCTATATGTTTAGAGGTACCTGCATAAAATCCTTATGTTAAAGTTTATGTTTCACACGGATGAAATGAGAGAGAACCAATTGCTATGATTTGGCTCTATGTAACAGAGGCTACTAAATGCAGTAGTCAGGATAAATGATAATATTACAGTTGACGGCAAGGAGTACTAGAAGTGGGCCTAAGTGAACTTGATTGGAAGCAATCAAGAAGGCTATGATAATGGTTAGCTTATGTTAGGAGATGGCCCTCATCAAAATTGAATGGAAGAATAGGATTCACGTAATCAATGCCCAAAAAATAGGAGTAGAAGTTTTTTTTTCTTTTCTGTATCTTAATTGATGCTATTTGTTTCAGTCCTTATGAATTGCAAATGCACATGCAAATTCTTTACTCTAGGTGAACATACAGAGAAGTTCATGTTGGAAACCCTTGGCATTAGCGGGTTTTATGTGAAATAAAGCATGAAATAGCAAAACCAGGTCATGTATATTAAGTGAAGCACACATGTGACTAAATCCTTGACTATGAAGTAAGAGATCTTTAAAACAAAGAGCCTTAAACATGTGCTAATTCTACGATGCTACATGTGATTGAAGGCAAAATTGAATTAAATTGGGTCCATTGCAAAAATGCATAGTTTCTATATTTTGAAATATACGCATGGTTTTCTCTCTCATGATGCATTTTTTTAACCTTTTCCATCTTATCACTTGTACATTTTAATTTCTAGGCCTCTGGCAGATGCAATCATACTGCCTCAGATAAGACATTTAGCATTCTTTTCTCTTTTTATGTAATTAGGCATTGGTGCAGCTTGGAAAGTTGCTGATATATCCAAAGGATCAACTGTAGCTATTTTTGGTCTTGGAACTGTAGGCCTCTCAGTGAGTAACAAGAAACTTACTACAACCTTTTTTAATTATACATAACGCAAAAATTGATCGGATATTTTATCTTATTGGGTGTAATTGGCTCTTCAATTACTATAAATAATTAGGTTGCTCAAGCTGCCAAACTAAGAGGTGCATCACAAATAATTGGAGTAGATACAAATTCTGACAAATATGAGAAAGGTATGATATAGTTACACTCTTCTCAATCCAACAATATCACCTAGAGTGACCAACTGTATTTGATGGATATTTTTGATGTTGTTGATGTTGTTATTTTGTTGATTTTACAGCAAAGGCTTTTGGTGTAACAAAAGTAATAAATCCAGGTGACTGCGATGAACCCGTTCAACAGGTAACCTATCTTCTGCTAACCTTGATAGTCGGAAAACAAAGCTCACAAGAGGCACTTCACTTCATCAAAGCAGTGGGCGTGTTTTCAGATTGGTGTTATAGTACTCTTAGAAGCATGAGCAGTAAGAATAATTCTGCTGCGCATTGATTGCAAATTTGCAAATTGTATGATATATAGTTATAGACCCCTTAAATTGTATGTAAAGCATGCAAAATGGGGAAATTGAGCTAGTGGAATAACCCCGAACAACGTATATGCTAGCTTATTAGCATATATTGCTAAACTTCATTGTGCATGAACACGGCGAAGGGCAAATGAAGATAATGAGACAATAGGAGAATGTTGGGTGAGACATTTAAAATTTATTTGATTTATTTATCTTTTTATGTTAGCACTATGAATGCCAAAATTGAAATTCAGATGGGACCGGTAACTGTTATAGATATAGAGTCATAAGCTAAAACCTTGGATTAGGTATGAAATTGAAACTGGAAAAAAAAAGTATGTTGGATCTTGCTTGAGATGTAACAGTTGCTTCTTAGCACCTTAATACTGCCTTTTAACCGAGACGGTGTTAGTACATAGTGCTCTTCAGCTTATTTGCTTGATGTTCTTGTACCCCAAAGTCTGATATGTACAATAAATTAGTTATTGGAATGTGCTTAATTTTAGTATACAGGTAAGGATACTATTTTTTTTGTTGGAATTGCAGGTTATTAAGAGGCTGACTGATGGAGGGGCAGATTACTCCTTTGAATGTGTTGGTGATACTGGAGTTGTATCTAGTGCACTGCAATCATGCTGTGATGTAATCTACATCCTCTCTTCTAGGTTCAGTTCTTCTATATAGTAACTTTAATTAAGTTTATGATGGTTTCTTTCTCGATATCTTTAGGGTTGGGGATTGACTGTGACATTAGGTGTACCAAAAGTGAAGCCTGAAGTTTCAGCACATTATGCTTTGCTCCTCTCAGGAAGAACATTAAAGGGTTCTCTATTTGGAGGATGGAAGCCAAAGTCTGATCTTCCATCATTAGTTGATAAGTACTTGAATAAGGTAAAAAGTTATATTATATCAGCAAAACGCAATTTGGTTTTTACTTATGTAATGCAATGAGTTTAGGCATTTATTTTGTTGTTAGCTTGCCTTTTTCTTGCTAGTCTAAATATTATGTATAGTGGCGAATTTTATGATGTACACTGTTATAATTGATCTATATGCATTTATTACACATAATATTTGATTTTATGATTATCTCAAACAATTGCTAATGCAACATCACATATACAGGAAATACAAGTCGATGGTCTTGTTACACATGACTTGCCATTTAGCAGTATCAATGAAGCCTTCAATCTGATGAAAGACGGAAAGTGTTTGCGATGTGTGATTCATATTAACAAATGAATTTTTGTATTATTGAAATTTTAGCCGCTTTGGCATTTCATGTATTTTTAGACCTTTTCTCTATTTGCATTGGTAACCAATATTTATTAGTATATGGGGAGTAAGGGAAGCTATTAGCTTCAATATGTCAAATAAAAGTCACCTGTTTTGAGTTTACCAGTTTTGGCTTTCATGGACAAAAGGAGGCTCGTTTGGCAATATGGAAAATAAATTAGTTTATATTGGGTTTTCTCTATTCGAAAGTACACTCCAAATCTTCATATTTATCAATATGCAATTTTATTTAAACCCAACTGCCTAATTATGGGTGGTGGATAAAGAAATCAGTTTGCTAACTTCCACCAAAATCAAGGCCATCGCTATTCTTCATTAATTAGCTTATAATAGAAAGGTATACAATATATGACTGGTTCTTTTCGTTGGACTTGTTGGTTTTGTGAAGGCCATGCAGTCATAAAGAAGGGAGTTTGTACATGCATCCATGTTATTTGCAAAAAACGAGGAAATGTTTTAGTCTGCTGATTTTAGTATAAGTCTATATATTCAGTTATAATTTAATTTTTTTTCTGAAAATGCAAGGTAGGACTTTGATCTTTGGTTTAATTATTTGATTAAATAAATTCGATTTGGAAACCCCAATTTATAGCAAATAAATATTTTTTAGCATGAGTAGGTGAAAAAAGTTGTGCTCCTCTACGGTACTGGTTGGTGTCACTAAAACAGATACGTATTCAGATAATAACAATTCAATTCATCAACAAATTAAGATACTAAGATATGCGTTATGCTAACAGCATACGAGCCAGTATCATTGAAGGATACATCACCCACCATTCTCTCTTTTAGTATTTGGATTAGCGCTCTTTCTAAGATCTTTCAAAAGGATGGATATGTGAGCTATTGAAGGGAGGCCTCCATTACATTTTACTCCGGCAATTCACTATTTTGGTTGATGCATCTTCCTTCGCATTTGTATATTAGTAATTATACCAAAGCTTAGGGCTCGTTCATCTTCAATTTGATTTGATGACCAATAATATTTTATCATTTTTTTTTTCCACCAATGAAATTAAGTTAACGAGTTTAACTAAGAAATAAAAGCAAGTGTGAGATTAGTCTCACACGAACTGAGAAAATACTTGGGTACATGTTCAAACGAGATTTGACTAACATTTACATTTTTTTGAAGTAAAAATGGGTCAACATGCCCTATTAACTAACATTTAAAATAGGTTGTGTATCCTATAGGGTTCAGTTTGTTGGTCCACCTCACGTGGGCCAGCAAACAAGAGGGTGGAGGTCACGTTAGCCAGCTACCAAAAGAAAGCAAAGAAGAAAAATTGGCAAAGAAGATGTCGGCTGCCGAAGGCAAAGAATTTTTCTTCACGTGTGGGACCCACGCTTGACAAAAATGGAAAGGTATTAAAGGATCAGTGTAACTCACAACGAAATTTGAGGAGAGAGAGGAGGTTGATCTCCTCTATAAATTGAAGATCCCTCATTCAGTTTCAGCATCGAAAACCAAGGAGAAACAAAGTGTGAGATCCTCAGAAACATAGAGAGTTTTTTCTGAGAAGAAAAATTAAGAGCCAATTTGTGAAGTTTTATCCACAAATTGAAGTTGTGTTGTTATTGTATTTGTGTGAGAGATCCACCTAAGGGTGAAGTGTGTAATCCCATTATTGTTATAGTGGAAGTTTTAAGTGGCCTACGGGTCCCGTGGTTTTTACCTCATTTTGGAGGGTTTTCCACGCTAAAAATCCCTAGTGTTATTTTGTCTCATTTAGTTGAGAAATTATCCTGGGATTGTGGAATTTATCTTACAACATTTCTCAATTTTTCCCAACACAGTTCTGAATTCCAGTATTATGTATTCTTCATGTAAATCAGGCTTCACAAACAACAGTTTACTTAACATCATAATAGTTGAGAATGATAGTTAAAATTTTTGTTTGCATAAACCAACTGTAATATTTTCTATTGAATTTTTTTTGGTAAGTAACTAATTTTATTGCCAAAATTTGCAATAAGCAATTACAATGTAAATACTCAAAGTACGAAACCTCACAACTCAAGGAACATACACCAAGACTAAACAAAACAAAACTCTCTCTAATAAGATATCACATAACATCTAAAGTATCAAAACTCTTTTAACTACTAACTGGCCAAACACAAAAAACCTCCTCAGCTCTTTGCACAAAATGTAGGATATACGCACATTGCTTTGCACCATTCCCTGTTAAGCTTTGTATCTTTCATCTTTGTTATTTTGCTGCATTGAATTTTCAGCTCAAATATGATTTGCTTAACACACTCCTTCACAGTTCATCTTTGTTATTTTGCTGCATTGAATTTTCAGCTCAAATATGATTTGCTTAACACACTCCTTCACAGTGCTGTTTATGCCCTCGAACACCACATTATTTCTAGCAATCCATATATGATAGATAGATGCTGCTCGAGCTGCTCTTCGATGCAGTTATTTGAAGAGTTTTCCCTGCACATATTCTGCAAAAGTATCATCACTTCCTGCCACTTTATAGGAACATGTTGGACTTGTACATAAGCCATGACATGTATCCAAATCTAAGACCTAAAATTACATTAAAAAATAAGTGCTTTTTATACTCATTGTGTAAAGAACACATATGACATAGATCATCAGTAATAACCCCAATTTACATCAGCTTTAACTTGGTAGGTAATCTATCAAGGCAAGTCACCCAAGCAATAAAAGAATGTTCAGGAAGAACAAACCTGCTCCAGACCAGTTTAGACCATGGCTTTCTCTCCCCTGCTGCAGTTAATATATTGTAGGTATAAGAGGTTCTAAAACGAGGCTTACCACCTCTCCACTTAATCACCCCACCAGAGCATTCAATCGATCGTAAAGTCACTTCCCTAAGCTTCAAGATTTTCCTAAAACACAAAGAGTAATGAGCTTTGCTAGCCAGGGACCAAAAACTGTCATTCTTCAAATAATAACTATGTATCCACTTTACCCACAAGGAATCGGTTTTCAAAACTATAGCTCATATATGTTTCAACATTAAAGCTTTGTTAACAATCTGCATATTGTGAAGTCCAACCCCACCTTGACTTTTTGGAGTGCATACTTTCTCCCATGCAACTTTAGCCTTTTTATGCTTATTCAAATCCCCTGACCATAGGTAGTCTCTGCATATTTTTCCCACCATTTTGACAACTTTCTTTGGTAATAAGAAAATACCTCCCCAATAAGTACTCATACTATAGAGGACGTACTTAATCAATTGGTATCTCCATGCAAATGATAGCAATCTTGATGTCCAACAAGTGATTCTTTTTGTTAACTTCTCAATTAAAACTCACACAATCATTTACTGATAAGGATCTTGAAGATAAGGGGATTCCTAAACACCTGGCAGGTAAGTTACCTTTGTTGTGCGCGGCGGAAGCTTTCTAGGGCAACACGAACAATAACTTGAACTAAACCACAAACAATATGCAAACCACAATCACAGCAAGAACAAAGAATTTACGTGGTTCGGCAAGTTGCCTACGTCCACCGGGCAAGGAGGGGTGAGTTCTTCCACTAGAAATCAAGAGAATACAAATAGGGTTACAAATCTCTCAGACCAAACCCTAAAACAAAGCTCTAGATCTCTCAAAGCTCTCTCACAACTTGATGCAATGATTCTCTCTCTTTGGCTGCTCAAATTCGTTCAACCTCTACCCTAAACAAACAGGTTTAGGTATATATAGAACTTACAAAACGAACCGGGTTGAAAACCAGAAAAAACTGATATCCGCTTCGTCGGTCGACCGGACCGGTCGACCGCGATCAATTCCGGTCGACCGGCCCGGTCGACCGATCACCATCCAGCAGTGATCAAACCGGCTGCATCTAAAGACTGCCTACGTATCCTCTTGCCCAAGGAATCAAGCCGAACGTAGTTCATATTAATGGCCTCCAAAGGCCTCAGCACTGAAGGATGTTCAAAAGCTTCAAACAATGACCAAATTTCACTCCTGAAACAACTTTGGTCAACATATCTGCAGGGTTGTCATTTGTGTGGACCTTCTCCAATATGACATCTCCATCATCCAAGACGTCCCGTACAAAGTGGAATCTGACGTCGATGTGCTTCGTGCGCGCATGATAAACCTGGTTCTTCGCCAAATAGATAGCCGACATACTATCACAATATATCCGAATAGTCTCCTGTGCAATCCCCAAGTCCTCCAATAATCCACGCAACCATAAAGCCTCCTTAATAGCTTCAGTAACTGCCATATACTCTGCCTCTGTAGTAGAGAGAGCCACTGTGGACTGAAGCGTGCAACGCCAACATACAGGTGCACCTGCCAATGTAAAAGCATAACCTGACGTAGACCGGCGTTTGTCAAGATCTCCAGCATAATCTGAATCCACATAACCAATACAAGCCTGCCCGTCCTTCTCATCCTTCTGAAACACTAAACCAACATCCACGGTGCCTCGAACATACCGTAGAATCCACTTCACGGCCTCCCAGTGACCCTTCCCGGGGTCATGCATGTATCTCGATACCATGCTCACGGCCTGTGACAAATCTGGCCTCGTACACACCATCGCATACATCAAGCTACCTACTGCACTAGCATATGGGACCTTCGACATATAATCTCTGTCCTCAACTGAAACAGGTGACATCAACGCTGAAAGCTTGAAGTGGGGAGCCAATGGTGTGCTAACTGCTTTTGCATTGCCATCAAAGCTGAATTTCTTCAACATCTTCTGCAAGTAGCTCTTCTGTGTAAGCTTCAATTTCCCCTTCACCCTGTCTCGCTCGATCTCCATACCCAATATCTTCTTTGCCTCTCCAAGATCCTTCATCTCAAACTCGGATGATAACTCCTCTTTCAGCTTTCGAATAGCCGAAGAATTCCTGGAAGCAATAAGCATATCATCAACATATAAAAGCAAATATATGAGCTCACCATCCTGTAGCTTGTGCATATAAACACATGGGTCATATGGGCTCCTTGTGTACCCTCGGCCAATCATAAAGCCGTCGAATCTCTTATACCACTGTCTTGGTGACTGCTTCAAACCATAAAGAGACTTCTTCAGCTTACAAACCAAATTTTCCTTTCCTGCAGCTTTGAAACCCTGTGGTTGTGTCATGTAGATCTCCTCATCTAAATCACCGTGTAGAAAGGCTGTCTTCACATCCATCTGGACCAAATCCAAATCCAACTGTGCCACCAACGCCAATAAAATCCGAATCGACGAATGCTTCACAACGGGTGAAAATACCTCGTTGTAATCAATGCCCTCAAGCTGTGCATATCCCTTGGCAACTAATCTGGCTTTGAACCGAATGTCCCCAATAGAAGATCCCTCCTTCTTCGCATATACCCACTTGCAACCAATAGCTTTCTTACCCTTAGGTAGATGTGCAAGTGTCCAAGTGTCGTTCTTCTGAAGAGACCGCATCTCCTCCTCCATAGCTTCCCTCCACCTGATCGAATCGGGGCTAGACTCTGCCTCCCTGAATGTGGCTGGAACCATATCATCAACGACCTCCACTGATAATGCATATGCGACCATGACATCATTATACCTAGCTGGCCGACGAATCTCTCTCCTCGGTCTATCTGCTGCAATGGTCCTCTGAACATGACCCTGTTCCTGAGTCCCATGATCTACTGTATCCTGTATCTGCCCATCTGTCATCTCATCTCCTCCCAGTGTCACCTCTGTAGGAGCCTCAATGGATACAGTGTTCTCTGGAGTGGGTGGAGTCACATCATCCTCCACCTGCTGCGATATCTCTCCTGTCTGGTCTCCCTCCACCTGCTGAGGGGTTCGAGGCCTCATCATGTACGCCTCGTCAAATGTGACATCTCTGCTAATAACTATCTTCTTGTCCTGTGGATCCCATAACTTGAAGCCTTTGACTCCATCTCTAAATCCCACAAAGACTGCTTTCCTCGCTCTCGGATTTAATTTACCATCACTGACATGATAATAAGCTGGACACCCGAATATCCGAAGCGACTCATAGTCACTAGCCACCGAACCAAACCAACGCTCCAAAGGAGTCTTCCCGTCTATCGCAGTG
The DNA here is from genome assembly GCF_001876935.1 of Asparagus officinalis. Taxonomy (NCBI): domain Eukaryota; kingdom Viridiplantae; phylum Streptophyta; class Magnoliopsida; order Asparagales; family Asparagaceae; genus Asparagus; species Asparagus officinalis. Next base: position 55,080,573 of record NC_033800.1, on the reverse strand, counting down.
CACGGCAACCTGTTCACAAGATGGCTCGCATAAACCAACGCCTCGGCCCAAAAAGATCTAGGCAATCCACTCTGCGTCATCATACACCGCACCTTCTCCAGCAAGGTACGGTTCAATCTCTCAGCCACCCCGTTCTGTTGCGGTGTCTCTCGAACTGTGAAGTGTCTTCTAATGCCGTGATCCCGGCAAAACTGCAGAAACGGATCACTCTTGTACTCTCCACCGTTATCTGAACGTAGAGTCTTCACCTTTCTACCTGTCTGCAGCTCCACTTTCTTTTTCCACTCCACAAAAATATCCAGGACCTGATGTTTATGCTTCATCGGGTATACCCAATTCCTCCTGGAATAATCATCAATGAAAGTGACAAAATAGTTGGCCCCACCAAGAGATGTGTTCTTGGAAGGACCCCAAACGTCCGTGTGAATATAATCCAATGTACCTTGGGTGTTATGAACAGCGGTGCCGAACTTCACTCTAGTCTTCTTCCCAAGTACACAATGCTCACACAATTCCATCTTGCAGGTCTTAGCACCTTTCAATAGCCCCTGTTTAGCCAATGACTGTAGGGACTTATCTCCTGTGTGTCCAAGTCTCATGTGCCATAAGGTGGTAGTGTCCTCCTCTGTAGTGATAGAAGCTGCCAGACCCCCTGTAACTGTCTTGCCCTTCAAGTAGTATAGGTAGTTTTCCCTGACACCTCGCATCACCACCATAGAACCCTTCGTGACCTTCACTGTAGCATCCTCTAAGATCACTCGATATCCTGCTGCCTCCAAAGTCCCAAGAGAAATGATGTTCTTCGTCAACTGCGGCACGAACCTCACTTCCTTCAATTCCCTCACTACACCATCATGCATCCTGATCCGGACTGAACCAATACCACCAATAGGGCATACGTGATCATTACCCATAAGCACGACATCCCCTCTTTCCAGCTCCTCAAAGCTAGAAAACCACTCCCTCTTAGGGCAGATGTGATATGTAGCTCCCGAATCCATCATCCACTCCGTGGAATCCGCATAGCAAACCGACGGTAAAGCAGGGCATGAATAGCCTGAAGAATCTGAATCTGAATGCTCACCAATAGCTTTTGCAACATTCACTTCTGAAGCTTGTGCAGCTTTCCCCTTATTCTTTCCGGCTTTTTCTTTCCACTTTGGGCAGTCAATCTTCCAATGTCCTTCTTCTTTACAATACCGACATTGATTTCTACCAACACTCTTATAGGCACTCCTATTCTTTGACTTTGAGCGGTTGAACTGACGACGGTTTGGATCTCGGCCTCGAACTGCTAAAGCATCTCCCGATGCCTTCTCGGAGGATTCACCATCACTCTTCCTCAACTCATAGTTCACCAAAGCTGAGGTCACCTCCTTGTAGCTAACTGTAGTTCTTCCATTGATCATAGTGAGAACGAACGTACCATAATCATCTTCGGGCAACGAACACAGAAGTAGCATCGCCTTGTCTTCATCCTCAACTATAATATCAACATTGGCCATATCTGAAAGTAGCTTAGTGAAATTGTTGACATGCTCCCTGATGGAAACCCCTCTCTTCATCTTGAACTGGTAAAATCTCTTCTTCAAGTGAAGCCGATTCTCAATGCTCTTCGTAAGATATTTCTCATTGAGTGTTTCCCACATCTTCTTCGCCGACGTCTCGTTAATAACATCATAAATTAGATCCGGCGTCAAGCATGACCTAATAACACCACAAGCTCTATTGTTCATCTTTCTCCAAACCTTATCCTCCAACTCAGCGGGTTTCTCTTTTAACTCAAGAGTCTCCTCCAAATTCTGTGCATCCAAAGCATCCATCACCTGACACCTCCACAATCCAAAATTGATCTTGCCATCGAACTTCGGAACATCAATCTGTGCGATTCGTCGATCTCGTCGCCTCGTTGGTTCGTCGGTTTGTGCCGAGCTATGCTAGGGGACCTATAAGCAATTTTATATGCCTACAGATACCCCCTCCAAAGTATTTCAGTCTCGTTTGTCCGTGTTTCGGTTGATCTGAGACTCTGATTTGATGATCTGATTTGGCAGTAAGTCCGCTTTTGAGTTCGAGTCCGAAATTGATCTTGATTCGATCGTGATTCGTCCGAGTCCGCTCTCGGTTGGATGACTCGTTGATTCCTCAACTCATTAGCTTCCGCAAAAAAAAAAAAAAAAAACCACTTGACTCTTTGTGTCATTTTCACATAGCCCAGATACAGTAGAGAAATGCATAAACTTGCTAAATATTATAGAAACAGATTCTTCATCTCCTCCTCAAAAAAGCATAAGGTCATCTGCCAAGCATATGTGTGAAAAATGCAGAAACTTACATTTGGGATGATATTTAAACCCTTGTGCATCTTTTAGTCCAGCTAGGCATCTACTCAGATATTCCATAGCTATCACAAAGAGAAAAGGAGACATTGGATCACCCTGTCTGAGACCTCTAGCATTATTGAACAAGGGAGACATCTGATCACTTACTTATATAGTGTAGGATACAGTTTGGACACACTCCATTATCCATCTCCTGAACTTATGAGGAAAGCCAAATCCTTGAATAACATCATTAAGAAATCTCCAATTGAGAGAATCATAAGCTTTCCTTAAATCAACTTTAAGCATACATCTTGGACTGATATTCTTTCTACCATACATGTGTAACAACTCTCGAGCCATCAAAATATTATGTGCAATGCTTCTATCTTTTACAAAAGCTCCTTGACTTTCACTAATGATATTTGGCATCACCATCTTAAGCCTATTAGTAATGACGTTTGATATGCACTTGTATAAGACATTACATCATGCTATAGGCCTAACAGTCTGAAGTAAAATTTGAGCAAGAAGATTTAGGTACCAGAGTAATAGCAGTTACATTGAGTGACCTGAGCATGTTACCTGATTGAAAAAACTCCCCAACTGCTTTAATAATATCATCCCCCCATAATATGCCAGCACTTTTTATAAAATTGAGCTGTGAATCCATCTGGGCCTAGGCTTTTGTAATCTTGTATTTGAAATATAGCAGACTTAATCTCAATAGAAGTGATAGGCTTGCAAAGATTAACACAATCTTCCTCTGAAATGAAAGCCCCTATAGAGAAATCTGAGAATCCATAGCTACAGTAGAAGATGATGACCCCAACAAACTTTCATAATATGACATAATTTCAGCTTGAATAGATTCCTGAGAGCTTAGTCTTTGCCCTTGATCATTATGGAGAACATGGATACTATTCATAGCTTTCCTTTGCCTGATAGTAGCATGGGAAAAAATGTGTTAGAATCACCTAGCTTAATCCAATTAACTCTGGCCTTCTGATGTAAAAAAACAAGTTTCATTCCTCAGTAAAGTTGAAAGCACTTGTAACTCTTTACATTCCTGAATCTTTAATGCATTATTTGTAGGGAATTGGAAAACGTGAGCTTGAGTAGCAAGTAAGTTTATTCTGTCCTGATGAACTCTAGAACTAATTCCCCTGAACTGTGATTTATTAAATTCTTTAAGATTGTACTTCACTGCCTTTAGCTTATCGACAACCTTAAACATGAATGAGCCTGAGACATTCTTTGACCTGCTCTGTAACACAACCTCTTCAAAAGATGGATGAGTGCACCAGTATCCAAAAAACTTGAAAGGAGCTTTAACAGTAGTAGGAGTATGAAAAGATATTAATGAAGGACAGTGATCAGATACACCTGGTGCAAGAAATTCAGCATCAGTAGCACTAAAACTAACTAACCAATGAGAATTAATCAACTAAAACTAACTAACCAATGAGAATTAATCAATACTTTGTCCAACATTCTATACACATGATGATTACTCCATGTGTGAAAAATCCTCTAAACTTCATATTTGAAAGTCCTGCATCCCTCATAAGATTTTGAAGTTCAGTAATTTTCTCCTCTATGAACAAGCCTCCCATGAATTCTCTCTTCCACTCTTAACAGACAGTTAAAATCTCCAAGAGCCACATAAGGCTGAGAAAGAGATATTGAAATATTGATAATATCCTCCCAAATCTCCCTTCTCTGATGCTCAGTATTGAAACCATACAGGAAAGTAACAAAGAATTCACATGTCTCATTCCCAGACTTGACCAAACAATGAACAAGCTGTGATGTTTTATGAATAACTTGTAGAGTAATATGATTTGAATCCCATAAGGCTAATATTCTACCATGAGAATCCAAGTCAAAATTGTGAGTGAAGTCCTATCCAGGTGCACATTTTCCAGCTACATTATTAACAATAGAGCTGGACACTTTTGTTTCTACTAGACTCAGTAAGCAAATATTGTTACTCCTAATAAAGTTCTTAACCTCTTGTTGTTTGCTAGGGTGGTTAAGTCCCCTAATATTCCAGCAAGAGAAGTTTTTCATCCAGGTTTATGAGGAATAGATCTATTACTCCTTAACACTTTCCCTGAAACATTATTACCCCCATTCTTTTTATTTGACTTAGAAGAAAGATCAACAATGAAATCCACTCCTCTTTTATCATGTATTTGGAGAGTTTGGAAACCATTTGTAGTGGCAATATTAGGGGAAGGGGCTACCACCTCCTTGTTCTTGGCCTTAGTTGAAACTTGTTTCCAATTACTCTGTAGGGGAGGGAAATTCTCTTGTTCGAGCACAACATCAAATCCAACAAGATTTTTACTAGTCACATTAGAAGTAGTTGTAGAAATACTAGAACTAGTAGTAGGATTTACAGGTTGAAGCACACTAGTATCTTCAGCATTAGGAATAACAGTGGTTGTATTTTTTCCCCCACCCAAACTATCTTAACCTTATTCCTTATACATTTCTCCTGCTTATGTCCAAAAGATTTGCACAAATCACATTTAGGTGGTATCCATTCATACTAAGCTCTTTGAGAGAATTCTTTTCCATCGGGTCCTTTGATTTTCAAAACCGTAGGTAAATCAAACTCTGCTTGCACTTCAGTATAATCTCTAGCAAAAGAAATTCTACCTCTTTTAGCTGTAATGCCATCAGTACATATTGGCTTACCTATAGAGCTGACAATTTTACTAAGGGCTTTCTCATTCCATAAATGTAGCTTTAAATTAGGGAATGCAACCCAGATTGGGAGAGTAGACTGTAGGTGTAAATTTTGATCTCCCAAAAACAGGGGAACTTCGTTTGTATTAATAAGAATAGCTTATTACAAACTAATGAATCGAAATTACAACAGAAACAGAGGGAATGCCCTCCTTATTTAATGTGGGGACTTTCGATAACTACAGGATGCTTCGCTCGATTCTCGTGCTGAGTCTGCTTCCCTTGGACGGTTCGACCGAGATTGCCGGAGAGCTTCAGTACACAGTAGGAGCTCAGGTTGATGGAGTTCGGATCTCCGAGTTTGGCGGTGATCAGGGCACGGAACTGAGAGGGGATGCTACAGTGCGAAGGTTATGCAAAGAGCTTGCAGTCGACCCGATTGGGAGTCGAGAGCTAGTGGTTCAGTTAGCTGATTCAACTATGAACGAATCGCTGAGCGGCTGAAAATAGCTGAAACTCTTCTTTTTTGGCTGGAAGAAGTTCTGAACCCCTTCTTCGTGGCTGGAAGAAGTTCTTAAATGGTGGAGAGACCCCGTGGTTACTCCTTGAATCATGGGATATGACCATATACTGTTGAGAGATGTTTTGCCACCTCTCTGTACCATCAACGGTCATTCGATGGGTCGTGCTTCATGCCATGTCACGTAGGAGTGGGAAGGCCCATCCTCGTATGTGAGACAGCGGTTGCCCACTACACGAGTGGATTTGGCCAGCTTACTGTGTGCCGACGGATTCAGCTCTCGACTCGGACGGGAGAGGTGAGCTGCATTTATGAATGTTCAGGTTGATCTGGCACCTGTCCGATCACTTGTACTGTGAGCGATCACTCGACGGGCCTGGAGTACTGTGCCTTCTCCCTTCAGGTCAAGGGAGGTGGGAAAGTGGGTGCCCAGTACTCGAGTGGGTTTGGACAGCTTGCCGAATGCTGGCGGATCCATCTCTTGACTCGGACGGGAGAGGTGAGCTGTATTTATGAATGTTCAGGTTGATCTGGCACCTGTTCGATCACTCGTACTATGAGTGGCCACTCGACGGGCCTGGAGTACTGTGCCTTCTCCTTTCAGGTCAAGAGGGGTGGGAAAGCCCGCCCTGGCACGTGGGGTAGCGGATACCTAGCTATACTGGCGACTTTGAGGTTTGCAAGCGGATTCGACTTTAGACTCGGTCAGGCGAGTTGTAAAAAGGAGAATTTCCGTTATTTAGTCGATCTTGACTCGTGCGGGCGAGTCGATCATCCAGGCGAATCTGGGACACGAGTGCGTTTGACGACCGCACGACTTGGGCCCGTGTTGGCGAATTGTGTTGGCGATTTGTCCTTGCAGGCGAATTTCTCGCAAGTTTACAGATGTATTTTTTTACCGTCTACAAGACCCCCTTCAAAGTTTTCAGACCTAAACCGGCTTGCGTGTGGTCTGGAATACTTTGAATAAGGAAGTTCCTGGCGAAATAAGTGCATTTGGATTCCTTTAGGATTTTTAGCAAACCTTCAGCTATCAACGGGTTTGATTTGCCTTTACCGATTACCGTTCGAATCGGGCTAGCCATACTATTCCCCTCAGTATGATGAGTTATCGAGTAGTTTCTCTTAGGCTTAATGCTAAGATTTCTACTCTAAACCTTAGCCGCCTGAGGTGTGGGCTTAAATGAGGTCATCTCGTTGGCGGTTCAAGGCTTGGGACAAGTCGTGTTATTTGTCGTTTGTCTCCAAAGGCAAATGAGCCGTTCAGGCGAGGTTAGGCTTTGGGGGCGAAATTCTGCTCGACTTGCGGATTTGGGTCGAGTTTTCGTAGGTGGGACCTTTCCTTTGGGCGTAACTAGATTCAGAGTGAGTGAGCCACGTGTTCGCCGGTGGGCTTCGTGCTTTCCAGCTAAGGAGGCGTGGTTCCGTCATGTCGCGCTCATTGTGATTCGACAATGTGACATCAGCTTCGTGCGTCTCGTTCAAATCATGGCCGTGATCTTCAAATCCAACCGTCGGATATAGCCGTCGATTTCGGCTTGGGTTCCGGGTTTCGACCGGCCTGTTTCCCGTTTCGGTGGTTCCTTCGAAACGTTGGGGGCCATCTGGGCCGTTCATTTCGATCGTGGTCACGTCTCTCGTCCGCTAGTGTTTTGCCTTTTGAGGGCGATCGTGGCCACGTAAGCAACTCCGCCTTTAAATAGGCTGTTCCCTTCCTTTGAGGGTCACCGTGCTCAGGAATCTTGACAAATTTCTAAAGAGAGAGAGTTCTCGCTTTATCCCCCAATGGCGCTAAAATCTAAGAAGTGTGTTACGAAGGAAGGAGGTCCTGGATGCTATTCTGACCGCCTCGCCGCCGGTGTGCCCGCCAGCGTGCCTGAGACGCACTCGGGTAAGTCAAGGGGTTCGTCTATCGCTTGTCCTCCCTGGATTCAGTCATCCTTTGGCAGCTCCTCCGATTTGGGGCAAAGTCAGCCTTTTTTAGGCGTATTTTACATTTATTCGTAGAGGACGATCCCTATCTCTACAGGCAAAATTAACCTTTATTGGGTGAAAGTGAACTCGTTTTTGATAGGCGAGTTTGACTTTTTCTCTGGTAAAGGGGAGTATCGTTTAGACAAGCAGATCTCGTTCTGGTTAAGCGGATTTCACTTTTTGATAGGTGAATTTACCCGTCTTGTCTGGATAGGCGGATTTACCCTTAGGGTGGATTCTACCCTGATTCTTTTGTTCTTTCTTGCAGTGATCTTTTCTGACGAAGCTCTCCCAAAGGACGTGGCCATCGGTCTCGCCGGAGGTATAGGCTATACGGCGTCTCCCCGATTTCCTTCCTTGGATCCGGTGCCTGTGTTCTCCGCTGATAAGCCGGATGGCTTGATAAAGAGAATCACTGATGGGCACCATCTAACGCTACGCGAGTTGACCATCGACGCGGTGTTGACAGATAAAGCCAGGACGGAGTTACAAAAGCCCCAGTTCTTGTTCGGTGATGCTACGGCTGATCCTTCCGCCCTATTGATCAAGGAGAGCAGGTGGTTTCGCATGGTGGATGGGGTCCACTATTATCTTCCCAGCATGCCGAGAGGGTTTTCGATTGTCGAGTTGCGCTCTTTCGCGGTCCCCAGAGTGATGAACTGGGATTTGACCCCTACTCAGGACGGGGTTACTTGCGGTGTCTTTACAGGCTCCACGGCTGGGTACGGGGTGGAGAGTTCTTGCAAATGTGTGACAGGCCTACGCCCTGGTCTACCATTCAATGAGCTGCCCACAGGGGAGACGACGGCGGTTGCGGAGACTTTCCGTCATCGCTTTTTCCAAGCCGGTGGGAGATTTCCCCCAAAGGACTTCCGAGCCCCGGGGTGGGTCTACTCCGCACGCTGGGAGACTTCCTATATGAGGAGTACATTTCAGGCCAAGATGAGATCGACCAGCTTTCAGACTGTTCCCCCTTGGTGGTTGAGACTCTATGGGAGTTATTCTGTCATTACCATATTTGCCTCAACACTTTAGAGGCGGTGGACCACAAAGGGAAGAAGAAGAGGGCTCTGGGGATCAGCCACAAGAACTGGGCTGATTACTTATTCCCGAAGAATGATGTCAAAGGGAAGCCTGCTCTTCCGCTGGGCGAATATGACCAGTCCGAAGTGGAGAGGAGGACAGTCGAGGGGGGGAGCTACCGTGACCCTTGAGCATGACGAGGGCGGATTCAAATTCGGCACGGTCTTCCATTCGTTTCACCACCAAGCCAAGTCCCCTATATCCGGGAAGGCTCTGCTCACGGGGTACCTCATGTTGTGGTTAAAGAGGTGCGTGGTCTCCACTCATTCGTTTGAGGTGCTTTCGGTGGAGGTTGTGTATCCCGCGGTTCGTTTGGCCCATGGAAGGTCCTACGCATTGGTGTCGGCTATGGTGGCATGTATCCATCGGGGACTCCGTACACTGACGGCCTAATTCTACCGCGTATCGACCATCGACGAGGGGGAAGGAGAGGTCATCAGGACCCCCCAACCCTAGGGTGGGGCTGCCGTATACTTATCTGATGACGTGGTTCGTATACCACTGCGAGTGCTTGATGAGCGCCCCAGCGACTCTTCAAGGAGACAAGTTCGTTCCATTCGTTCAGCGCCTAGAAAAGTGCTCCTGGAAGTGTAAGGACATCCCCGATGCGCGGAAGACGCTCTCCCACTTTGGCTACTATAACTTTCGCCGGTTCTTCCCCTACTTCAGCGGAGGGGGGGGGGTATGTGGAGTCTCTTAGGGACATATCGATGGTGGATCATCACACCGTCCTTTCCCGCGGTGCTTTTCAATGGTTGGTGAATATTCGATCGGGATATCATATCCTGCGGATAGGCTCTGTGTGCTACCTTGAACCATACATCCCTTGCAGGTTTGTCCGCTAGTTTGGGTACGACCAACTGTACGTGGGAAACATCAATCCCTACCTGCACTTCGAAGGCGGACTGGTGGATGGAGCCCGAGGGTGGTTCTGGACTCATGCTGGTGGTACCCAGGCCCATTTTGAGCTACCCGCGAAGGATCATGATTTTCACCATACGCTCCTGTACTGCCGGTGGTATCGGGGTGCCAGCGACAATCCCGAGGGCTTTCGGTTCTAGAGTTCCTGTTTGGTGGAACACAGGCGTCCTCCCAAAGGATCTCTCCGTACTTCGAGGCGGAGGGGCCGTCAAACTACTAAGGAGTGGTTTTCAAAAGATCCAGTTGAAGATATCGAGGGCTTCAACATGGGTCTAGACGAATCCGAGGCACCCGAGGCACGAGCTCCCTCCCCTAGTCTCCCGTCGGGTTCCCCCGGTAAGCAAAAAAAGTCTGACGAGTTAATCCGGGCGGGCGAGCGTCTGGACAGGCCCAGGGCATGATAGCTGGACGAATGGGGATGCCTCTCCTATCTTCGAGTAGCTCACTTCTCTCTAAACGACAACGGTAGGCAGCGGTCGAAGGCTCCAGTGCGAAAGCGGCCAAGAAGGCCCGTCGTGAAGAGACGGTTGATGCCGCCAGAGCGGCGGAGGGTCAGGATGACGCTGCACAGGTGATTATTCCTGGAGTGACTGCCTCTGGGGCTTGAGCTACTTTGTCCGCTCCTTCTTCCGTATCGGGGATAACTCCGACGACCTCGAAGGACGCTCTCCCACCGTCTGGTGTAGGGCCACAGGCGGGGGTTTCAACGACTCCTACGTCCGCATCAGGAGGTAATCCTTTAGTGCGGCACTCTTGGGTACAAAGTCGAATCTGCACCCCCTGATGTTTGTGCCAAATTTGTGCAGGTGCAGCTGAGAGAGTGATCTCCATTCCTTCTGACGAAGAGGGGAGGACTGAAGACATGGAAGAGCTTAGTGGTTCAGGTAAGCGTAGGCTTTAGCGTTGTTGATCCCTCTGTGCCGAAGGGGCATTTGTTAATCTTCTCCTTGCATTCACAGTTGGCCCTTTCCATGAAGCTACTGGCAAAGAGGATCCTCCCTCTTGGGAGGGCCATTCGGCCGGAGAGATGGGTGAATCAGAGGCGGATGATGACGTCTCGATTCATGAGGCGCTATCGAGCGAGGAAGAGGCGTCGGCTCCTGAAGACGTGTCCGGCCAACAAGGGGGAGTCCCCGCTCTTGAGGAAGCGTTGGTTGAGGGTGGACCCCCGGTGCGGGAGTCTCCGATCCGAGGGGATACGTCCGCTGCTCCTACGTCTATGGTGGTTGTC
>NC_033800.1:55064269-55069810 GCF_001876935.1 Asparagus officinalis | reverse complement strand
GCTTTGGTGGCGCCAATTACTACTTCCACAGTTATGACTACTGTTACCTCGCTTGTAACTTCATCCGTGGGAGAAGAGGCTATCCTCTCTCCCTTGGAACGTTTGCATAAAAGGAAGGTGGCCCAAACCCTGACTAACTTTCAAGACACTCTAGATCATTGTATCAAGTTCGTGTTGGAAGAGAGCTGCCCCTTCGAGGAGTTTAAGGAGGACCTGGATCACGACATGGTCTTCCTAGTCAAGAAGCTCGACGCCACTGCGGCTAAACCGTACTTCCAGCGTTCGAAAGAGGTGGAGGAGGCCATCCGACATTTGCTTGCCCTTCGCGCGAAAAGTTCCAAAATTGTTGATCTCGCGTCCGACGAAGTTCGAACAACAGTGGAAGAGCGCGACCGACGATTAAACGAGACCATGTCGTTGGAGGCAAGGCTGTCAGCAGAGTTGGAGCAGGTCAAGGCCGAGGACGAACGAGTGACCTACGAACAATAGAAGGCCGATAATCGCCTTTCTCGCCTGTCTTCTGAGATAGCGAAGCTGAAGCAAGTCATAGCTAATGCGTAGGCCTCCCTAGCTACTCAAGAGAAGGCTCGTGAACAGTTGGCAAAGGAGTTAGAGGGTATTGAATCCCGCCGACAATTGGTGGCTGGTTCCGTTAAAGAAAGGGACCGAGCCCTCAAGCAGGCCAGAGACACCATCCAAGATTTGGTCTCACGTACTAAGGAAGATTTTCACCGAGAGATCCTGAGAAATCTCGAGCTTCGTTATGCCAGGGAGATTCGTGAGGCGGAGTTACGGCTGAGAACTTTGTAATTTGCCTTTTATTCCCCGTTGTAATAGGATTTCTTTATGAATGAAATTATCCTTTCGTTTCTGGTCACTATTACTTTCGTGCACGCTCCATTTTCTTTTTTTTAACATGCATTAATCAAGATTTGGCAGCGGGAAAATCCTAGCCGCAGGGGGATCCTAGCTGTCGGTGCACTTCAGCTGCAAGCTTGTCTCGCCTGCAGGCGGAATTTGTCCGCAGGTGGATTTGGAACTGACTCGAGTTCCCGTGCAAGCTTGTCTCGCCTGCAGGCGGAATTTGTCCGCAGGTGGATTTGGAACTGACTCGAGTTCCCGAGGGGTATGCGAATCCAATTGGTTTTGACCCGCGGGAATTCCAACGACGAATCGGGCGTTGGGTGGGCTCCGCTTTCAGTGGGCCACGTGTTAATCCACATGCACGTTAGCCAAGAAGATGGGCACGTCGTTTCGCATTAAATACGGCGTAGTGGGGCTCTTCGTCTATTGCGCCCAATTCGGGCCATTGCTGAAGATCGTGTCCAGGAACCGTCGGATCCTGGCCGTCTGTGTGAGATCCGATTTGTTCGGTCTTACTCTCGACTGTTTAGCCCTGAACGGTCCAATCGAGTGGCGAATAACCGCCTAGGATTAGAGTATTTAACACCCCTACCCTTTGCTAAGAGAGGCTACAGCTTCTTTCATTGTCTTCTCCAGAGGAAACCCAAGTTTTCTGTTCATTGTACTCATAATGGCACCGAAGGTAAAGAGAGTTGCTTCGAAGAAAAGGAAGAAGGCGTCTTCTTCGGGCGCCGCCGAGGCCGCCGCCGCTGAAGGTATCTTTTCGTCCCGACTTTCGTGTGGGTCGAGCGGGTACTCTTCACTTAACTCTTCCCTGTGTTGTTGTTGTGTTTTACAGACCGAGGAGAGGCACCGACTACCGAAGAGCATGCGGCCTAGCCCATTTTAATTTTCGACGATGAATCTGAGGGTGCCGCAACTTCTTCTGCCTCAGGCTCTGTTCCCCAGCCGGGAACTGAACCTTGTCTCGAGGTTCCACCCATCATGGTGCTCCTTCCGGGTCAAGAGCCTGTTTCCCCTGATTCCTTGTCTCTACAGGCTCGCCTTGAAGAGTTCGAGAACGCCGTGAAGCAGGTGATCTCCCTTGTCAGTCTCAGTATGGGAAGCTACAACCACTTCAAACAGTCTCTCTTGGATCACATGGTTGACCTCAGGCGGTTGGGCGAGAACCGGATTGCTACGCGCTGCATGTAGAAGCTCCTTTTCCTAGAGTCACGCTTGGTGAGGCTAGAGATCTTGCTATGGGAAGGTCCAGAGGTTGACGTGGAGTCTTTCCTGGTTCATGTCAGGTGTCAGGAGGCCTGGGAGCAGGAGGTCCGCTCTAGGGAAATAGCGGACTTGGAATCCACTGTCGCCTTCTGGGTGGGTCAACAGCATTCGTTAGAGGAGTGGATAATCAACCTCAATCGCACCATATCTCGCCTAAGAGCTGAGTTGGAGCAGGCGGAGGCGACTCTGAGGGGGCTCCAATCCGAGATCGTAAAGGTTAGCAAGACCGCTGAGGCGGAAACTCGAAGCCTCCAAGCCTTGCACCAGGAAGATGCTACCGCCAGGTCGAGCTTTGAAGACCAGATTCGGAAGGTGGCTGAAGATAAAGCTCAGGAGGACCACACGAGAAGGGTGGCGGCGGTCAAAGAAGAGCTCACATCTTTTAGCTTGTTGGACTGAGATCTCAGGCCTGCGACTGTGTTAAGACATTTTGCCTGTTTTGCTTTTAAAACCATGTCATGACTTGTTCGTTTATGAAATCATAACTTTGTTCAAATGTATTGTCTTAAAAACTGGGTGCATGTTTTGCTTCTTCCTTGGTTGCAAAATCATAACTCTGTTCAAATGTACTGTCTAGAAGCATCTAATGAAGTTCGTGTTTCCTCCTTGTGCACATATCCTTTTAATATGTTGCTATTCAGTGTTTTGCTCATGTATAACTGCCGGCGATTTCATGCCACAGGCGAAACTTCTCGAGTAGTGACGAGTTTGCGTCGAAGGTTAAGCTCAAATACAGGCGAGTTCACGCTGCAGGCAAACTCAAGTGACGGCGAGTTTGTGTGGAAGGCTACACTCAACTGCTGGTGAGTTCCTACTACCAGCGGAAACTCGATTGACGGAGAGTTTGCGTTGACAGTCAACCTCGACTGCTGGCGAGTTTACGCTGCAAGTGAAACTCACTTGATGGCGAGTTCGTTAAGCCGAGCTCGAATGCCGGTGAGCTTACGCTGTAGGCGAAAACTCGAATGATGGCAAATTGGCACTGTAAGTCACACCCCAAAGTGCTGGCGAGTTCACGTTGTCGGCGATACTCGATTGATGGCGAGTTTGCTTGAAGGTTAAATTCGACTGTTGGCGAGTTCACACTGCAGGTGAAGTCTAGGTAACGGCGAATTTGTCCCATAGTCGAAGATTCAAGTGTGGGCAAAACTCGTGCCACGCGTCTGCCTGTGGGCCCAAGTGCTTGCCAGCTAAGGCTCTGGGGTGCGTTAATGCTCATTAATAGCGAAGTGACAGAACGTTTTACCTTTTGCGCTCAATCTGATCGGTCGGTTTGGGGTCCCGAGAGGAATGACCTTTATTGGCGTTGAGCTCGAAGCGTCACAGGACATCTGAGCCGCTCGATTGCCTGAGATGACAAATCTCGACCATTGGGTCTTCGGCTATATATAATACACTCGTCGTCTTTTTAGCAAGGTCTTCGAAGTAATCCGCTGGAAGAGCACCACTGCAAAAACCCTCTTCGACTCATGGCCTCTGCATCCGACCGCAGTGCTTCCGAAGGCGTGGATTCTTCTGCCACCATCGTCGGTGCTGGAGTGCCGCCAGCTTCTCCTGCGAGTTCTGCTCAAGGATCTTCTGCACCGGACCCCACGTCTCACCCTGCGTTCGAGATCCTCCAGCGGTTGGAGGGTCTGGTGCGCCGAACCACCGTTGTCGTGGGCGAGGGCGCCGGGAGATACTACGACGCACTTCCCCTCGTGGAGACGGGTCTAGGGGCGGTCTGTCGTGTGGGCGGTCGTCAGCTCGCACGGCGATGCGAGCGATAGTTCGGCCGCTTAGAAGGGTGGATGTACTGCCTGGAGGAGCTGGCACAGGAAGATTCTTCGGACACGCCACCGCCTCTCTCGATGTGCTTTATGCTCGAACGTGAGGAACGGGCGAAACGCATCCAGGCGAAGGAGTCCGAGCTCAAGCGCCTGCGCAAGCGGCATCAGGCGGTGTTGGACAAGATGGACGCCTATATGGACGCCGCCTTCTTTGAGGATGCCGGTTCTCTCCGTGGCAAGGCGAGGCTGCGGGAGCTCGAGCGCGAGCAGATGAGGCTCAGTCAAGCTGCCAGAGCGACGGACAGGGCACTTCAACTCCTTCGCCAGGAGGAAGAGGATGGCGAGGCTGCAGCAGAAGCAAGAGGAGGAGGCGAAGGCCCAGCGTGCGGCGGATCTTGCAGCGGTCAAGGCTAAGATCGCCACGTTTAGTCTACTGAAGCTCCTTTAGTGCCTATTTTGTTTAAATACCCCTTTTTTCTTTTGTTGTAACTTGGTTGATGCGGGCTGCATCATAACTCCAAAACTTTATACATGTGATTTTGGCCCGTAATGGCCTTTTGTTTTGTTTATCCTCTTCTTTGCATGCCCAGTTTCTTTTTTCTGGTTCTATTTTCTGGTGTTGATATGTACTCGACCCGTGTCTCGTCTTCATGTTGGATTCGCCTGCGTTGTCTGGCGCTCGAGTTGAGCTACTCACTCCATCTCGGGTAACATGGCGAGTCTTCGACTAATCTGTTTTGGATTTAGTCGTTAGGTCCCTTCTCTGCTCTTGGCTGTTCACGGCGCGGGGGTCGGGTTAACTCCGACTTTCACGTCGCAGCCCAAGTAGAATCACGAGGGTAACACTTAGGTCGAAACAAAGAGCAGTCGCCCACGACCAACTGAAGAACCCCTCTCTGACTTGCCATTTGGCGAGTTGTTGTTTGGGGGGAAATAGCGGAACATGTCGCCGGTCGAGCCGCCCTCAATAATTATCGTCGTGCGGGTGAGCGATGATACGGATGATAATCTAATCGTTCAGGGATGTTGGAATGTGATGATTGATTGTCATAGGAGCCGTTGCACGGTAGGCTACTACCCATCGGTTATCCTAAGGGAATGTTAGGGTTTCCGAAATTGGTCAAGTAGTTCAGGGACGTAGGAGTGTGACTATTGACCGAAGTAATAACACGTCGCATGGTAGGTTATTACTTAGGCTATGTTACTCATAGGAATAATGGTGCTAATCATCAGAGGTGATCATTAACCTGATGGGGTTTTGTCACGATTGGAGCAACTGTGAGGACCTACCATCCTTTTGAAGAGGATTGGTAAGTTGATTTTGTCAGAGGTTTGATATTAACGTGATAGGGATTGTCGCGATTGGAATGACTTTGAGGACCTACCATCCTTTTGAAGAGGATTGGTAAGTTTATTTTGTCAGAGGTGTGATGTTAACGTGACAGTGAGAGTCTGATGCAGCCCACTTGAACTGCTAATCTCGCCTGTTTTGAGAGGTTAAGAAGTGGAGTTTGCCTAAACTGTTAGGCTCGCCTGGTTTGAGCGGTTCGCCATAACCGGGAACCTGGCTTAGGAAACGGGGTTCTCCTAGACTTATAGGCTTGCCTGACTTGAGCGGTTCGCCATAAACTGGGAACCT
>NC_033800.1:55039129-55064261 GCF_001876935.1 Asparagus officinalis | reverse complement strand
TGGAAGCGTAGGGAATAGTTTAACCTCTTATACCAGTTGGAGGATGTGAGGACCAGTTTAGACTCATGCACTCGTGGGAGTTTGGAAGAAGAACTAAGGGTAGTACTTCTTCAAGTATTTGACGTTGATAGGTATCATGATCTTATCGCCATTTGGCTTGACGAGGCGACAGGCTCCATTCGAATAGACTATCTCTACTACGAACGGCCCTTCCCATTTGGGCTAAAATTTGCCCTTCTTCTTAGAGGTGAGAATCATCAGTCGGCGAACGGCTAGTACCAATTCCCCTTCCTTGAAGGCTCGGCGTTTGACTTTCTTGTCAAAAGCCTTGGCCATTCGGGCTTGATAGAACTCAACGTGTTGTTGAGCTTCTAGTCGTTTGTCGTCCAACGCTTCGAGCTCCGCGAGTCATCGTTGGTGATTATCCTCAACCGTCATCCCCGTTGCTAGGGCGACGTGAAGGGATGGAATTTGAATCTCTAATGGCAATACGGTTTCACAGCCGTATACCAATGAGTAGGGCGTGTTGCTAGTCGGTGTGCGAACCGTTGTGCGATATGCCCATAAGCTTTCGCCTAGCTTTTCATTCCAATCGCGTTTGCTAGTGGAAGTCAGCTTGGTCAAAATCTTAATAATTGTTTTGTTGAAGGCCTCGGCCAAGCCATTCACCGAAGGGTTATAGGCCGTGGAGGAGAGGTTCTGTATTCGGAACTTGTCACAAAACCTGGTGAATGCATGGCTGACGAATTGCGTGCCGTTGTCATGAATAATACGCCGAGGTACGCCGTATCGGTATATGACATGGTGTTTGATAAATTTGATCACATCATTAGTCTTGACCTCTCTTAAGAGGACGGCTTCGGCCCACTTAGAGAAGTAGTAGGTGATCGTGAGGATGAAACGGTGACCTCTCGCCGACGGCGGGGATATTGGCCCGACTATGTCCATCCCCCATGCTTCGAAGGGCCATGACACCTTCGTCGGGTGCAGGTCTTCGGGAGGTTGATGTATGTAGTTGGCGTGGATTTGGCATTCGTGGCAGCGCTTTGCGTAAGCGACCGCGTCGCTAACCATCCCAGGCCAAAAGTAGCCTATCCTCCGCAAGCGATCCCAAAGCTTGGGTCCAGGCTGGTGAGCCCCGCAAGTACCGTCATGGGCTTCGCGTAGGGCCTCCTACGCTTCCGTCTTTGAAAGACATCGAAGCAACAAGCTGTCGTACGACCTCCGATATAACGTCTTGGTGGTCGAATCATAGTAGAACCTCGAGGCACGTCGTCGGACAGACTCTCGTTCCCTTGCGTCTTCGGGCAATATGCCGTATAGAACATAATCGATGATCGGGAGACGCTAGTCCTCTAGATCTGGCTGATCCGGGACTTGATGGGTGGCGTTCGCTTCTGGGACGTCTTTTAGTTGAAAGAGCTTTCGGCTCGCTACTGTGACCCATTGGGTCGTCCCTAGTGTCTGAGCCAGGTTGGCCGCCAAGGATGCAAGAGCGTCCGCATGCGTATTCTTGGAACGTAGCACGTGCTCGATGTGGAAGCTCTCAAATGACTTTACTAGCTTGATAACCGCTTTGTGAAGTGGGATCAGATCATCATTTCTAACCTCGTACTCGCCAATTACCTGCTTGACGATGAGTTGAGAGTCACCGTAAGCCTCAAGACATTTTATCCCTAATTCTTTCGCTAATTCAAGCCCGATGAGTAGCGCATTGTATTCAGCTACGTTGTTGGTGCATGGCTCCGTCAAAGAAAAGGCTCAGGGTAACACGTGGTTATACAGAGAGGTGAGGAACACCCCACTCCTGCAACAATAGAGCCGCTAGTACCTACGCGAGACGCGTCGTCGAAGAACATTTGCCACACCTCTGGTGACGAAGTTACGTTGGCTTCGGGGGGTTCATCTGGCAGATCTTCAAATAGGTCGGTCTTCGACCCCAGCGGGTGACTAGCCATAAGATCACAGATGGCCTACCCCTTGACTGACTTTTGTGGCATAAAATGGATGTCATATTGAGACAGCAGAAGTGCCCACCTGGCCAGACGCTAATTTAACACCGCGGGTTGCGTCATGAAAACTCGGATGGGGTTCATCCGGGAATTGACGTGGATTGTCTGGCCCACCAGGTAGTGCCGCATCTTTTGGATGGCGAACACTAAGGCTAGACATTCCTTTTCGATCATCGGGTACCGTTGTTCGGCGCCTTGCAAGGTTCTGCTTAGGTAGTAGATGCCCTGTTCGTAGCCTGCGTCATCATTTTGTGCTACGAGGGCGCCTAGAGAATGATCCATAGCTCGTATATAGATGAGGAATGGCTTTCCTGAGATCGGCGCCATAAGGACAGGCGGGTTTGAGAGATAAGCTTTGATTTTCTCAAAGGCCTTTTGGCAAGACTCGTCCCACACAAAGGAAGTACCTTTCTTCATTAGTTTGGAGAAGGGTTGACACTTGCCCGAAAGATTTGAGATGAACCTTCGGATATAAGCCAATCGTCCCTGAAGACCTCTTAGCTCTTTAAGATTTCGGGGCGGTCGAAGCTCTTGAATAGCTCGCACCTTGTCTGGGTCAATCCGGATTCCTTTCGTCGTGACGATGAAACCGAGGAATTTACCACTAGACATCCCTAAGAATGACTTAGTAGGATTCATCTTGAGTTGATAAGTCCTCATGAGTTCAAACATCGCCCTCAAGTCTTGGAGGTGGTCCTCTTTACAGCGACTCTTCACGACCAGATCGTCCACGTAGCATTCGACCATCTTCCGCAGATAATTTTAAAAGATTATGCTCATGGCACGTTGGTAAGTTGCGCCAGCGTTTTTAAGTCCGAAGGGCATAACAGTGTAACAGTACACCCCTATAGGAGTTCTGAATGAAGTGTGTTTCTCATCCTCGGGATGCATTTTGATTTGATTGTATCCTGAGAAACCATCCATGAAGAACATCCTCTCGAATCCGCATGTGTTGTCTATGATGACATCCGTGATGGGCAGAGGAAATTCGTCCTTGGGGCACGCAGCGTTGAGGTCTCTAAAGTCGATGCAGAAGCGAATCTTACCGTTTTTCTTTAGGACTGGAACAATATTGGCCACCCAGTCGGGGTGTTGCTCCTCCCTGATGAAACTGGACTCGATCAGTTTCTTCACTTCGGCCTCAATTGCCTACATGATCTGAGGGCAAAACCGCCTCTGCTGTTGCTTGACTGGTTTGGCGTCTGAGCCGATGTTGAGGCGATGCGTGGCGACCCGCGGATCCAGGCTGGGCATGTCCTCGTAATTCTAGGCGAAGACGTTAATGTATTCCTGTATGAGGGCAATGAGGTCCTCTTTTTCCCGGGGAGGTAGACTGCCACTGATGAATATGGGCTTGGGATTCGCCTCGTCCCCTATGTTCACCTGGGAGATTTCGTCTTCGGTCGGTGGCTCACGTTGCTCGAAGCGACTGTTCCACTGGGCGTTAACATGGCGATCCCATGTCTCATCATAAAGCGGGACTTGTCCATCCTCCACCATTTCGGCGGGGTCTATCGCAGCCATGTTGACCGTAAGGTTATCGAATAGATTCCTCATGCAGACGTCTGAGTCCTATGCCGAAGTCGTCGACGATCGATCTCCCGAACATGCATAGTCGGAATCCTCGTTGACGTAACAGCACAAATCTGATGAGGAGGAGGAGTAGCCTAAGCCTCTTCGAGTCATGTTGAAGTAATTTGAGGGTTTACCTTTGGGTACATAAGCAGGTCAGATGACCGTCTTGCGCCCTTGGCCGTAATTCAGGCTCTCTAAACGGGTGAGGTCATATCCCATGTCACTCATCATGCGTTTTGTGACTTGACTGTATTGCAAAAACTGGGGCACCGGGTCCTCGTCTTCAGATTCATCCCATAGCATTCATAAGGGATGATCGATTCGACCGAAGATAATATCTTTTTGATAATTATTCCGGGCTGGCACGACGAGTACCGCTTGTGATGATTTGATCGGCTGTACTTTTGCTACGTATGACGAGCATACTGGTGAGTACAGGGAGGGATCGCTGTAGAGTTTTGACCATATGTTACTGGGTGTATCATCCGCGGACGTAGAGCAAGACGACAAATAAGCAAAGTTGGACTTCTCATTCGTGATAATTTCCTCTACCTGAACAGCGTTGGTTACATTGTGACTTTCATAACCGATTATAATTGACTCAAAGTCATTCAGGATTAGGCTTTCGCCGTACTCAGGTTCGCTATCTGCCTCGTTGCTACTCTCCAGCTCTTCTACCGGTGGCTCGTCGGGGTCTTGGTACAGCAGAGAATCCGTGAAGTAGTTTTCGACGCCTTTGAAGGGTTGTTTATCAACCACTACCGTCTTTACTTGCTCATAATCATCTACATACTTCAGGCATTGGTGCAACGTGGATGGGACTATCCGGTTGCCATGTATCCACGGACGTCCTAAGAGTATGTTGTAGGAAGGCTCGGCGTCGATGACGTAGTAGGTCACCTCCGTCTTCATGTCGCCTATTCGACATTTCAGGCGGATTTTGCCGAGTGGCCAAGTCCCCGTGGCGTTAAAGCCAAAGATTGTCGTGGTTGTTGAAGACAGACACCTTGGCGGTATTCCCAAGTGTTTGATCAATTTCAGGGGAACAATGCTCAATGCAGAACCCGGGTCGACCTGAATTCGATCCACTTTCGACGAACCGACGTACCCTGTGAAGTACAGTGGTCGATCATGAGACATGCTCTTGATGAGCATGTCTTAAGGAGTGAAAGTGATGCACGGGACCCGTCTCTCGGTGGTTTGGCAACATGTTGCACACTCTTTTTTTGTGTCCTCCTCCCTCGAGAAGTGGGTGGAGAAGGCCTCCGAGTCAGCCAATGCCTCTTGTAGAGCTTCTCGGGTAGGCCTGGATAGCCGTAGGAGGTCGTACATGGTAATTCGTGCGGGGATGCCTTTCAGCTGTGCGAGTACATTAAACCGGAAGGGTTGACGGCTTGAGCTTGGCCTATCCGGATTGGGAGGGGTTGTCGTGGTTAGCCTCGTGGGAGGTCCCGCCGAGTTTTCCGCCCTCGTGGGGTATTCCTTAGCAAATTCCTTCCCTGCTCTCGTGGCGAGGACAGTGGTTTCCTCTTCGGAGTCGGTCAGGGCGGCGGAGACGACGTTACAATGTTTTCCCTTAGCCTCTTTCGAGGGCTTTGTAGTCCATTGTTCATCGTTGAGGAGGTCCGGATGGACCCACATCACCTGACCCGATGGTAGAATCTACGGAGTTAAACCTTTCCCTCGCTGATTGTGAGGGTCATCATTGGTGATTTTCAAGACTGCATTGGGGATAGGAATTATCCTCGCCGGAGCTTGGACCTCCAGGAGATTTGTCCCAAAGCTCAAGGTGATCATGTTCATAGTCACCTGCTTTTGAACCTTCTCCTTCTTTAGGACCCCCGCATCGTAAAGGGCTTGGAGTTTATCCTTAAGGACGTAACACTTAGTCGTGTGGTGGCCGAGGAACCTGTGGTAGGCACAATAACTCGGGTCGTCGGTTTTGTTCGCCTCCTCAGGCTTCGCGGCCTCCGATAATTTAATTCGCCCGCTCTTGAGTAAAGTATCGAATGTCGCCACCACCTGATCTTCTTTGAAGTCGTATTGCCGTGGGGGGCATTGCTCAAATTGCCTGGGCTTCGGCCTTTGAGCCGTCTTTGGCGCTGGGGTGGAATCGACGGCCATGATTTCTTTTCCCCTTGACCGAGGGGGATTCTTTGGCACGGCCGGTTCCGCAGTTCCCTTCTTGGGCTGCGGCTCTTCGGCCTCTAGCCTTTTGATCATGTTTTCCACTTGTTCGCCCTGACGAACAAGCTCCTTCCATGTCCGGGTTTCCACCGCGCCCACTTTGGACAGAATATGGATTGAGAGATTATTGCGGCACATCTCAATCAGTGTGGATTCGGAGACTTGGTCCCGACAGTGGACTGATCGGTTCCGAAACCTCTTCATGAAGTCGTTGACTGACTCCGACTTTTGTTGCTTTTCGGCGAGGAGGGTGGCCATTGACACCTTCGTGTCATCATCGAAGAAGCGTGCTAGGAAGAGTCTTTCAGCGTCAGCCCATGACTTGATAGAGCCGGGTTCTAACTTGCGGAACCATTCAAAGGGTGCCAATGAATAGCCGAGTGAGGATAGCGTCGTTCCCTGTAAGGAATCCGGTCTGCGCCATGAAGTAATAAATGTGTTGCGAGGGTGAGCCTTTGCCGTCGAATTATACCAGGCTGATTGGCTTGAACTTCGGTGGGTATGGGACCGTATCCCATTCGACAGGATAGGGTCGGACCACCCCTAGCTTGTTCATGTTCTGCTGAAGCTTTAGCGTGTTGAGCTGGTTTTGGAACTCATCGAACCTCTTGTCGTGGGTGCTACCCCCTGTATGCGACGTTCCTAGCAATGCCTTGGAAGAGTAATCGGATTGTGGATTACTGTTATCTTCTGTCTCAGTCGCCAGATGATGGGGAGGTACCCACTCCTTATCCCCCGTTCGCCGGGGTAAGGTGCGCTGGGACCTTTTCTTCTTCTTCTTCTTGTTCAAAAGTTGTTCCATCATCTCTCTCAGGGAATCGATGGTTGCCTGTTGCTCCTCAAGCTTTTGGGATACTGTCTGTTCATAGGCGAGTTCAGTCGTATGTACTCTTGCCAGTGCGTCCTGACTTGAGTGCGAGGTTTGAGACATGGCTGCTGCCGAGTGAACTTCGTCTTCGCCGTAGGAGGGGGGTGCTAAGGTGGAGTAATCAAACCCGATGCTTACCCCCTTGCGACTACGGGTACGCTGGTATATGTCGTCTTGTCCGTGCTGAACAAGCCGAGGATTAGGCCCCAGGACGGAGTCCGAATCTGGAGAGTCAGAAAGTACCGCCTTACCCCTGTCCATCATATTGATTATAGCGGACGGGAGCTCTAGGTCGTCGGCAGCGTGTCCTTTTCGGTAACGACGCTTTCGACGGGAGGGCCTTGGTCGAGAAGGCTGTCGAGAAAGTCTCTCGAACACTGAAGGCCTCGCCGTTCCTATGCATTGACAGTCGGCGAGTACAGTTTGGATGAGTATTTCGCAATGGCACTGAGGATCTGCCTCATGTATGGTGCATTTGCGAGTCAGGTATCCCCGGAGGTCTTCTATGGGCGGTTGGTGACAACCCCCAGCACCAGAAGAATCGCTCGGGTGATCATGCGAGAGAGCTTTGGATGTACTCTCTGGTGCACGCTGAATGGAGCGTTTTAGTGCTGGAGTTAGGCGATCTTGCCTTGCCAGGCGAACTTTTGTGTTTGGGCGAACTCCAGTGTGTAGGCGAGTTTCGACCCCTCGCTTGTGCGGGCGGGTTTGCGAGGTGTCGCCTACTGCTTTGCCTTTACGTTTATTCGTCAAAGGGCCATGGCGAGGCTCGCCAGCCCTCGGGAGTTCATCTATATGGGTAGGCTCACTCGCGTGGGGTGGTTTATTCGCATCAGGGATGTGACCTGAGAAGCGAAGTCCATCTGAGCGGGTGGCCCCGTCATTCTTGGTCGGCGCTCCTGATTTGGAGAGCCTTCCGATGTCGGGCAAGTTGCCCTCTTGCCTAACATTTCTCGAGCCTGTATAATAATTCAGGCCATTGTATGAAACGAAGGCTCGGGCCTCCTGTCTGACGAGTGTCTGCCGTTGCCGTTGGCGAGCTCTTCTAGAGAGGAGAGCATCTGCATGGGCTGTGGCAGTATAGTCTATGCCGGAATGAATCGACGTTTCTTCTGGGGCGGGTGTCTGCGGGGGCCGTTTGGCGACCCATCTGGCAGGCCTTCGTCCCTTGCTCTCGATCTCTGGCTTAGCCTTGATCGGTTTTGAGGGAGCAGGTTCCCTCGACGAGACTCGGGTAGAGCCCTCAGGTGCGGAGGCTTTGGCCGTTTGAGGTTGGCTCCTGCGCACGACTCTATGGTGTTTGCGGGACGCATCGCCACCAGAGGAGGAGGAAGACAAGTACTCTTCGTACTTGGTTTGGTCAAACTCGATCTCTAGGGACTCCACAATCGTCCCAACAGCAACTTCGTCGAACTGAGCTACCACCATTTCGGTTGAAGAAACAGCTTCTCCCACTGTGGTCGCCATCTTCTGTAGGTGTAAATTTTGATTTCCCGAAAATAGGAGAAATTCGTTTGTATTAATAAGAATAGCTTATTACAAACTAATGAATCAAAATTACAACAGAAGCAGAGGGAATGCCCTCCTTGTTTAATGTGGGGACTTTCGGTAGCTACATGATGCTTCGCTCGATTCTCGTGCCGAGTTTGCTTCCCTTGGACGGTTCGACCGAGATTGCCGGAGAGCTTCAGTACACAGTAGGAGCTCAGGTTGATGGAGTTCGGATCTCCGAGTTCGGCAATGATCAGGGCCCGGAACTGAGAGGGGATGCTACAGTGCAAAGGTTATGCAAAGAGCTTGCAGTCGACCCGATTGGGAGTCGAGAGCTAGTGGTTCAGTTAGCTGATTCAACTATGAGTGAATCGCTGAGCGGCTGAAAACAGCTGAAACTCTTCTTTTTTGGCTGGAAGAAGTTCTGAACCCCTTCTTCGTGGCTGGAAGAAGTTCTTAAATGGTGGAGAGACCCCGTGGTTACTCCTTGAATCATGGGATATGACCATGCACTGTTGAGAGACATTTTGCCACCTCTCTGTACCATCAACGGTCATTCGATGGGTCGTGCTTCACGCCATGTCACGTAGGAGTGGGAAGGCACATCCTCGTATGTGAGACAGCGGTTGCCCACTACTCGAGTGGATTTGGCCAGCCTACTGTGTGCCGACGAATCCAGCTCTCGATTCGGACGGGAGAGGTGAGCTGCATTTATGAATGTTCAGGTTGATCTGGTACCTGTCCGATCACTTGTACTGTGAGCGGTCACTCGACGGGCCTGGAGTACTGTGCCTTCTCCCTTCAGGTCAAGGGAGGCGGGAAAGCGGGTGCCCAGTACTCGAGTGGGTTTGGACAGCTTGCCGAATGCCGGCGGATCCAGCTCTTGACTCGGACGGGCGAGGTGAGCTGCATTTATAAATGTTCAGGTTGATCTGGCACCTGTCCGATCACTCGTACTGTGAGCGGTCACTCGACGGGCCTGGAGTACTGTGCCTTCTCCCTTCAGGTCAAGGGAGGCGGGAAAGCGGGTGCCCAGTACTCGAGTGGGTTTGGACAGCTTGCCGAATGCCGGCGGATCCAGCTCTTGACTCGGACGGGAGAGGTGAGCTGCATTTATAAATGTTCAGGTTGATCTGGCACCTGTCCGATCACTCGTACTGTGAGCGGTCACTCGACGGGCCTGGAGTACTGTGCCTTCTCCTTTCAGGTCAAGAGGGGTGGGAAAGCCCGCCCTGGCACGTGGGGTAGCGGATACCCAGCTATACTGGCGAGTTTAAGGTTTACAAGCGGATCTGACTTTAGACTCGGTCGGGCGAGTTGTAAAAAGGCAAATTTCTGTTATTTAGTCGATCTTGACTCGTGCGGGTGAGTCGATCATCCAGGCGAATCTGGGACACGAGTGCGTTTGACGACCACACGGCTTGGGCCCGTGTTGGCGAATTGTGTTGGCGAATTGTGTTGGCGATTTGTCCTTGCAGGCGAATTTCTCGCAAGTTTACAGAGGTGTTTTTTTACCGTCTACATAGACACATTAAGTTCCTCTAGATTCAAATCAATTGACCATGGCGTTAGAATGAATGGCTTGTTATCAAAAGTCCAAGGACCTCTCTGTAGAACTGCTAAATGAGCTTCTAGAGAATCGAACTTAAACAAAAAAAAAAACTCTAGAATCTATAGCTAGGGTTTCAATTGTACCAAAATCAGAGCAATGTTTATCAATATAACCCTTGATAGCAGAATACGATGCTTTGAATCCAAAAACATAGCCTATAAGAGCAGAATTCCATTCATTTACACCTAATCGCCAATCTTCTTCATCAAACTAGATACATTCAGCATCACCAAATTGTTGAGGAACAAATGAAAAACGTAGACCACTGTCCTTCAATCGATTTGTATTCACCACGTTTGCCTAAATTTTTGATCTAGAATGTTGGTTCTCATCAGCTCCATGAAGATCACCACCTTGCTTAGCACCAAAAACATCATCAGTATTTATTATGAGAATATGAGCTAGATTTGAGAAGAGGGAAAGATAAGGAAAACAAAAATGAGATCAAAACTATCTAAATCGAAGAAAACCACTTCAAAAATAAGCTGGAACACGATAGCAAAGATGAGCTTGTTGCGCGTCGGTGAAAGCGTGCGCACAAACCAACCGAGTCGTCAAACAATGAGAGAAGAACAACTAACGAGTGCAATTCACAAAAGAACAATCAAAATCACACGCATAAAATTTACGTGGTTCGGCAAGTTGCTTACATCCACGGGGAGAGGATGGGGAGATTTTACTATATGGAGGAAAAAATAACGGGTTATGACTCACACAAACTCTCAAAATAACCCTAACCAATCTCTCATTCCCTTACAATAATCTCCCTCTCAAAGTGCTCAAAACAATCTCTATTCTCTAATAAAAATCCTAACAAAACGTGTTTTCTTTTATATCAAATCCCAGACCAAAACAAGGTGGGAAACTGAATCAGCCTAGGAACCCGATATCGGTCGACTAATGATCCCTCATCAGTTGGTTGATCAATGTGCATCGGTCGACTGATAAGGGTCCATCAGTCGACCGACCAGAGTGACGAATTCGGACTCTGTAGTGTGCATGTTGTCAGTCGACTGATCATGTTCGATCAGTCGACCGACCCGAAACTCCTGTAATTCCCTTACGGTCGAATCGGTTGACTGATCAGACCCGATCAGTCGATTGATGAGCCTCCTCCTATGCACGTCTTATTTTTTCTTCGCCGTTTTCAATAATTCTTCACCTCGGCGAAGTGTTTCCAAAACTGAGCTGATACCAACATGAGCACCAATGCGTCGTCTCTCTAAATCTGGCTACACTAATATGGTTGTCTACGTGCCCCCTCTCCTAAGGGATCAAGCCGCCCGTAGTTCTTCCAAATGACCTTGAAAGGCCTCAACAAGCACAAATTCACAACAAACTTCTATAATGATCGAACTTATTACTCGGGACCACCTTTATGAGTATATCTGCTGGATTCTCTTTTGTGTGGATCTTCACAAGCTCCACATCCCCATCTTCAAGAACATCTCCAAAGAAGTGATAACGAACGTCAATATGCTTCATCTTCGCATAGAAAACCTGATTCTTCACCAAATAGGTAGCGCTCATGCTATCACAATGAATGATGACGGATCGTTACGAAACACCAAGATCTTCCAAAAGTCCTTGAAGATAAATTGCCTCCTTAACAGCCTCCGTAATCACCATATATTCTGCCTCCATCGTCGACAAAACCACTATAGATGGCAAGGTGCATCTTCAACACACCGGCGCACAGATTAAAGTGAACACATATCCCATCGTCGACCGATGTTTATCCAAATCTCCAACATAATCCGAATCTACGTATCTAATATATAGCTGCCCACCACTAGTATCCCGCTTAAACACCAAACTAACGTTGATAGTACCTCGAATGTACCTCAAAATCCACCTCACTATATCCCAATGACCCGGACCTGGATCCTGCATGTATCGTGAAACCATGCTAACTACTTATGACAAATATGACCTCGTACATACCATGACGTACATCAAGCTTCCCACTATGCTCACATAAGGGGTCTTAAACATCAATTCTCTATCTTCAATTGTCTTCGATGAAAGGTCAGCTAAAAGCTTCAAATAGGCTCCTAAAGGTACACTGACTGACTTTGTCTCCATACTCACATTGAACCGCTATAACACATTCTTCAAATAAGCCACATGTGTCAAATATATTCTGCCCTTATCTCTGTCTTTGCCGATCTCCATCCCCAAAATACGCTTTGCTTCACCCAAATCCTTCATCTCAAACTCGCTCTAAAGCTGCTTCTTTACTTTATCTATTGCGGATCTGGAAATAGAAGCAACCAATATGTCATCAGTATAAAACAACAAATAAATGTACGTACCTTCATGCAACTTATGATAGTACACACAAGGATCAAGCTGGCTCCTAATGTACGAATAACCAAGTATAAACTCATCGAATCGTCTATACCACTGTCTCAGAGATTGCTTCAATCCGTATAGCTATTTATTCAACCTACAAACCAATTTCTCCTTTCCTGCAGCCCAAAACCCCAATGATTGAGTCATATATATTTCTTCATCAAGATCACCATGAAGAAAAACTATTTTCACATCCAACTAATCCAATTCCAAACCATATTATGCCACCAAAGCTAGCAAGATTCGAATCGAAGAGTGCTTCACCACTGGAGAAAAGACTTCATTGTAGTCAATGCCTTCTTCCTATGTATAATCTTTCACTACCAACCTAGATTTAAATCTCACTGGAGTGCCGTGAATACCCTCCTTCTTGGTATACACCCATTTGCAACAAATTACTTTCCGCCCCTTTGGAAGCTTGACAAGCTCCCATATGTCGTTCTTCTGAAGAGACTCCATCTCCTCCTGCATAGCCTCCTACCACAAATCAGCCTCTAAACTTTGCTCAACCTCTCTGAATATAGTAGGAACCATCTCATCGATTTTCTCCACCAGAAGTGCATATGCAACCATTGTATCTGTATACCTTGCTAGCAACCGTATGTCTCTCCTATGTCTCCGAACTATAATAGAATCCTAAACCTGAGCCGTTGGTCCCTGAGCCTGCTTTACTGAACTTGTATCCTCTAAATCATCACTGTACTCGTCAGACGTCATCTTAGTCTGCACTCTAATGGATTGTAGGGTCAAAAAAATCTACAATTGATTCTTGTTTTAAGAATGAGTTCTATCACTTGGTAAGAATATCTTACAATCGTTCTCTCTCGAATACAGGGGAAGAGAAGGTTAATTTGACTTCTTTTTTGTTTAATGTAGGCTCTGTGCAAATAAAGGATGCCTCACTCGATGATTGAGTCGAGTTTGCTTCCCAATGACGATCAGATCAAGATCACGAAAGCTTCTGACGATGGATTAGGCTGCAAGAACCGAAGTTCGGGTCTTGGACTTGTGCGCCAAAGTTCTGCTTGGAGTCTCTAATGATCAAAAAGTTGATCTCAAGTTGTTAGATGATCTCCCCCTAAAGTTGGCATCTTCATAGCTATTGGAGGCTATTTATAGACCTTTAGTGCATAACCAAAGCACTGATCGTAGGGTTAAGGGGCGTAACTGCCTCACTGAATTTAGCCCACGTGGGCTGACTGGGTCTTCAAGACCGTTATAGTCGAACTTCATGTGGTATGACGAGCCTCACTGCGTGGTGAGGTTCATCTGATAAGACGAGCCTCAATACACAGTGAGGTTCATCTAGCAGATTGTGCCTCGCCGAATGAAGTTTTGTTTTCACTATCAAACTTCATCTTTCGATGAGTTTCAAGCTGAGCTTCTTCTTTAATGACGAGCTTCATCTTTACTGACAAGCTTCATCTTTGATGGTCGAGTCTAGCTGCCTAGCAAGTCTCGTGGACTTCTTCTGATGAGCTTCATCTTCACTGACGAAATTCGTCAGCTGATGAACATCGATTCTCATTTCCGTCGATGAGCTTCGAACTTTATATCTGAAAACGAGCTTTGATGCTTCCAAATGAGCTTCTGAATGAGATTCATCTTCACTGATGAAGGTTCGTCATGATAATGATCCACGCCTGTTTGTAATGAGGTGCAACCTTCATTTGTATTTTGGTATTTTTGAGTGTCTACATGGATACGGTCCCATCTAGACATTATGGAGCTGCATCAATCTCCACCATCTACGATGCATCCTCCGTCGGGGTGCTCTCCACCTGATAAGAGCTGAGAGACTTTAAGAGAGAAGCCTCATCAAAAGTGACGTCTCTACTCAGTACAATCTTCTTCTCAATTAGATCCCAAAGCTTGTATCCTTTAACACCATGCTTGAATCCCACAAATATGGTCTTTCTAGCTCAAGGTTCCAATTTGTCAGTTTTGACATGATAAAATGTAGGGCACCTAAAAACCTTAAGCTGATCATAGTCATGTGCTGCCTCTCCCGACCACATCTTCATAGGGGTCTTCATCTCAATCGCAGATGAAGACATCCTATTAATGAGGTGGCTCGCATATAAAAGTACCTCAGCATAAAAGATCTTCTCTAAATCACTCCGTGATAACAAACATCGGACCTTTTCCAGTAAAGACCGATTTAACCTCTCTGCCACCCTATTCTGCTACAGCGTATGACTAATTGTGAAGTATTTCTCTATGGCCTCATCTCGACATAGTTGTTGAAAGGGGTCTAAAGTATATTCTCCACTGTTATCGGATCTCAACGTCTTGATCTTTCTCCCAGTCTGTAGTTCTAATCTTCTCTTCCACTCCACAAATATCTCTAGGACTTCACTCTTATGCTTCATGATATACACCCAATAACACCTAGAGTAGTCATCCACAAACGTGATGAACCGATATCAACCACCAAGTGATACCGTCTTGGTGGGACCCTAATCATCCGTGTGCACGTAGTCCAAGATGCCCGTCGTCCTATGAATGACTATCCCGAACTTCACTTTAGTCTTTTTGCCAAGAACATAATGCTCACATAATTCAGTCTTTCCACTCTTAGCTCCCTTCAATAACCTCTGCTTACATAATGCATGCAGTGACTTTTCTTCTGTGTGACACAATCTGTAGCGCCAAAGTCTGCTCGCATCCACCTTTAAAACTGCTGAAGCTACCTGGCCAATCTCGATGCTTCCCTTCAGATAATAAAGATTCCTACTGTGGACCGCCTTCATCACTATCACAGATCTCTTAGTAACTTTTGCTAAAGTATTCTAAAAAATCACATTGAATCCTTTTGCTTCCAAAGCTCCAACAGAAATAAGATTCTTCTTCAGTTGAGGAACAAATCTCACTTTATTCAGCTCTCGAATAACTCCATCGTGCATCAAAATCCTGACGATACCTAACTCACGAATGCCATAGGACTGATCGTTTCCCATGACCACCACACCCCCGTCGAGCTCCTCAAAAGATACAAACCAATCTCTCCGGGGAGTCACATGATAAGTAGCACCATAATCCAACATCCAATCCTATGCATCTACATGGTTAACCTCTGGAGTAATCAATAGAGAAAAGAAAGAATCATCGGAATCGTTATCACTTTTAGCAATGTTCACCTCACTGGCTTTTGGCCCCTTCTTCTTGCTATTCTCCTTCTCTTTGAGCTTCGGGTAATTTCTTTTCCAATGTTCTTGTTCTTTGCAGAAAGCACATTGGTTCTTCAAAATCTGGTAGTAGCCTCTAGAATTTGACCTGCCTCGATTACCACCTCTTAGATATGGACTCCTTCCTCTCGTCGATAAGGTCTCTCCTGAAGTGCTAGCTTTGGAGGATTCTTTATCCTTCCTCATCAAATCAAAATTTGTCAATGCATTAGTCACTTCACTATAGTTGATGGAAGATCTACCATTAAACAATGTGAGCACGAATGTATCATACTCCTCATCGAGCAATGAGCCTAACAAAATGTTCACCTTGTACTCATCTGATATCTTCTCATCTATATTCGCCAAGTCCGACAATAACTTTGTGTAGTTGTTCACATGATCTGTAAGTGATGTACCCCTTAACATATGAAATCTGAACAATCTTTGTAGTAAGTACAAACGGTTCTCAACACTCTTTGTAAGATACTTGTTATTGAGAATCTCCTATATCTTCACCGCAGGCATCACATCGATAACATCGTACTTCAACTCTTATTCCAAACATGATCTAATCACCCTACATGCATTTCGATCATCTTATCTCATATCGCCTCATCATATTTTGATGGCCTCTCATAGACCATGATGATCTATTCCAAAATTTGAGCATTCAATGCATCATGCACATCACTCATCCACAACCCAAAGTTGATTTTTCCGTCATACTTTACAACATTGATCTTCGTATTCTGAAGTGCAACCTGAACTGTATGAGTCGTAGCTTTGCTACTTTCACCACTTTCTTCTGTCATTGCTTGCTAACTCCGAATTGTAGAGGAAAGATTCGAACTTGATAGATTTATGAAATTACCCAACTTAAACCCTAGATTGGATTCCAAACGAACTCCCAACCACAGAAGGAATGCGAGATCTCCAATGTTAACTCTGCAACGCTATCTTCACCGAAGCCTAGAATTCTAAGATCCAAGCTTCCAACACCAAATTTCCTCCACCCAAACCAAACCCTAGCTCTAAAACCCTAGAGCTCTGATACCAATTATTGCGCATCGGCGGAAGCATGCGCACAAACCAACCAAGTCATCGAACAATAGAGGAGAACAACTAACGAGCGCAATTCACAAAAGAACGGTCAAAATCACACACAAACACAGAGAATTTACGTGGTTCGACAAGTTGTCTACGTCCACGGAGAGAGGATGAGGAGATTTTAATATATGAAGGAGAAAACAACGGGTTAAAACTCATACAAACTCTCAAAATAATCCTAACCAATGATCTCTCACTCCCTCATAATAATCTCCCTCTCAAAGTGCTCAAAACAATCTCTATTTTTTGATAAAAACCCTAATAAAACGTGTTTCCTTTTATATCAAAACCCAAACCAAAACAGGGTGGAAAACCGAATCAGCCCAGGAACCTAATATCGGTCGACTAATGATCCATCATCAGTCGACTGATCAATGTGCATTTGTCGACTGATAAGGGTCCATCAGTCGACCGACCAGAGTGATGAATTCGGACCTTGTAGTATGCATGTTGTCGGTCGACTGATCATGTTCGATCAGTCGACCAACCCGAAACTCCTGTAATTCACTTGCTGTCGAATCGATCGACTGACCAGACCCGATCAGTCGACCGATGAGCCTTCTCCTATGCACATCTTATTTTTCTTCGCCATTTTCAATAGAGCTATCATGCGCCTTCCTGTCACCGCTTGTTTCATCTCTCTCTTTTCCCCTTTAGTTTAATCATCTTTTATTGAAATTTTGATTGCACCGAATATTGTAATTTTTTGCATTAAATAAAAAATTGATAAAAAAATAGATTTGACTAACATTTACATTTTGAAGTTAAAATAGGGTAGGATGCCCTATTGACTAACATTTAAAATTAGATTTGACTAACATTTACATATTGAAGTTAAAATAGGGTAGGATGCCCTATTGACTAACATTTAAAATAGGTTGTGTATTCTGTAGGGTTCAGTTCTGAATTCCAGTATTATGTATTCTCTATGTAAATTAGACTTCACAAACAACAGTTTACTTAGCATCATAATAGTTGAGAATGATAATTAAAATTTCTGTTTGCATAAACCAACCACAATATTTTCTATTGTAAATTTGACTGCACCAAATACTGGAATTTCTTGCATTAAATAAAAAATTGATAAAAAAAATTTATGTCTTAACATTTATTGCAAATTTAGATGTTGTTTTGATGGCTGGTCAGAGTTGAGGGCTAGCTAAGCTTGATTCAATTTGGCAATAACTTCGTTCGTGAGAAAGATACAAACATACAAATTTTTATCATCATAAATGCTAAAGAATATCAAGTCAGTGTATCTGAGATTGAATAGAAGCCATACACTTCTTATTTACTAAATCAAAATCCAAATTTCACCTTTTTCTATATTTGATCGAGCCCTTTTTTTTAAACTGGAGAAGAACAAATATTGACGTCTTGTTCTTTATTTTATCAAGTATCCAAATTGAGGAAAGAATTTGTCCATATATATTATGGACTCAAAAAGAAGCTTTATGTTCTAATTTTGTTGTATATGGATCAGAATAAACCTCCATAAACTGTTAAGTCTAATTGTTGCAGTTAATTTGAAATTTTTATTGTAACTAAGAAGATGCAAACAAACAAATGAGCAATCTCCTGCAAAGATCTTGAAAGCATACGGTTGTTCTTGTGAGGCAATCTTGTTTTAGATCAATTCTTTTCCTCTCAATTATAAATATCCCGATTTGGACGGAAACATTTTCCACAATTTTCACCTCAAAAACTTGACTTTTCTCTGCATTTCTCCCCTCAAACGAGTATCCGAACTGGGTCAATGCGGCACTTATTTTCGTTTACCTGTCACACGTGTTTTGACTTTTCTCTCCATTTCTCCCCTCAAACGAGTGTCGGAACTGGGGCAACGGTTCACTTATTTTCTTTTACCTCTCACAAGTGTTTTGCCTGTTCTGGCAAGGATGGGTTTGGTTTCTTTCATTTGTATATATATCTTATTTCTTTGTTCTCTATAATTTTCTTTTTTCTTTATGCCCGTGCATGCTTCTAAAATTTTATTTCTTTTAAGTTGCTGCTCCTTCAAAACTAGGTACCTTGTTCCGGAGCTTTGCTTATATAGAAAATACAAAATAAGGGTGCGGCTGAATTTTATTTTAAAATTTGAATTCAAATTAGATGACTTGTTTAAAAGAACTAAAGAACACTCACCCGATTTCCATTCATGTGAGATTTTGCATGAGCTAAATAATACATTAAGTTATATTATGCAATATGAAGTAATCAAATAAAATATTACAATTAGATGAGATATAAGGTTCTAAAATATCCATAAAACAGTCTTAAGAATTTAAGTGTTTATTCCTAGAATAATTTTAAGAACCCATTAGAATTCCAATCTAATCATTAGAAAAAAAATCAAATATAACAAAGAGAATTGGATATAATATTTCAGGTAATTTTTGTAAATAATTTGTTTACTTTTTGTAGATTGCAGAGAATATTTTGTAATAGAAAAGTTTTTAATTTTATAGATATTTATATGTTATATATTTTTTGGTGTTTTGTGCTTTATTAAATTTTAAAGAAAGATATAGGTAAACTAATTGCCGCTCTTTATAACAGCTAGTACAGATAGGATGTCAAATCAAGGAGTTCATCAATTCGTCAATAATATTTTAAGAGGAAGACTAGTCTATCAACTTTAAATATAATTTAACCGAGGTATAACTTTACATATATGACTTAAGTGTTATTTTTTTAAAAAAACCCTCAATTATGGTGTATGTCTCATAAAACACCCCTCAACTATTTTAATTTGAGAAACCCCTGAAGTTTGGGCAGATTATAGATAAGCATACTCAAGTTTGAAAATTAAAGAAATCCTCCATCAACTATGAGAAACCCCTAGCGACATTTTAAAATGTAAAATAATTAAAATATTCTTTTGAGAATCAAGTCATTCAGTTACAAAGAAACCTACAACCAATAAAAAAGAATATTAATCAAAAAATTCTAACATAAGCTTGTTCATAATAAACATCTTTTTATCATGTTTGCTCCACTTAGATTTCTCCCATGTGGGCACAATATAAGCATTATCAATGACTTTCCATAAATCGATATTTTTAGATTGAACAAATAATTTGAATCTAAAACACCATTGAGCATAGGGGAAAGCATTGAATTTAGGAGCAATACTAGAATCATAGCCTAAACAAGATGTATCATTCATATCCATAATTTGTAAAAAATACAAGCAAGATAAACTTTTCCTCCTCTCTTTCTCTAATTTTAAAGAAATTAGGGTAATTTTTTATAATTGAGGACTAGTTTGGTCTTTTCTCAGTCAATACTTGTTGAATGATGTACTAGACCTAACGGTGTTAGTTTTCAGGGTGTAAAATGAGAAGAGTTCATGAGAGGTTCATTGAATTTTAAAACTTGGGAGGGTTATCTATTATAACCTCAATCTTCAGGGGATTCTCAAGTTAAAATAGGTGAGTGGAGTTTTCTAAGGCACAACTCATATTTGAGGGGGTCAAGTGAGAAAAGTTTAGGGAGGTGATCCCATATTTTCATAGTTGAGGTGGGTTATGTATTAATATGCTCAAAATTGAGGATGAATTTCTCAAATCAAAATAGTTGATGGGTTTTTCTGAGACACCCCTATAGTGTCGGGGTCTTTTAAAATTAACCCATAGTTTTATGTAGAGAGGCTATTTATATGATTTTTTTCTTTAATTTCTATATTTAAATATATGATTATGAGATCTTTCTTTAATAAAAGATAGTTATAATCTAATAAAGATTACAAAATATTTGATTATTAGACTTTTTCTAATTATGAATAACTTTAATTTGATGATAATTATTAGGTGAATACAATATTAGAGATCTACATTTATACTCTAAGGTACCGTTTGGCAAAGGGTTAAGTGAGGGGTTAAGGAGACTTAACCCCTTCTTAACCTGCCAAACACAACAAATCTATATAAGGGTTAAAGTGAGTTAACCCTCCATAATTTGCCAAACATAAAAAATATAGAAGGGTTAAGTTAACCCCTCTAGAGGGGTTAAAATGAGTTAACCCCTCAAAATGAGGGGTTTGCTAATACTCCTATTTAGATGGAATAAGAGTTAACCCTTCTAATTATAAAGAAAATAGTCTAAATCATTGTTATTCCCAAACACTAAAACTGATCATAAGGGCTAAAATAAAACTTATTTAACGGGTTAATAATTTAGTCCTTCGGATTATCAAACGGGCTAAGTACATTAATCCTTCTCTTTAACCCCTCTTCATTAACCCTTTGCCAAACGGGGCAATAGGACAGGGAAACATATGTGTATTTATGGTATGACACGTTTCACTTTTTTTGCGCCCTCATGATCTAACACATATTAATTTTTTGTGTTTTTAGAAGTTCCACCAATTTCTTTTTATATATAAAGGATAGGATCTAGTGAAGTTTACCCTTCGGACGGGTTGCGCCATTTGGAGGGTTTGTTGAACAAAGTCCAAGACTTACTGGAGTTTTGAGAAATGCCCTTAGGTGGTGACGTGACACTTGTAATAAGAAAGATTTCGGGTTTGTGTGAAATTTGCCCCAATTCGAATTCCACTCCTTTCACGCATGCACATCACAATCTCCATATTTTATGACCGTGACTCCGTGAGAAGTCGCATGCTTTGACCCTTCCTCTCAAAAAATGGTTGACAAATTAAATAGTTAAACCACCCCCTTAAATCTCAAACCAGCCCTCAACTCTGACCACCGACCAAATCCATCCCTAAACTCACAAGCAAAACACCCTCAACCCCACCTCTTTCAAACAAAACCAAGACTTGTCAAAGTCCACACGCACACACAAGAGAGAGAGAGGGAGAGAGAGAACACAAAGGCCTAATTTCCAACCTCCATATATAAAACCCCCACAGGAAACACCAAACCCTAAAAAAAGATGGGCAATATTATTGCATCTTCTTGCTTCCTCCCCTCTTCTCCCTCCTCCTCCTCCTCCATGGCCAAACTCATCTTCTACGGTGGCACCGTCCGCCTACTCCCCCCTGACCACCTCGCCGGACACATCCTCTTCGACCACCATGACCGCATCATCTGCCACGCTGGCTCCTTCTTCATCGGCCGCCCCCTCCCCATTCTCTCCCTCGATGAAAAGCTCGTTGCAGGCGAAACCTACTTCGTGCTCCCGCTTGATCGCTTCCCGTCCACTTCCAAACTCACCACCGCTTCTGTAGCTATGCTGTCGTCCTCAAAGAACAAGCCATCGCAGTTTCCATTTGAGTATGTGAGGAGTAAAATTGATGGGAGGCTGTTGATTAGGGTTTTGCCGGAGTTCCTTGTCGGGGCCATTTCTGGAGGGAGTGAGGATGGTGATGATGTTGGCTCAACGTCGCCTGTTTGTACCACGCCGGAGCTTAGGAAGCATTATGAGCAGCTGGTTGGGTCAAGAGAGAGGACGCCATGGTCGCCGAAGCTGGAGACGATCACAGAGAGGAGGCCGAGGTCATCGCCTGTTAGGTTGTTAGGGTTGGAGAGGTTGATGACGGTAGCGGATGTTTATTAATACACCAGAAAGTATCTAGTAGTTTTGATCTGTACATTAATGATGCATCAAGAGGATGCTTTTCGTGTATAAAAAAGTTAACGATTGATATCTTTTTGATGTGCTATATATTAATAATACGATAGCCTAAAATATATCTAAATTCTCTGTTTAACATATAGATAAAGATGGAAGCTTCTATGACAATTTTGTTGCATGTATTCTTTTGAGGGAGAAGTGTACAAATTTATTGGAAGTGATCAATAGTGAGGAGGAAGTTAAGAGTAGTCTTTGAATATACGTAAGTCCTCAAGAGATAGATATACATGCTCATTCCCTCTATTGTAAATTCATACTTTACCGTTGTTATTTATTGATTTGAAAATAATAATTCACTTATTAGAATAAAAAATTAAGAATGAGTGTTACATACAGTTCCATAATTTGTTCGAAATAAAGCAGGAGCTAACATCATTGCATAAAATAAATTAAGTTTTGAAAGCTCAACGTTTTTAGCACATTCATACTTTCGCTGCATTTGCCCAAAAAAAAGGAGATGATAACAATAAATATAATAATACAAGGGAAGAAAAAAAAAAGAATTTGGATACTCTATAATGCAAAAAGTAGTAGAGAGACCATTACTTTTAGTTTCAACCTTTGATTATCATGTAGGTAATTGTTATATATGCTAAATCTAATACTCATTATACCATTATGTATTACACTCATTCCTAATCTGCACTCAAAGAAAAATCATAACCACATATTACATCATCAATGATTGTAATTAAATAGTGGTCACTCCACTATTTTTTTAATAGTGAAGATGATTCAAATCCGAAAATAAAGGCAAATGTTGTAATATACTAAAGAAATAAAACGAAAGATGGACAAGAGACAAGAGAATAAGATAAATTGTAATTTTCATTTTTTCCACTTTTTTCCATACATCCACCAATTTATAGATACATTGTGGAAAATAAAAAGACATTGGACTAATGAAAAGTCACCAATAAATATTCCACATTAATAAAGTAATGTCCACATTCATTTTGTCTTTTAGGTTTCCTCAAAATGACTTTTGGATTTCAACACTCCCCCTTGGACATTACTTCGAGATGTCAATGCCTCATTAAAAACCTCGCTAGAAAAACCCAGTGGGATAAAAACTAGTCGAGGAAAAGAGTACACGACATTAGTAGATTCTTGTTGCATTAGTTGCCTCATTAAAAACCTTTAACTAAGAAAACCTTATGAGACAAAACTTAGTAAAGGAAAAAAGAGTACAACTATAGATCTTCGGGATCCAAACTTGTGTTGTATTAGTTGCCTCATTAAAAACCTTTAGCTAAGAAAACCCTATGAGACAAAACTTAGTAAAGGGAAAAAGAGTACAACTATAGTCCTTCAAGGCGCAATCTTCGGGATTGCATTGAAAATTCGCTCCGTCCAAGCCTGATGATGACAATCTTCAGTCTGCGCATTTTGAGAAATATGACGATAACCTTCAGGGCCCCAATCTGCAGGATTTTCTTTAAGAATTTGCTCCCCCCCCTGAAGACGATAGTCTTCTAAGTCTGCGCTGGCGATACCAAATATTGTGACATATTTTCAAAATTGATGTAGGCAAGAGATTTGGTGAAGCAAATCTGGCAAGATATTCACTGAGCGAACTTTTTTCTTATGTGATTCAAGCCATTCTTTTGGAGCCATGTGGATAAAAGAATTTTGGGCAGATAGTGTTTTGTCATGGTTCCTTTTATGCCATATCCACTGCTCATTTGTGCAACACAAGCTGCATTGTCCTCATAAAGGAGCAGTGGGTAATATCGTCTTCTTGCTAGGCCACACGAAGCCCACGAATGGTGTCGTATACAACGATCTTAACCATACACTCTCTCGTGGTCTCGATATAAAGCCTGATAACTCTCTGAGTGGTTAGAAGAAGTAGTCACCATGGTCTGCTTTGACCAGAACCTCCAAGAAATGGTAGTACCACACAGAGAAAACATAACCAGTCTGTGGATCTGGCGTTATGGGATCAGAGCATGTAGCGAGCATCCGATAATGACGCCCACCCAATGTCAATATTCTTGCGTTTCTTTATAGAATAGCACAAGATCTTTGTTCCTTGAAGATAACGGAAGGATATGTTTAATCACCATTCCAACTGCCTCTCTGTAGGAGATAGCACTATACCTTGCTAGCAAGTTCACCAGCAAAATGCGTATATCAGGCCTGTGTCAATTTGGCGAGATAGAGAAGTGGCTCCAATGTCGCTCAAGATAGGGAACTTCTGGCCCGCAACATTTCTTCATTATCTTTCTTTGTGTTCAAATGGGTCTTTATCCAGCTTCGAGGGACCGGACACCTTGGTGTGCCTAACAGTGGATGAGTTTGTCCATATAAAAACCTTTTCCAGATGACCTTATTCACGTAGGTCGACTGGTGTAGAAAAAATTCCTTCTGGAAATACTCGATCTGCAGGCCGAGACAAACTTGGTTTTTCCCAAGTCTTTCATTTCAAACTCCGTCTATTAGGCATTGAAGCTAGCTTCTGTAAGCTCCTTGTGTGTCTCTAATAATATTTATATCATCAACAATAAACCTGAGTTTTGATACAGAAGCCATTTTCGGATTTTCTTTATAACACACAAGGGCATTAAGTCGTATTACCTAATAATCCAAACTCTGCATGACACGCGCTTGTGCCATCACCCGTTCACACAAGGCTGCAGTCCGAGGTTAAACCAGAAATGTCAATATACCTGGCCATGCACCACACGGGTCAATATACATGTTTCACCATACAATTTCTATCTCTCTAGTGGATCAACAACAGGTGTAGTACAAAGCAAGTAAAAGATTATACAAGAACAACTGATTGAAAATAATAGAGATTTAATATTTCATTTATAACTAAGTACTGGTAATAGCAAGAATAATGTCTGAAATAAATGAACTGGGAGTCCTCACAAGTCCAAATACAAAATGTCTGGACAAAGGGAAAATAAGGCACACAGCCTTTAAAATTTCTAGAATAAAATCTCACATGTCTAACACAAAAGTCGTACGTGCAGTCAAAGAGAAAATATAACTAAATGATGGCTAAAACTAAAATGCGCGGCCATCAACCCTGCGACTCTCCGGCCCCTGGCTCATACCTCGAAAGGGGGAGGTCGACAACGAGCCGTCAAAGCCCGTAGCGAGAGCTCATCACAACCAAACCCCGAAAGGATAGGGCTCGTTG